>NW_006921788.1:704236-741851 GCF_000298275.1 Orycteropus afer afer
TCTTCAGTAAGATTTTACTTGCATGTGATATTAATGATATTGTTTGATAATTTCCACATTCTGTGGGATCACCTTTCTTTGGAATGGGTACATACATGGACCTCTTCCAGTCAGTTGGCCAGGTAGCTGTCTTCCAAATCTCTTGGCATAACCAAGTGAGTGCCTCCATTGCAGTATCCATTTGTTGAAACATCTCAGTGGTGATTCTGTCAATTCCTGGAGTCTTGTTTTTCTCCACTTCCTTCAGAGCACTCCTTCATCCTTCAATATCATTGGTTCTTGATCACATGCCACCTCCTGAAATGGATGAACTTCAACCAATTGTTTTTAGTACAATGATTCTGTGTATTCCATCCATTTTCTGTTGATGCTACCTGCACCATTCAATCTATTGCCCATAGTATCTTTCAATATTGTAACTCAAGCCTTAAATTTTTTCTTCAGTTCTTTCAGCTTGAGAAATGACAAGTGTATTCTTCCCTTTTGTTTTTTCTAACTCCAGGTCTTTGCATATTTCATTATAATAATTGACTTTGTCTTCTTGAGCTGCTCTTTGAAATCTTCTGTTTAGCTCTTTTAGGAGCTCTGGTAGCATAGTTCCTAAGGCACTTGACTTCTTATCAGAGGGCTGGTGGTTCAAACCCACCAGCCACTCCTCAGAAGGAAGATGGGGCAATCTACTTCCGTAGTGATACTGCCTCGGAAACCCAAGGAGGGGTTGCTATGATCGGGTCCAACTCGACGGCACATAACAACAACAACAACTATCATTTCCTCTATTTCCTTTAGGTATTCTTCATTCATGGGCAAGTTTCAGAGTCTCTTCTGACATCTGTTTTGGTCTTTCTTCTTTTCCTGTCTTTTTAATGACCTTTTTCTTTCTTCACATATGATATTCTTGATGTCATCTCACAATTCCTCTGGTTTTTAGTTATTGGTGTCCAGTGCATCAAATCTGTTCTTCAGATGATCTCTAAATTCAGGAGGTATATATTCAAAGTCATATATGGGGTCTTGTGGACTTGTTTTAATAGTATTCAACTTCAAGGTGAACTTGCATATGAGCAGTCGATGGTCTGTTCTACAATCAGCTCCTGGCCTTGTTTTGGCTGAAGATATTGAGTTTTTCCATTGCTTCTTGCCCCAGATATGGTCAGTCTTATTCCTACAGACTGCAGCTGGTGAAGTCCACCTGTATAGCCACTGTTTGTGTTGTTGAAAAAGTATTTGGAATGCATAAGTCATTGGTCTTGCAAAATTCTATCATGCGATCTCCACCATTATTTCTATCACCAAGGCCAAATTTTCCAACTTTTGGTGATTCTTCTTTGTTTCCAACTTTAATTTTTAGAAGGTCCCAATATTCTAGGCTATCTTTTGCTGTTTGTGCATTGTAGATTATGTTCGATAGTCTATTTATGCCATAAATTAGGACCCCTAAGTTTGCCCCTATTTTTTCTTTAGTGAACTTTATAGTTTTAGGTTTCACATTTAAGTCTTTGATCCATCTGGAGTTAATTTTTTGTATGGTATGAAGTATGGCCAAAGCTATAAATCTTTATGGAAGCAGACTGCCTCATTCTTTTCCTGCAGAGTGGCAGGTGGGTTCAAACCACTGACCTTTTGATTAGGAGCTGAGTGCCAACAGAGCTCCTTTTACTCCTTCTATTCACAACACATTCTTCATCATAGTCATCTTCACTTGCTCCACACATATTTTTTATTTTATTTTATTTTAAGAGCTTATTTTACATTCAAAGTCGCGCATACATTTAGTTTCATTTCCCATTCACCATGTCCAACCCTAACCCAGTCTCCTCCCCTCCCTACCCTATAACAACACTCCCCCTGTGCCCCTCATAATTATGCACTCTTGTTTGTCCTGCATTTCCTCAGTTTGAATGTTGGTCCTTTAGTGTCTCATGGTCTATTGCTTTAAAGGATGTATTACCATTGAGTGTGTGGGTACAGCATCCTGGGTTAAATGGTCTGCATGTACATCTTGTTAATTATTGGGCTGAGAGCCCACCCCTGGGGGTGAGTTTTATTCCAGGTGCCAAATGTATTTCAGAGCCATAGTATTGGGAGTCTCACTAGATTTCATCTGACCAGTAATTCTGGTCATTATTGAGATTTTGGATTTTGTTCCATGTTTTTCCTCCCACTCTATCCAGGATCCCCAGATTTTATCCTTTCCTGAGTGCTTGGCATTGGTAGCTGGGCACCATCCAGTTCTTCTGGTCTCAAGGGCCATCGTGTCCTAGGATTGATTGCTTCTAAATGCCCTTGGGGTTTCTTTTTGTGTGTGTGTGTGCATTCTTCTTCACTTCTGATGCTAGGAGACCATTAGCTGCATTTTAGATGGCTGGTTGAAAGCTTTTAAGACCCCAGTCACTACTCACCAATGTAGGAGGTGGAGCAATGCTTTTATGTATTTTGTTGTGCCAATTGAGTCTGGTGTACCCCAGTACTATGGTCCTGTGGTAGTAGCTCTGTTGGATTTCTCTCCTATGTGACTGATACAAGGGAAATTCAGTTAATGTTGTATTTTTCCGATGTCCATATCTATAAAACGGGAGCTCTGGTAGCATAGTGGCTAAGACACTTGCCTGCTAACCAGACAGCTGGCGGTTCAAACCCACCAGCCACTCCTCGGAAGGAAGGTTGGGCAATCCTACTTCCGTAGTGATACTGCCTCGGAAACCCAAGGAGGGGTCGCTATGAGTCGGGGCCGACTCGACGGCACATAACAACAACAACAACAACAACAACATAGTGTTGGGATGTCTGTGAGGGATTAATATGTGTCTGTCTTCTATTGTTTCTGTAAGGACTGTAGATATTTTGTATCACTGGTGTCTGTACAAGATTAGCCTCAGCTAATTTCTGAGTTTACACTATACAAGTCACAGCTGTTGGACATCTCTGTATCACAGTTGATGAACTCACTGGTTTCACAAGTCATTTGTGATGTAATGTTTTTGATTGGCCAGTCATGACAGCCGTGGGACACCTCCCCCCTCTGTGTGTATGTGCATGTGTGGAGAACTTAGAAATTGACTGTTGCCCTTTATTTATGCAAAACCACCTCAGAATCAAGTTTACTCTATGCTGTCCAGCTTCTCCCTTGGGAAAAAAGTCTCTCTTGTTGCTCTTTCCTCTCAACCCCCCTTTCTGTTCCTTGTCCTCACCTGACTACCCTCAGGTCCCCACCCTATTTGAAAAGACAAAGCTCTGCCTACATAGAAGACTTTTGTATTTTAACCAAAGTTACTGTCGTTTACAATGAGTTTGGGGAAAAAAATAAAAATGGATTTCCCAGTCCTTACATCAATGGGACGCCACATTTCGTAACTGTTTTTAATGGCTAAAAAACAAAAAAGGAAAAAAAATACAAAAAAAAAAAAAAAACCTCTGAAGGCTAAAAAAGGTGACTGCTGAACTGTGTGTGGCTTATTGTTGTACATTCACAATTTTGCAGGTGCCAAGAAGTTAGCAGTTGTGAACAGACCCTGTTCACTGGAGAGGTCTGTGCAGTAGAGTGTAGACCATTTCATGTACTGTACTGTACACCTGATACTGTAAAGATACTGTAATAATAATGTCACAGGGATTAGTGAATAGAAGTATACTCTAGACCAAGGATAGACTCACATATAGCTTTTAAATCATTCTTTGCACTAAAGTAAGGCTAAATAAGAATCATACGTTCCTGTTCTGACTCACCTACAAATTCTTTTTTTTTTTTTTAATTGTGATTTTGGTGAAAATTTACAGGGCAAATTCACTTTCCATACAGCAGTTCACATACACTTTGTCTCATGATATTAGCTACAATTCACCCCCATGAACAGCTCCCCTTCTACTTCCTCCCCATAGTTACTTCTTCCTCTGTCCATCCTTCTATGCACTCCTGCCCCCTGAGCTGTCTCCCTGTGCGTAAACAGCCCTTCTTTCTCCTATGTTTGTTCTCTCCGAGTAGTGTATCTACTTCAGGTAAATGCTCGACTCAATATGCCTGTCTTTTGTTTGGCTGGAAGCCACAGGTGGGGGTTCAGTTCCAGACCTGAAGGCAGCTGGTGGCCATAGTCTCAGTGGTTCTACCAGGCTCTATCAGACCAGCAAACCTGCCCCCCCCTTTTTTTTCCTCCAAATGATTCTGAGTTTTGTTTTACATTGTTCTCCCTCTCTATCCAGCATCTCCTACATAGATCTCCCTCTGAGTGGTTGACAGTGGTAGTCAGCACCATCTATTTCTTCTGGTCTCATAGCCCTATAGGCTGTGGATTGTGTGGTGTAGTAGTCATTAGGACTAATTGTTTCCATGAATCTTTGGTTTTCTTCATTCTTCTTTGCTCTGGACGAGGAGAGACTCATTGTTACATCTAGATGGCTGCTTGCAAGCTTTTAAGATACGTCGCTATTCGCCAAAGTAGGAGATGGAACAATGTTTTGTGTAGTATGTTATGCCAATTAAGCTTGATGTTCCCTGTGACTATGGTCCTGAGTCCACCAGTTCAACTACTCAGTCCCTCTGGGTAGCTGGCTGTGACCAAGAAGTGACTACAACCTTGTTCCTTATCAGCTCTACTATACTCCTGGGAATTCTTACAGATCATACAAATACACTTGTAGAACAATTGTCTGCCAACCCTATACATGGTCTTGGGTACCCTCCCTGCTGCATAGAAAACCTAATCGTTCAGCCTGTCCACTCATCAATCCACCCATATACCCATGTTTGCTTTCACTGACAACACAGTACCGTACATGCAAAAGGGTTCATCTTTGTTGTCTGTACCTCCCATGTACTGCTCTATGTCTTCCTCTTCCTCAGTGCCACCATGTTGATCACTCACATTTGGTACATTGCCCTTCTCTTCACCCAAATCAATACTTATCCCTACCTATCTAACAGTGTTCACTCCCTTCCCCCCCTCCCCTGCCACCCCTGGTAACCAACAAAGAAAATTTCACCTACAAATTCTTAAATACACAGTTCAGAATGGCTCTTGTTCATAACCCTGGGGACTGCCGGTACCTCTAAATAAGATACAATTATACTATCTTCCAGCCACAGTGTGCACTTTTTATCTTCATAGGAAGGTCCCATCAGAGGTTCACAGGGTTATTCACAGAAGCCTTCTGGGTCAATGTTACGCCCATTGAAGTAACTATAAATGGGTGACTAAGAAGATGCTCTGCCAATTTCCTTGGAAAAATCCAATTATCAGCAGGAGAAGAAAAATTGAAAGAAGGATGACTTAGGCAAAGATGATTAGAAATGGAACATTAAATTTTAGAGGTGTCTATCAGTCTACTGGCTGATAGGAGCTCTGGTAGCATAGTGCCTAAGGCACTTGACTGCTCACCAGAAGGCTGGCGGTTCAAACCCACCAGCCACTCCTCGGAAGGAAGGTTGGGCAATCCTACTTCCGTAGTGATACTGCCTCGGAAACCCAAGGAGGGGTCGCTATGAGTCAGGGCTGACTCCACGGCAAACAACAACAACAACAACATCAGTCTACTGGAGGTCTTATGGATAGTGAGTGGAATGTGAGCAAGCCACAGTTAATCAAAAGCTCTTTCTGCCCTAGAAAATATCCTGACAGTATGTATTCCTCACTTTTCCTGAGCTACTATTGAGGTAATCAGCTCCTATAAACAGCTGTCCAGAAATGCTCTTTAGGGGGTGCTGAGGACAAATGGCTCATCAGCCCCAAACAAAGCATAAATGGAGAAAGGATAAGAGGAGTTCATCAGAGGGGGCTGGTGGGACATTTTGATTTCTTTAATTTGTAAGCTGTTGAATCATTGAGCCAAGAAACCCACCACCTCCAGCTGTGAGTGGCTGACAGTTAGGAGGAGGGATTTTTGAAGCATAATTGGCATAACCTACTCACATCAGACTTTTCAAACTTTTCAAATGTTCCTGTAATGCCAGACTCTGATTCCCTTCCCCTTGATGGCCTGTGGTGCTGCAGAGAAAATGCTTCTATTGGTGAGGAAAGATACCTGCATTACCACTAACATCAAGTTGTATGATTAGAGCTTTACCTTTTAGATACTTCATTTAGTCTTTTCTTGATGTTCTGAGTGTTGATGTGCTAGAGAAAGCCTTAACAAATCCATAATTGATATTTCTGCATTAGTCTTTCCATAAGATGCTCATCCAAGAGACGCCCTTCCCATCCCCGGGAGAGTTGGAAGATAAACTAGAGAACTTGCCAATAAACTTGCCAATAAACCACGTAACCTCGGGCATGCTGAATAGCCTATTTCCTTGTCTATAAAATGAGTAACTGTGTATCTAATTCAGGCCTTGTTGAAAGGATTAAGGGAGCATGTGTGTATGTGTGTGTATAATGTGCTAATCGAAGAGATTGGGACATAAAACTAAATGTAGTTATTTTATCATTACTGTCATCATCAGTGATAATGTTTATTATTCTTTGATTTAATGCCAAAATCCTATTTTTCCAAGCACTTCATCCTCTCATCATATCTTGAACATTCATTTGTATATTCATTTACTTAATAAAATTTATGATCCACCTACAATGTATTGGCACAGTGGAGGATACAAAGATGACTGAGACATGGTCCTGTCAGCACAGGATGTGCAGACTGGGAAAGTAAGTAAGTCTTACTAGTCCTGCCCATCTCCAATCCATGCTCTCCACTGCAACCAGTATGGCCTCCCTGCAATGCAAATTTGATCATGTCCCTCCCCTGCTGAAAATCCTTGGTTATTACCCCCATAAGACCCAGTTTCTTCACATTAGCAAACTATTTCTGTGTAGGATCAGAATGTAAATATGTTTGGCTTGGTGGGACATATGGTCTCTGTCACAAGTACTCACTTCTTCTACTGTAGCAGGAAACAAGCCATGTTGTTGCTGCTGCTGTTAAGAGCCATTGAGTCAACTCCGACTCGTAGTAACCCTATGTACAACAGAATGAAACACTGCCTGGTCCTGTACCATTTTTGCAGTCGTTGCTATGCTTGAGCCCATTGTTGCATTCATTGTGTCAGTCTGTTACTTTGAGGGTCTTTCCCTTTTTTGCTGACCTGCTACAATACCAAGTATGATATCCTTCTGCAGAGACTACTCCCTCCTGATAACATGATCAAATATGGGTAATGAAGTTTGGCCATTCTTACTTCTAAGGAGCATTCCAGCTGTACTTCTTCCAAGACAGATTTGTTTGTTTTCTGGCAGTCTGTGGTATATTCAGTGTTCTTCATAAACACCATAATAAATGCATCAGTTCTTCTGTAGTCTTCCTTATTCATTGTCCAGCTTTCAAATGCATAAGAAGCTATTGAAAAGATGATGGCTTTTCAGCATGGTGCACCTTAGTTTTCAAAGTGACATCTTAGCTCTTAAACACTTTCAAGAATTCTTTTGCAGAAGATTTCCCCATTACAATCCATCCTTTGATTTCTTGACTGTTGCTTCCATGGGCATTGATTATGGATCCAAGTAAAATTAAATCTTTGACAACTTCGATCTTTTCTCCATTTATCATGATGTTGCTTATTGGTCCAGTTGCGATTTTTGTTTTCTTTATATTGGGTAATCCATACTGAAGACTGTAGTCTTTGATCTTTGTCACTAAGTGTTTCAAGTCTTCTTTACTTTCAAGAAGCAAGGTTGTGTCATCTGCATATGGCAGGTTGATAATACATCTTCCTCCAAACATGATGCTATGTTCTTCACATAGTCTTGCTTCTCAGATTATTTGCTCAACTTTGAAGAATTATGATGAAAGCATACTACCCTGGTGCATATTTTTCCTAATTTTAAACCATTCAGTATCCTCTTGTTCTATTTGAACCACTGCTTCTTGGTAATAATGTACAGGTTCCTTATGAGCACAATTTCACAGTGTTATCCATAATTTGTTTTGACCTACACAGTTGAATGCCTTTGTATAATCAATAAAACACAGGTAAATATCTTTCTGGTCTTTGCTTTCAGCCAAGATCCATCTGACATCAGAAATGATATCCCTCATTCCATGTCCTTTTCTGAATGCAGATTGAATTTCTGAACATTCCCTGTCTATGTAGTGCTGCAACCATTTTTAAATTATTTTCTGAAAAATTTTGCTTGCATATGATATTAATGATATTGTCATATAATTTTCACATTCTGTTGCTCTCTCTTTGCAATGGGCACAAATATAGATCTCTTCCAGTCAGTTGGGCAGGTAACTGTCTTCCAAATTTCTTAACATAAACAAGTGAACACCTCCAAAGCTGCATTCATTTGTGAAACATCTGAATGTATATTCTGTGAATTCCTGGAGCCTTGTTATTCACCGATTCCTTCAGTGCAGCTTGGACTTCTTCCTTCCATACCATTTGTTCTTGATCATTTGTTACTTCCAGGAATGGTTAAATGTTGACCAATTCTTTTAAAGCAGCCACAGACAACACAAAAGCAAACAGACGGGGATAGATATGGCCTAGAGGATACATTTTAGACCCCTGCTAGACCATACCTGATATGTTCCTACCTGCCTCTTGGGCACCATAGATTCCCTCTTCCCATCTTAAAATGTATGCTGCAGTCATACTATCTGCATGACCAAAGTGTGTCTCACTTTCTCACCTGTGTGTCTTCACCTTACTATTACTTCTGCCTCAAAACAAACTCACTGTCATCGAGTTGGATCTGACTCTTAGTGACCCCTCCTTGGGTTTCTGAGGCAGTATCACTATGGAACTAGATTGCCCTGTCTTCCTTCCAAGGATCCTTCTGCCTGGAATATTCTTTTTTTCCCCCTCTTTACCTGTGTAAATCTGGTATGTTTTCCTGGTTTCTGCTTAGCCATCATTCATCTCCTCATCCTCTCCCCTTCCTTGCATGTATATACCATATTTTCTTTCAACATTCTCCAGTTACTGTCACTTCTGTCATCCAAGAAACCAAACTCACTTCCATCAAGTCAATTCCAACTCACAATGACCCTATAGGACTGAGTAGCATTGCCCCATAGTGTTTCCAAGGCTATAAGTCTTTCCAGAAACAAACTGCCTCAACTTTCTCCTGTGGAGTAGCTGGTGGGTTTGAACCACCAGCCTTTTGGTTAGCAGCCAAATGCTTTAACCACTGTGCCACCAGAGCTCATTTAATACTATCATAAAGCCAAAACCAAACTCATTGCCACAGAGTTGAATCTGACTTACAGCGACTCCTCCTTGGGTTTCTGAGGTGGTATCACTGTGGAAGTAGGTTGCCCAACCTTCCTTCTGAGGAGGGGCTGGTGGGTTTGAACCTCTAGCCTTCTGGTTAGCAGTCAAATGCCTTAGACACTATGCTACCAGAGCTCCTAATACTATCATGTTGTTGTTATGTGCCATCAAGTCAGATCTGACCCAAAGCGACCCCTCCTTGGGTTTCCGAGGCAGTATCACTGCGAAAGTAGATTGCCAAACCTTCCTTCCGAGAAGCGGCTGGTGGGTTTGAACCGCCAGCCTTCTGGTTAGTAGTCAAGTGCCTTAGGCACTACACTATCAGAGCTAATACTAGCATAGTGCTGGTTTATTCACTTGTCTATATTTCCAAATAGACACAAATTCCCTGGAGGTTGGGGAGAGAGGGAGGGTGTCTTTATTTATTTAGTCAACAAGTATGCAATGAAAACTCACTTCATACCAGGCGTTGTGCCAGGTGATAGAGACTCAGCAATGGACAAAGAGAAGTACGTTGCCTTTTCTCAGGGAAGCAGTGAAGCAGAATATAAACAAGTGAAGAAATAATATCAGATATATACAAATTTTTTAAAAATGCATTGATGTAAATGGATAGGCTATAAAGGGAGCCAGACTGGAATTGGAAATTGGAGCATGAAGCCCACTTTGGACAGTGTAGCCAAAGAAGTCTTCTTATTTTTTAAAAAAGAAAAGATGAAAAGGAGCCTGCTATGCAAAGAATATAAGAAAGGGAATTTTGGACAAGGAGAGAGCAATCTTGAAGCTCCTGCAGCTTATTGTAGGGATTGGAGAAAGCTGGATAGATAAGAGTATGGTAGGCTAGGGGCAGAGGGGCATGAGATAAGATGGATAAAGAGGTGTCATTTCCTATATTAATGCATTCTTTGGGCCCATTGCAGCACCTGAAAGGTAATAGATTCTTTGTATATGTTTGCTGGTGCCCTGGGTGATGCAAACAGTTAACACTCCTAGCTGCTAACTAAAAGGTTGGCAGGGCTGGTCCACCCAGAGGCACCTGGGAAGAAAGACCTAGTGATTTACTTCCAAAATCTCAGCCATTGAAAATGCTATGGAGCACATTTCCACTCTGAACATCGATGTGTGCACTGTGAGTAGGAATGACCACAAAGACAACTGCTTACATGTTTGATAATTTTCTCGGTTCTATTTTCTAAATGGAGATTCTGAGATAGGAATTTTGGTTCATGTTTATTTGGGACAGGATGCTAGGAAGCGTAATGATGACATGGGAAATTGAGAAAGGGAAGAAAGGAAAGCCAGCAAAGAGTGTGTTGAAGAGCATATTGGTGCTTTGGGCAACTGGTGCTCAATCCCAGTGGACACTCTATGAGGGATTGTAATGAACGTAACTCAGCATTGTTCCAGAGAGGGGGAAATGACATTGGGTTATAACCTACCAATTTCTATCTCACATTAGTGGGATGTTGACAGGAAATGAGCTCTGGGGAACATCCAGACAGCCCCATTTGGAGGCTGACACACTCCCACTGCTAGAGAAACCCACACAGGGCGATATGGGTGTTTGAGGGAAGAAGCCTTTGCTGTGTATGAAGATAGTCCCCCTGCAGCTACAGGTGACTTCTGGAGGGCGAGTGTCAAGGGGGTATGGGCAGGACACCAACAGCTTCTGCTATATTAACTAACTAGATAAGTGAGTAAGTCATCGGGTAGGTGAATGAACTAAAGAATGGATAATTGTACCTGATAGAAGAGATATGAACCAGTGAAATAAACTCAAAGTAGGGGAAGGTTCTTGCCCCAGGGAATAATCAGAAAAAGGTCCTTGGTGGCAGTGGTTTGCTAGAGCCCAGCCCATTGTGCACATTTCCCCCCCCCCCCAATCCCAACTTCAAGGATATTTTATTGGTACTTTAGTGGACCATGGTGGTAATATTTACACCACCAAAATTAGCAACTTCTATAAATCAGAGCCTTTATTCCCTTGAAATCTTGTTGTCAGTACACCAAAATTTGGTCCCAATCTCTTTTCCAACCAGTCCTGCAGCTATTCCTTCCAAGGCATACTTCATGCTTGGGTCTGTGTACCAGGCCTTGAGAAATGTCCCCTCTCTGGCTTTACTGCAAACTGCAAGTCCCTTGGTGTGCCATTAATTAGCCCAATTCCCTGTCCTACTACAATCTATTGCTTTCAACAATGCCTTGCAAGTTAACCAAGAGATTAATAGCAGCTTTCATTGATATTCCTTGTGTGGTTCAATTAGTTCCAAGGAGGGAGTTGCTTGCCCTCTTTCCAGGGGAAAACCTTTAGTGTCATTAACTGTACAAAGACATCATTCCTGGTATGGATGATTGTGGTTTATTTTTGTTTATTAAGCCAACAAATGCAAGCCAGTTTTTCTCTTCTCTTTCACCTGAATGTGTTTCTAATCAGGATGCATGCAAGGGAAATATGTGCTGGCTAATTTTGCCCATTTAGAAAACATTTTTTTGTTTTGTTTTACTTTTAGGAACAGAGTTGTAGATCATCCAAGACAGTAGTGAAATGAGAGTTCATTGTAGAAGATTTATTTCAGTTTCCTGAACTCAAGGGAAGTGAATGATTGGATGAGTGGTAGTTGTATTGATTAACTCAGAATTTGTAAGAGAATGATGTATCTCCTCTGCTTGAAGAGAATTGGGATCTTGAAGGGAAATGTAAACATTTACACTTGATTGGGTAAACAGATTTTTGCTCCTGGGTAAGGCTTTTAGTTCTAGAAAGTGAGCTGGTACATTATGCTACCATACAGAAGGCACAGTATTCAGTATTGTCTGAGGATGGACACACAGAGTCTAGAGTTTGAAGAAAATGACATGCACATATGGATACACACATTCACACAAACACACACACACCATGTCTTTGCATCTCCCACCAAGTTGCTTGCAGTCCCTAAGAGTATGCCTCAGATGGAGATCTTTCCTCTCAGCTCTCTTTATATGCATTACACATGTTGCTCTAGGCTTTTCTCTCCACCTAATCTTTCTGCATTCATCCCCCAGTCCTCACTCCATCCTGGCTGCATAACAGGAAGTTTCACATCTTTCTAAAGGATGTCTTAGGAACAGACTTAAGTCTCTCAGGGCTGAACATCTACAAAACACACAAACCTTCCTGTTGCTAATGTTATTGGACCAAACGCGGGTCCCTGCCCGGTGCACAGTCAGGCCAAAACAGTTTACATACCAAGATTGAGAGGAGAGAAAATTATTTATTGCAAAGCCGCAATGCAAGGAGTAAGGGGTAGTTTAGTACCTAGATCTAACTATCGCGGGTCCCTGCCCGGTGCACAGTCAGGCCAAAACAGTTTACATACCAAGATTGAGAGGAGAGAAAATTATTTATTGCAAAGCCGCAATGCAAGGAGTAAGGGGTAGTTTAGTACCTAGATCTAACTCCCCGAGATGCCATGGAAACACAGTTTTTGTAGGTTTCAGGAGAGGGGGTTGTGCATATTCACAAAAGGTTGAGGAATTTGGCGCATGAATGTGAAATGGGTGATAACAGCAGATGAGTCACTGGTTTCCTGTTATCAGCTGATAGGGGCTTGGGCAGAGGGGAGAGGGTCCACAATTAACTTTTGTTCCTTTTGTCCTATTGCTGCATGTCCGGGCCAGAGTTAATTTACAAGTTATTTCTAAGATACCCTTCTGCCCTATTGCACATGTTCAAGGGCCAGATTTAATTTGCAAGTTGTTTCTAAGACACTTTTAGCAGCCTATCATCTGCAGGAAGGAATGTTTTCCATTCAGTTCTTTAAGGAATTGAATATTCATCTGTCAAGGATGGGAAAATAGTTGGGGGTAATTTAGTTTACTTATCTATTCCAAACTGGATGCCAGAGTAGGGAAAATAGTTTTTACTTTGCTCGGTTTCAATTCCCCCTTAGAATGGTTACTGTTCTACAATTTTGGGAAATAGGGGCGATGACTCATCCTAGCTGCTTCCTGCTGACCGGGGGAAGATGGTGGAACTCAATCCCTGGTCAGTAAGCTTCCTGTGGTTTGGACAGTTCATGGAATCTTCTGGCCATAGTCCAAGGAGAAGAGATTAGGGGTATCTGTAGAGTAGCTTGTAATTCTGGAGATTTGAAGACAGGTAAGCACCTAGGTAGACATTGAATACAACAGCAAATAGTGTTATTGTTAATAAGAGGAGTATTGTAATAAATAAAGATATCAACCACCTTAAATTGGGTAACCAAGAGGTGAGCCAAGAAAAGTCTATCCCAAAGGTGGGGGTTAAATCCTACCGTATAGTTTCCTTGTCCTGTTGTAATTTATGAATGGTGAGATGAATATCCTGTTGTTCTTGTTCTATTTGTCCTGATGCATTAACTAATGAGCAACAGGTGGCATTGATGTATATGCATACCCCACCATTTGCTACTAACATAAGATCCAGAGCTGCCCGATTCTGAAGTATGACAGTTTGGATAGAGGTTATTTCAGTTTGGAGTGCAGAAGTTATATCAGAAGTAGAGTTAGCTACTGATTCTAGGGAAACAGAAACATTCTGAACAAATTGGTATAAAAGGTGGATGTCTTCATAATTTTTCCCAGCACCCATCATAGGAATTAAAATTCTTTGGGCCTTTTCCCAAGCAATCCAAGTTAGATCAGGTGGGCTACACCAGTGTCAGTAGCTAGGTCAGATAGAATGGAGAACTTCTTCTAATGATAGGAAATGCATTCCTCCTGCCTAGATACATCTTAGAGTGCAGGTGCCTTCATGATTAGCTGGCCAAGTTTTAAAAGCAGCATGCTCACATAACCAATATAGCTCTGGGTGGCAGAGGGAATAATCCGTAGGAGGAAACTGAAAAATAGCCCTAGCAACACTGGTTAGTCAGAGTGATGCCTATTTGGTTAGACATATTCTTAACTGGGGTGTTGCATTCTATAATGGCACCATTCTCATTAATCCAGGTATGGTTCGGCATATAAAAGGACCAGGCCTGGTTGCATTGTGCCCATTTTCCTATGGAAGCTGTTGGGTTAGAGGGGGTCCATAGTATACATAGAGTAGCCAAAGTTTTAGACCTTAATACATCGTATTTCACTGTAGAGGCGCTTTTGTTAGAATTGATTATATTGGCCACCTCATTTCCGGCCCAGTGTTCTAAATGTAAGGGGACAGGGATGATAGGTAGACCCTGTGTTCCATGTGAAGGAGAGTGGGCACACACCCAACAATTATTAGCCCAAGGTGTGTGATTTAATAGGATTTGTTGAAGGTTTATAAGAGTATTGGACTCTCATCCTCCTTCAGAAGAAGGGGGTAGGAATAAAACAATTACTGAGCTGATCAAAATCACATTCATGTCTTAATCTAGAACAGGTTTCCTTTTGAATAAAACCTTAAGATCCTCGATGGGCTCACAAGTATATTCCACTACAGGTTCTCTTGAGTCTCCCTGTTCCCCAAGGCTGTTCTCTGTAGAATAAAGCTTAGTTATAGGTCGAGGAGGGTTCCTAGTGCAGTTAGGTGCTATCCTTAATTGGTTGTGATGTATCCAAGGGCAGACTCCCTTCAGTTTGGCTGAAGAATGTGTTGTCAGCAATACTTCATAAGATCCAGTCCATTTGGCCTGGAGTTGGCTCTGGGGAGTCTGGTTGTTCCACTCCTTTAGTAGGACCCAATCTCCTGGACAGAAGCTATGAAGGGGAGTATCTGTAGTATACAACAACCTGCTGGAAGCAAACTGGTTAATAATTTTTAATGTTGAAGACAAAGTTTGCACATGTTTTAAAATATCCAATTCCTTAACAATTATAATGTTCCCTTTCCTGCATAACTAGGAAGCCACACTCTAGAAATGGTCTCCCATATAATATTTCAGGAGCTCTGGTAGTATAGTGCCTAAGGCACTTGACTGCTAACCAGAAGGCTGGTGGTTCAAATCCACTCCTCAGAAGGAAGATTGGGCAATCTACTTCCGTAGTGACACTGCCTTGGAAACCCAAGGAGGGGTTGCTATGAGTTGGGTCCGACTTGATGGCACATAACAACAACGACAACAACAACATATAATATTTCATATGGGCTTAACTTAAGCCTGCTTCTGGCGGTAGCCCAGATCCGCAAAAGGTCAAGGAGTTTTATCTAAGATAAGTTGGTCTCTTAGCACATCTTAGCTAGTGTCTTCTTAAAAGTGTGCTTCATCTTCTGTTTTTTTGTTTGTTTGTTTGTTTGTTTGTTTTTTGTCAACAGGCTAATCCTGTTACTTGTTGGACTATTTGAGATGCAAATGTTCCCTCATAATTACTTTGAACTGAGACTAACAAACTAAACTGGGGATAATTTTAATAGGGTTTACTCACCTCTGCTGCTTTTCCGTGCTGCAGGGAAAGGCTGTCACCCATCCAATGAAAGTATCTATAAATACTAACAGGTACTTGATTTTTTAGGAGTTCTAAATTTTACCTGCCGATCCCTGTATAGGTTCAGTCCTCTTGTATGAATTCCTCTTACTACTGGAGGTGGGCTGAACTTTGGATTGTTTCTGGCATAGGTCAAGCAGCCTTGTGTAACCTTTTAGATGGTTTTGTACAGATTGAGTCCTGCAGTAAGTTTACTCAGCCAAGTATACAGGGCATCTTTTCCCATAACAAGTGCCGGTTGCAGTGACAGTTCTGTCCTGTCAGTAGCTTCTGTAGTCCATAGCAGCAGGTAATTGCAGGAGGTTGTCTGTAAGGCCCATGCCTGGTCAGGACTAACATCCATCTGGAGCTTGTTAGCTGAGAAAGTAACTTGAGTATTTAACTTGATTATTAAGTCTTATTCCAACAGAGGAACAGGGTATTCAGGCATGTATAAAATCTTCCAAGTTAATACAGGGCTCCCAACCTGGCATTCAAGAGGTGAAAAAGATTTTTACATTACTGAAACGCCAGTAATGCTCATAGTCTTCTGGAACAGAGGGGCCTTGGAGATGTTCAGGACTGAGGTTGCCCCTGTGTCCAATAGAGATTCAATGGGCTGTTTTCCCAGTTATTGCCATCCAGGCTCCTAGTAGGAGATGGAGTTTGCCCAGTCTGTAATGGAGCCCTTGGGCCCCATTATTCTTGATTGCTGTTAGCTGTGCTTACTATCTGCTGGGCCTTCTTTGGTTGATTTTGGAGGTCTCCTTCTGGCCACTCCCTCTTCCAGTGCCCATCCTTCTTGCAGTAAGCACACTGTTGAGGCCCCAAATTTGTTGGTTGGCCTCGGAGCAGGAGCTTGATTCGCTCCCTTTCTATCCATTGGGGGCCCATGGGGACTTACCAGGTAGGATTGACTTTGTGGCAGGTCTCCCAGGGAAGCAGCCAGCAAGGCAGTTTGTTGCTTCATGTCTTTTTGCTCCTGTTTCTCCTGCTCCTGGCCCTGGTTATTGTAGACCTTAAAAGCAACCTGTACAAGTTGAGAAGTATTCATACCAGTCTCCCTTCTAATTTTGGCATCTGGGTCGGTGTCAGTACATTGATGGTAAGTTTTATATACCCATTTGAGGAAAGCAGAAGGATTTTCCTTGAGGCTTTGTTGTACTTCCTGAACTTTTGAATCTGCTTTGGGGCCTCCCTTCTGGAGTCCTAGGACAATGTATGTACTCCAACCTTGTTCTGTCCTCTGGGTTATTAGGGTCCTGCTCAGGATCTGTTCCTGACACTGCCTCATAGCTGTGGCCCCTGACTAGATTTTCAGGATGGAGATTGTGAAGTCTGTCATCGTTTGCTCTAGCTTTCTCTAATACTATTCGTCTCTCTTCAGGGGTAAGGTAGTTAATAACATATGAATGTAAATGGCTCATGAGTTCAAATGAAACCTCCAGGATTTCCTTCATGATTTGAAACTGGTTGGAAGCTGCTGTAATGGGTGTTGCCCTGATGGATCTGGCCTAGACCCCTGGCCAAATTTTACGTCACTCTGAATGTGTGCTGGGGAGACCGTTTTCTAAGGGGCAGATGGGAAGGAACGGAGTCAAGGTAAGGGTCTTTAGAGTCCTGAAAGACACCCTTAAAATCCGCTTTCCCATTAGATCACACAATTATCACCCCAAACTGTTTTCTGTAAATGCTTGTTTTGAAACAAAGTGAAGAATAACTCTAGATGAAACAGTTCTTCGTAGTTTTGATATTTAACTGGATAATATCATAGTTTAGACTTCTACTTTCTGACCATCCATCCCCAGACTCACCAATACTGTGGTCAGACAGTGTTAAAGAAAATACTAGTTTTTTCTTTATAGGCTCAAGGTCAAAATGAGCCCACATTTTCAGAATGCAGCCAAGGGGGCTCCATTCTCGTACAGAACCTTGGTTACCAAATTTCCAGTCACACTTACATCCACTCAAAACTGTTGCACCAATGCCACGCACACACACACTCTTTCTCACACATAAACAAATCAAGCAGAGACAGACCAGAATTCAAAGTAAAGTATTCCTAAGAAATACGTGAGCTGCAGAGAGATTTTGATTAAAAGACACCTGGGTCACCACTTAAAATTTTATTACTTACACACACACAAACCAAAACAAAACCAGACCAGACTAAAAGACACCTGGGACACCACATACCCACACTCTCATCCACACACAACAGATTAAGGTAAAGGATCCCCAAGAAACACGTGAGCTACAGTAAACCACACTCAAACCAAACCAAAACCAGATCTGATCAGAACGATGATGCTTTAGCTACGGAGGTGATCTTAATTTCAGGTTACCCTAAAGGACCAAAATTTCAACCTCCGTATAAGCCTAAAACTAGCTTAAGAGTGCTTCAGCCATGAAGGTGTCTTATTAAGGTTACCAACCAAAATTTCAACCTTCCTATGAGCTAGAAGCCAAACCAGACCAGAGTATAGATGCTTAAGAGAGCTTTAGTTGTGGAGGTATCTTAATTAGGCTTTTAAATTTCAACTTCCCAAACAACTAGAATCCAGACCAGAATTTAATCTATACTCACCAATAGTCACCTTTAAACCCAGAATAATTCTCTATTCTCTCTAAAGCACCTAGAGGCTGAGGACGCTGCAGATGGTCACAGACGCAGCACCCCTCAGATACCTTCAGACAAAGCAGTGTCTGAGTGCACACAAGGTCCATCAGGAGTCCATTCCACTTCCACTGTCTGAGGGTTCTCATGCTCTGGGCAGAGGGCCAGAGACCTTCGGTCACCTGGAGTGTGAAATTGTTATTGGATCAAACGTGGGTCCCTGCCCGGTGCCAAAACAGTTTACACACCAAGATTGAGAGGAGAGAAAATTTTTTATTGCAAAGCCTCAATGCAAGGAGTAAGGGGGTAGTTTAGTAACCAGATCTAACCACCCCCCCTAGATACCATGAAACACAGTTTTTGTAGGCATCAGGAGAAAGGGTTGTGCATATTCACAAAAGGTTGAGGAATTCGGGGTGTGAATGTAAAATGGGTGTTGATAGCAGATGAGTCACTAGTTTCCTGTTATCAGCTGATAGGGGCTTGGACAGGGCCCACAATTAACTTTTGTTCCTTTTGTCCTATTGCTGCATGTCCAGAGTTAATTTACAAGTTGTTTCTAAGATACCCTTCTGCCCTACTGCATTTGCAAGTTGTTTCTAAGACACTTTTAGCAGCCTATCATCTGCAGGAAGGAATGTTTTCCATTCAGTTCTTTAAGGAGCTGAATATTCATCTGTCGGGGTGGGAAAATAGTTGGGGGTAATTTAATTTACTTATCTATTCTCATTGGGGTGCCAGGGTAGGGGAAATAGTTTTTACTTTACTTGGTTTCAATTCCCCCATAGAATAGATACTGTTCTACATTCTTGGGGAACACTTTACTCGGTTTCACTAATATTAGTGGCCTCTCAGAGCCATGACTGTCAAGCTAAAGAAGGCTCTGTCTTCTTATACTGTCATACCTTAGATTTTCTACCCCATCAAAGGCAAGAAGAGGGAAAAAAGAAGGAAAAAGATAGGAGAAAGTTCCTACCCTGTCCTGCTGGCGAGCTTGGCAGGGTATGTCTATGAGATACTCTGGAGAAACCTAGAGAGCCTCAGGCCATGAAAACACCAATGATGTGTTTCTAGAAAAGCCAACTGGATCATTTGATAGTCAACTCCTTCCTGCCTTGTGGTTGAGAATTATTTCTTCCTGAAATTCAACAGCATTAGTCTTCCATTGGCTCCTTGAACTTGTCAAAGTTTTCCTGTCTCAGACTTTTGTGTAAGCAGTTCCCTCTTTCCTCACCATCTATGTGGCTTCTTCTCATTCATCCTTAAGGTCTTAGCTTCAATTTGACATCCTCATGCAAAATTTCCTGTAGATAATAACTTCCCTGAGAACATTAGCACACTTTGAAGTTATCTTATATGTATACTCTCTTTGGTTCTGTTGCCCCATTTGGCATTAAGCTTTTGCCTTATTTCTGACTTTTTTACCTTCCTCTCACCAACAGCTGGGACAAAGGAGATGCATAATTAAACATCTGTTGAATGAACCAGTGAATGATTCCTGATTTAGTAGATGTAGGAGCTAAGGTTTAGAGAAGTCAAGTAACTTGTCCAGGGTCATGTAACTAGGAACTGGACTCAAACTCAGGACTACCTGACTCCATGCTGATGTTTGCTACCACCTATGGTGGAAAACTTTGGTGGCAATCTGGGAGGGGAACAAGTGGGAGAATTTCTAGTTTTTTCCCATGCTACATTTCTCTGTTACACAAAGAGAATCTCGCCCCATCCATGGACCCACCCGAGATCCTCCAGTGCCCTTTCTGCTGTGTCTTGGTGTATTCTAATTACAGAACCAGGCCCTGACTGATATCCCCTAGAGAAGCTGAATTCACTGCCCCCAACTCTAGAATCATACATCCCTGTGATAAGCTATTCACTCAACAGGATCTACTTGTTTCAATATTACACAGACATTATCTGTTTAATCCTCATCAAAGCCATGTGAGTTTGATATCAGTCACACAGTATGATTTCCCCTTAATCAGTGAGGACTGTGGGGGATGGGAGGAACTTAACCAGAAAACCCATAGACATCATATTTAACTCTAGTACAATGTCTTGTGTTTTCAGAGCACCAATAGAGGCTAATAATAATAATAATAATAATAATAATAATAATAATAATGGCACAGGTGGTTTTAATAGTCTCATGCTTTCTTTCCATGCAGCTAACATTTTGAACTATTTAAATACATAATGATTGTTTCATCTTAAGTTCATTACATGGTAGTATTAATAATAACTTACTGTTTGCAAAGCAGTTTTATATAAGATAAAAAGCCAAGCATAGTTTTTTAAATAGCTATTAAACCTTGAAATTAACAAGATTTGTTTTTATGCCTTTGAATTCTTACTTGCTACATTTTAAGATCCCAAGTAATATGTTTTTAATACAACTGTTGGAAGCCACTATCCTGTGTACCTCATGTGCAGCCACACCCATCTGTCATTGGAGGCTTGTATGTTGCTATGATGCAAAGCAGGTTTCAGCAGAGCTTTCAGACTTTGATGGAGTAGTAAGAAAGGCCTGGCCATTTACTGCCAAAAATCACCCACTTGGAACCAGCCAGTGGGTCCTATGCAACTGATCGTGTAGATGGTACAGGACTGGTCAGCATTTCATTCTGTTGTTTCTGGGCTTAACATGAGCCCCAGGGTGGGGGTTACATAGTGGCAGCTAGTAACAACAACAATGCAATTCTGCAGTATCTTTAATATAGGAATATTAAGCTTCACATAAACATACACAGACATGTCACAATATTGTTGCTGAGAGAAAATACAATCACAGATGTTTAGTACTGGTCCCAATACCTGGCCCATAATTGGCACTGAAAATGGCCACAGTGGACAACCACTCCCTACTTTTACATGTACTACCTTGACGACAACTACAGCAACTACCTGTCTCATATCACAAAGAGCAAAACAACCCAGATGAGTCACTATCAACGCCATTTTACTGATGAGGAAACCAAGGCCTGGAGAAATTAAGTAACTTTTCAAGGTCATCCAGAGCTCATGCACGTGATCCTGACACAGTAACTTCTCTCACTATGCAAAATGAAATAGTGCTCCTTATAGACATCCTAAGATACTGCAAGAAGCTGACTCCCAAAATGAAAATGAAATCAATCAAAATACTATAGCAGGTATTAATAGTGTTAAATGCACTTGATTGATAACTTTGGGAATGCACAGAAAATTCTTTTGAATTTAGCCAACCTATGAATAAGCAAAGTTTGGCATTTGTTAACTTCCCATCGCAGGCCATCCTCCCATTCCTAGGCTTCTCTCCCTTCTCAAAGACTTCTCTGAATTTTTGTTTGTAACTTTCAGTGCCAGGTTCCCCACAGCTCCATGTTCTGCTCTAGGATAGACTATGACAGTAACTGGAAACCAGTTGAATCTTTTAAGAGTTGGCTTAGACCTAGCAACCAATACAAAGATGTATCAACCAATGGAAGTTTGAAGCTGAAATACCCTGAGATTTTAAGCTCTGCAATAGCATCTCTTAGCTACCCACCTACTTTTGCTCACCTTTTTAGCTCTAGAATTCTCAGACTATGTTTGAAAATAAATCTGTCGTATTATTCTAGAGACAGGACATGTTCATTGCAGAAAATACACACAAACAAAAAGAAGAAAGCAAGGAGAGCCCCCCAAATTCTTTCCACCTGAAGATACCCACTTGTAAGCCCTTGGTACATGGTCTTCCAGACCCTTTGACTATGATGTATCACGTCTATATTTCTCTAAGGCATGACACATTGTTACGTACTCAAACACAGTTATTTTGGCCTTGCCTTTAATTTTTCTCCAAGCAAAATTACCCTAGCTTGTCACACTCTTCATTCAGACACCATTCCCCCACCTCATCATCACTCTGGCCTTGCCAGCCTGGAGCAAGCATGGTGTTCCTTCAGTCTAGACACTAAGCTCCTATTGATTTACCTGATGAAGTCAACATCATCCTAATAGTTGCCTTTTTCTTCCTTTGTTCTCCACAGCTTTTTGCCATCTTTGCATTTGCAACATGCGGTGGCTATACTGGAGGCCTGCGGCTGAGTGTGGACTGCGTCAACAAGACAGAAAGTAACCTCAGCATTGACGTAGCATTTGCCTACCCATTCAGGTAGGAAATGGTGCCTTGCTTTTGTCTACCTCACAGAGAGGGGACTTTCTTCCTTCTGTGACATCTCTAAATATGCAGTATCCCAAGGACTCTTGGGTAAACAGAAAGGATTCTGCCTCAGTTTATAAAATGTTGAAACAAGAGCCTACTCACCACCCCAATCCAGTTGTACCTTCAAACTAGAATGGTTCATTTTCAAAACAAAACAAAGCTATGAATGGCCCAGTATTAGAGGCTGTCAATATGGAGACTTCAATTACATAATTCCTTGTTCCCCATATACATTTCCATCCCAAGGTCTTCCAAGTGTTCTATAGAATGTGACATCTCTAATTTCATATTGACTGTATAATCCTGAAAGAATTCTGGTAGTGTAGTGCCTAAGGCATTTGACTGCTAACCAGACTGTTGGTGGTTCATATCCACCAGCCACTCCATGGCAGGAAGATGGGGCAATCTACTTCCAAGAAGATTTACCACCTTGGAAACCCAGTAGGGGTTGCTATGAGTCAGAATAGGCTTGATAGCAGTGGGTTTTTTTTGTTGTAATCCTGGCTGATGTGTTTAATGATACAAGCATACCTCAGAGATATTGTGAGTTTGATTCTATTCCACAACTAAGCAAATATCACAATGAAGCAAGTGTGTTAGACTGAGTTCTCTAGAGAAACAAAACCAGTAAAACTTATAGATAGAAAGAGAAAGAGAAATTTATCTTAAGAAAATGGCTCACACACTTATAGAAGGTGGCAAGTCCCAAGTTCTTGGATCAAATGTCAAGCTGGAGGCTTTCCCCGACTCACGCAGCTGCAGGGGCTGAGGAGCTCAATGTTGGCAGGCAGTATACTGGCTGTTGACTCCAACAAATGATGAATCCAAGATCTTCAGGCCAAATGGTGGGTTGTTTCCTCACAGACAGTTGTATGCAAAATCTCAGTCTACAGAAGAGTGCCTCTTTTCCTCGGATGTCCATAAATATACTGGAATCAGGCCACACCCCTAGGGAAACTCTCTTTCAATGGTTTGGCTGCTCAAAACATATACATCTGTTCCCATCAGTGGAACAATCCACATCACAATTGCTTAAACCGCACAGAATTGTGGTCCAGCCAAGTTGACACACAGCGTCAACTATCACAGTCCACCCCTTGTCAACTTGGCATCTTCTTAACCATATATAATCTCTAAATAAAGACAATTAAAGTCATATTTGGACCTAACATGATACTCTAACATACTTACAACCAAAACGCATTAACCTTATTTACATTTCACAGTTCATAACAAAAGGAAACAAAAATATTTGATGCACATGTACAATGAAGAAATATAACAATCATGGTCCTCGTTTCTGCAACTGGTCATGTGGTTGTAGCTGATTTTCAGAACTACATTCTTCCACCACCCATTCTGTATTTCCCCTGCCCTCAGCTGGTCGTGATTCTTTGCCTGGTGGTCTGACCCAAACCTTTATTCCTGAAGGGTCTGGGCCATTAGCAGTCATATCAGAATTGGGTTGCTGTAATTTAATTGGCATTATAATTCAGCCACCCTTACAATAAGACTCTGGGTTTGGTTTTTGGCAGTATCAGCTCTGTTACTAGAAGAAATAAGACTTTCTTTCAGAGCACAACTGGAAACATTGAGGTCTTTTATGCAGGCTTAAGCTGTAACTCAGTAGCCCTGAGCTCATCTTGCTCTTTCACCACTTTGTCTAGTGTAAGTAGGACCAACCAACCAGCTTCCTTATACTCCTCATGCTGACAAAATTGCAGAAAAGTACCAAACATGCGATCACCCAGAGCCTCACTTCTCAAAAGTACTTGCTCTATTGGTGGTGCTATTCTGCATATTAATGTTGCCACCTCACGCCACGGCCCTCTTAACTAATGGAGGCAGGGTCATCAGTGCCTTTACAATTAATCAAATTGGAGAACCAATTTAGGAAGCCCATCCTTATGCTTTTATCTTAGGAAAATGGCTCACACTCTTATAGAAGCTGGCAAGGCCCAAGTTCTTGGATCAAACATCAAGCTGGAGGCTTTTCCCAACTCATGCAGCTTCAGGGGCTGAGGAGTTCAAGGTTGGCAGGCAGTATACTGGCTGTTGACTCCAATGAATGATGAATCCAAGATCTTCAGGCCGAATGGTGGATTGTTGCCTCACATACAGTTGTAGTCAGAATCCCAATCCACAGAAGCATGTGTCTTTTCCCAGGAGGTCCATAAATATACTGGAAGCAGGCCACACCCCAGGGAAACTCCCTTTCAATGGATTGGTTACTCAAAACATATACATCTGATCCCATCATTACAACAACCCACATCACAGTTGCTTAAACCACACAGAAAATTGTGGTCCAGCCAAGTTGACACATAGCTCCAACTATCACAGCAAGTAACATGAACTTTTTGTTTTCCCAGTTCATATAGAAGTTATGTTTATACTATACTGTAGCCTGTTTAGTATGTAGTAGTATTTTTTTTAATGAAAAAGTTTGAAATATTGTGATAATTCCAAAATATGGCGTAGAGAGAGACACAAAGTGAGTTGTTGGAAAAAATGGTGCTGATAGATTTACTCCACACAGGATTGCCACAAACATTTGATGTATAAAAAACGCAGTATCTTTAAAGTGCAGTACAGAGAAGTGCAGTAAAACAAGGTATGCTTGTATTAGTATATAAGATTCTTCCCATGTGCCAAACACTGTCCTTAGCTGTTAATCTCATTTAGTCATCACATTGCTCCTGTGGAGTGAGGACTGTTACCATCACTATTTTACAGATGAGGAAGATGAGCTGAGAAACATTGCCTATCTTCCCTCAGCCAGCAAACCACAGAGTCAGGGTTTGAACCTATTTGATTTGAACCTAGAGCTCACAATCTCTATTGCTACATTTAAATTACTTGAGAATAATACTTTCAACTTCTTTAGAAATTTAGTATGAAAGATAATGCCTTATCTGTGTCTGTACTTTGTCTATAAGATGCTGACTAGATGTCTGTCAGGCCTTGTCCCAAATCTGACATGTTGTGATTCTGATCCATATGCCCAAAATGGATTAATTGAATTCAATGTTCAAATAATTTCTTTCTGTAAGACTTTCAAATACTTGGTACCAAATAACTGGTACGATTGAAAATAACTTTCAATACAATGTTCTGGTATCTTATTAATATATTCTGTGTTCACTTGAATTTAACAAACATTTGAGTATTTGCCTCATGCCAGACTCTGTGCTGGGAGCTCTGGTAGCACAGTGGCTAAGACACTTGCCTGCTAACCAGACGGCTGGCAGTTCAAACCCACCAGCCACTCCTCGGAAGGAAGGTTGGGCAATCCTACATCCGTAGTGATACTGCCTCGGAAACCCAAGGAGGGGTCGCTATGAGTCAGGTATGACTCGACGGCACATAACAACAACAACAAGACTCTGTGCTGAATCTGGAATTATAGACTAATGTAAAAATAATACCCCACCTGTTTTTTTGAAAACAGACAACTGCAGTGTTTTCCAAAATATTTTTCATAAAACCTTAGATAATCAATGTTACTAAAAAGAAAGTAAGGAAGAGAGGAAGGGAGAGAGGAAGAGAGGAAGTAGAAAGGACTCTCTATATGATCAAATAAGCTCAGGAAATACTTCTTAGCAACTTTGCCCTTTAATGCACATTTTTGTATCACCAAAAGAGACACATTTTTTTCCCAAATATGTTTGATCCCAGAAACCTTCTTTCCACTGAGTATCTCTGAAGATTTGTATATCATGGAATACATCTTTAATATACTGGTTTAGTGAACATCTTCTGTTTCAGAATAAAAGTGTCCAGTTCATAGGCAATGAATCATGGGGACGTGGCATTTATACTAAAATTCATACAGGTCAGTGTACTGAAAGATTTTAAGAGTAGAACTGACAAAATTTGCAAACACCCTTGTTCAACTAGATACTCTCATAACTAATAAGAGAATCCAGAATTCAAATATATTAAGCACATAATCTCCAGTAATCTGATAATAAGTATTTCCTGTGCTGGTGGGAATGGGGGTGGAGGGTGCTTGACACTTGAAAGTTCTGGATGAAATCCTTGGCTTCTAGATGAGAATGGCCATGCCAATGTGGACTCACTGGTGAGCATTCAGAATCTAGGATAAGATGTAAGAATTGCCAGTGATTGGGTAGCAGGGGTGGGGTACCTAGTAAGCTTATTCATGAAGATTATCAGTTCTACATTGCCTTCTGAAAGGATTTCCCACAAAGATATGTGGTAGGAGCAAGTGACTCAAAGGTCAATCCTTCGAGATTCTAGGTCTCTTGGAAAGAATTTGAAAACAGCTATTCTAGAAGAGAGATTCTGCCACTCTGTTACCCATACCATTTGAGAAATCAGAATTAGCCTATCTCCTCCCACAGAACTTCTTAGCACTTTTGCTCCTTTAATCTCCACCTGGAGATATGCATACCATTCCAAAGATGCTCAACTTTACTAGAGATGCAATTGCAATTTTACATTTGGATACTTTAAAAAGTTGTGCCATTATCCTCTTGGGGGAATATCTGAATAATAAGATGCTACATCTACAATTTATATAGGTTATTTCAAAGGCATTTATTTCAGAAGAGATTGGGTTAGCAGGATGCTGATGATGTACATCATTAAAAAGTTATTTTCTACTAAAACTTCACAAACCAATGCCAATGATTTGATAATCTTCAAAATAAAATAGGTAACAGCTTCTAACATTTCAGTTTATTGCAAACACAAAGAAGACAATAAACTCTACTGTCAAGTTGTTTGAACAAAACAATTAATTTGTAAATGACAGATCAAAGGAAGCTGCTTAAATAGTTATTAGACAAATATTTCAGAATGTGAAGTAGTATCAATTTGTAAAAAGCCTAGATGACTTAGAAAATATTCATGTTGCTGAGTTCAATGAACATGCCAAATGCTTTTACCAGCATATGTATGTATTTCTGACCCATACTTACATCAGAAGGAATTTACATTCAGCAATATATCATTTTTCTATGGAAATAAAACATTTGTCACCAGACCTTCCTTTTGATCTGTGATTAAAATGAACTTAAACCTTTTCCCCATCTACTGTGATGTGATGACTTGGTATGGAACTTGTTTGATAAGTGGGATTCTGAATTCATTATTTTTAGCACTTCTTTTATATGCAGAAAGGAGCTCTGGTGGTGTAGTGGTTAGAACATTTCGCTGCTAACCAAGAGGTCGGTGGTTCAAACCCACCAGCCGCTCCACAGAAGAAAGATAAGGCAGTCTGCTTCTGTAAAGATTTAGTCTTGGAAATCCAGTGGGATTTGATATGAGTCTGAATTGACTTGATGTCAGTGAGTTTGCTTTTTTATGGTTATAAACAGAAGTGTGAAATAGAGTTTCTCATTGTAAAGAACTTAATATATTTGGAGAAAGAAAGCCTATTCAAGGAATGTCAACTAACACTTTGCAACTATACATGACATTTGTTGAATAAGAGATGGAGGAGGTGAGATTAGAGAGTTTGGGACTATGGGGACAAAGCAAGTCATCATGGCAATGGTTAGTTTTAAAGGGTCAAATTTTAAAAGTCAGAAATGGAAGGGAATAGAAGGCTTCCAAGTGGGGTGTGATGAATGAATGAACAGATAGTAGTTAATGTAGATTTAAAATGTGTGAAAGACTACAAGACATTTTGTTGTTGTTGTTGTTTGTTGTTATGTGCCGTCGAGTCGGCCCCGACTCATAGCGACCCCTCCTTGGGTTTCCGAGGCAGTATCACTACGGAAGTAGGATTGCCCAACCTTCCTTCCGAGGAGTGGCTGGTGGGTTTGAACCGCCAGCCTTCTGGTTAGCAGTCAAGTGCTTTAGCCACTATGCTACCAGAGCTCCTAAGACATTTTGGTATATATTATATAGTTGTTATGCCCTCTCTCTAAGGGAGATTGCTATTATATAGACTGAGCTGGAGGAAATTTGGTCAATGTCACAAAGAAAAGCTAGGTTAAACCTTTGAATTTTATATTTTCTACTAATTTCAGTGAAAACAAGAAGAAAGCAATGTTCAGGCTTGTTTGGTGAGTAGAGCCAACATTTATGATGAGGAAAAGTGGAAAATGAAGTTGGAAAGGTGGTTTTGGTCACACAATAGGAGATTTTGAATCCCAAGTGATTGGATATAGAGAAGGAGCTAAAGATAATAATAACCAAAGATATAACAGAGAGAGAATAATAAAGAAATCCATTTTGAAGTAGACAGTAATCACTTGGATTTAACCATGCATAATTTTAGACATTTGCAAGTAACCAGAAGAAATTTTTGTCAGAAATGTGTAAACTAAACCACGTATAAGAAGACAGAGGTGAAATCTGAAAATGGGGCTCTAAGAGTCCTGTTCATGAAGGGGAAAGTAAGTCCTGAAAGGAGATTAGTCACAGTGAGAAATAGAAGAGCAAGAACAGAGAGCTAAGCTTTGGGAAATGCCCACACTTACAAGAAAAGAAGAGATGTTACTGAGGGGGGAGTAAGAAGAGCCAAATGAAGAGGTGAAAGGATTTCACCAAAGGTAACAACATTTTGTGAATGTCATCACTCAGCAGCCCTTCTTTTCAAAAAAGTTAAGGAATGAAAACTAAGAAAAGGCCATTGGATATAATCAATGATGGTTACTAAGAAATTTCCTGAGTTGTTCCAGTAGAACAGAGAGCATGCCAGGCTGTTGGAGACTGGCAAAGAGATTTAGACATGCTTTCCTTTAAACAAGTGAAATATAAAATTCTAATAACTTTAAACATCTTACTTAAGCCTGGATGCAATGATTCAAGAGACCAAGTTTGTCAAGGACCTTCCTATAGAGAAAGTATTCATTTCTCTTTTTTTTTTTTTTTTTAACTTTGTATTATGGTTTGGGTGAATGTTTATTGAGTAAAATAATTATGCATTCAGCAATTCATACACATTTTGTTACATTGGCTATAATCCCTACAATGTAACAGCATTTTTCCCACTTCTTCCCTGTGTTCCCTGCTTCCATTCATCCTTTTTTCCTGCCCTTTTCTGCCTTCTAAGCTTTGTTTTGGGAAACACTGCCCTTTTGGTCTGTTTGGTTAATTGTTCTGAGGTGTACGTTCCTCCCTGGTGTCATTGTTCATTTTATAGGCCTGTGTTGTTTGCCTTCAAGGTGATTCCTGGGTTAGTTCAGTTCTAGGATTGAAGGGTATCTAAAGGTCATAGTCTCAGGGGTTCCACCAGTCTCTATCAGACCAGTAAATCTGTTTTTTTATGATTTTGAATTTTGATCTACATTTTTTCCCCCATTCTGTCCAGGACCTTCTAGTGTGTTTCCAATCTGAGCAATTAGTAATACTAGCTGGGCACCAACTAATTCTTCTGGTTTCAAGGTAGTGGAGGTTTCAAGGTAATGGAGGTTTCAAGGTAATGGTTCACATGGTCTATTAGCCTTTGGACCAATAGTTTCCTTAGATCTTTGATTCTCTTCACCCGACTTTGCTCTGGAGAGGGAGAGCTCTCATTGAGTTGCATTAGGAGGTATTATTATCAACCTCATATTTTTTTTCTCTGTAGGAGAATGGAAACCTCCCAAAGTGACAGAATTAAGAGCTTTCAGTGGCACCTGTGAGAACCTTGGGGAGTTTGTTTGGTATCTTTGGGGTGGGAAAATGAGGCTCTGAGCCTGATCCTTTTGCTCCTTAAAACAGAATGCAACAAGGGGTTGTCTGTACTGAGGGAAAGGTGAGCTTGGTTACCCAAGTTGGTGCTGGCTAAATAAGCAGCTGTTCTTCTTAGGAGTCTGGCCATTTGCTCTGTTATTCTCTCACTACTGTTTAGAACGTGGAACAGGTGGAGGTAGATGCCAAGAAAAATGTGGAGTTTGGGCTGTTATCTAATAATGCTAGCTCTAGGGAGGCAGAAAGATTTTTTCTTTAAGATCCATATTCTAAAGAAGTGGCAATAACTTTTTTTTTTTTGCCAAAGGTCTAATTTGAGAAAAATAAAAATGTTCAAGACTGCAATTTTTAAAATATATCTTATGTTCATGAAATGCTACATTTGCATTTACTTGTAGGCTTTTTGTTTTTTATTGTTTCTCATTACCAAAGGATTTCATTCTTTTTAGCTAAAATTTCACAGTCTTTAAAAGTATAAAACTCAAAACCAAACTCACTACTGTCTAGTTGGATCCTACCCATAGTGACCTCTCCTTGGGTTTCCAAGGTGGTATCACTACAGAAGTAGATTGCCCAGTGTTCTTCCAAGGAGTGGCTGATGGGTTTGAACTGCCAGCCTTCTGGTTAGCAGTCAAATGCCTTAGGCACTATGCCTCAGAGCTCCTTTAAAATTATAGTGTTTTGGTTACCTGGTACCGCTCTGACAATAATATACCACAAATGGGATGGCCTTAACAAACAGGAGTTTATTCTCTTACAGTTTGGGGGCTTTAAAGTCCAAGTTCAAAATGCCAGGCTCTAGGGGCTGGATGAAAGCCCCTCAACCTTGGGTCCAGCTCTGCCTCTTGCTACTGGCCCACTGAAGCTAGAGGCATCTCTTCACTCAGGCAGCTACTGGCTGCGGAGGCTAACAACCCCAAGGTCGACATAAAATGGTACAGTCCCGATGTTAGCAAGCCACACGGCAGGCCATTCATTCAAGTCCATTGTAAGTCCCAAGGTCGGCAGAGCATGGCAGGCTGCTGAACAATGACTCGGCAACATGCAGGGTCAAGCTTGCCATAAGCTAGAGACCATTCCCAAAGCTGCTGCTTTTATATGGGAAGCAGACCACACACCCAAAGCAGGTACTCAGCTGCTTGTGGTAGATCCCACCATGGAGTTGATTGCCAGTCTTATGGGAATTAACTACCACCATCTGCCCAGCCACTCAACCAGGCCCAGCCAAGTTGACACACAAACATAACCACCACATATAGTATTACATTTTAATGTTTTGCCTTAAAATAAATTTTGTGTATGATGATACCAAGTGTTTCTATGGGCAGTGGTTCTATTTGGAGGTGGTGTGGACAAAGTGTTAAGGGCCAAATCTCCATCCAAACCCCTGGCTTCAAATCCAGGCTTTGCCATCTACTGAATAGGTAAGGTATTACCATCCCAGACCTCAGTTTCCTTATTGTAAGAAGGAAATAATAACATTTCCTTCCTCATAGTGTTGTTGTGACCTTTAATTAGATAATACAAATAAATTGTGTATCAGAGTCTGGCACACATAAAATGTTGAATGAATTTTATCATTGTTATTACTTGGTTATTATTAATAGAGTCTAGTGCAAGGAACTGACACCAGAGTTTAGCTGTAGACCAAGGATAAGAAGGTCAGCCCTATTAGGAGAATACTAGGATAAAGAGAAGGAGCTCTGGTGAGACTGCTAACCAGAAGGCTAGTTCAAACGCACCAGCCACTCCTTGGAGTGGTTCAAACGCACCAGCCACTCCTTGGAAGGAAGGTTGGGCAATCTACTTCCGTAGTGATACTGCCTTGGAAACCCAAGGAGGGGTTGCTATGAGTCAGATCCAACTTGATGGCAGTGTGTTTGTTTGTTTGTTTTTTGGTTTGGGATGAAGAGAATAGCTACCATTTGTAGGGAATGTCTGCCACAGGATGACTACTGGCATGGAAGGGCTTAAATAGAAAATTAGTAAAGGACACAGTAGTATATTCCAGCCTCATGCTACTGTACCCCTCTCAAGCTATGTACTTGCTAGTCTGAGACAAGGATTTGAATATAAGTAATTGATGCTGGAGGTGATTCTTAGAAGCACCGCCTGGAAGTAAGGACTAGTGAAGTAAGATGGGGAGGGGAAGAAAGCCAATAAAGAGAGTGGATTAAAGGGCATGTTACTACGCGAGTAACTGGGACAACTGAGACTTCTCGAAAATGGTGGAGAGCTAGCCTCAGAGTTATTGCTTCAGGGAAATGATGCATGTGAGGTAATTATCTACCAACTCCTGTCTTCATTGCCCAAGAGCTGCTTCTAGGAGTAACTTTCTGGTACTGCATGCAAAACAAGTGTGTTCCAGCCCTCAGTCAGAGACTTAGATGCTTGCATTAGAAAGCCATAATTGTGTAAATAAATGATGAGTACCAGAGAGAGAAGGATGCACAGTCAATAGCATCTAATACCAGAGGGAAGACCCTTTAATCATCTTTTCTAGATCTGGAAATGACCTTGTGTTGTATCATGTAATCATTCTCTTAATAAATAGTTATTGAACACTTACAGTATATAGGGCCATAAACGACATAGACACTTGGTATATATTGATAAAGTAAACGTGCCTCTCCCATATAAAATTTACAAGCATGTGGGGATGGAAGTCAATAAAGAAGGGAACAAGAAATATATATACACATACATACATCAAGGGAGCTCTGGTAGCATAGTGCCTAAGGCGCTTGACTGCTAACCAGAAGGCTGGAGGTTCAAACCCACCAGCCACTCCTCGAAAGGAAGATGGGGCAATCTACTTCCCTAGTGATACTGCCTTGGAAACCCAAGGAGGGGTCGCCATGAGTCGGGTCTGACTTGAGGGCACATAACAACAACAACAACATGCATCAATACATATATATCAAATAAATATAAAAGATACATTTATATCTGTATATACATACTATATATATTTAAGGATCCCTGGTGGTGCAGTGGTTAAAACGCTCAGCTGCAAACTAAAAGGTAGGCAGTTTGAACCAACCAGCTGCTCTGCAACAGAAAGATGTAGCAGTCTACTCCTGTAAAGATTTACAGTCTTAGAAACTCTAGTGTGCGGTTCTACCCTGTTCTATAGGGTCTCTATGAGTCAGAATTGGCAGCAAGGGATATGTATATATTTTTATATACATGCACACACATATCATAGCAGTAACTGTGAAGAATGTGAACATTGTGCAGAGATGTAAAATAGTGGTTAGTGTGTGTGGAGTGGGTGAAAGGACATCTACTTGGACAGAATGGCCCAGAAGGGCCTCACTGAGGAGGTGGCATTTCAGCCAGTTAAAAGGGAAGAGGAGTTAATATTCCAAGCAGAGGGAGGAGCATGGGCAAGTCTTTGAGGGAGAAAGATCTGAGTCTGAAGGAATAAAGAGAGGCCAGTGGGTCTGGGGGAGAGTGACATGAGACAAGAATCGAGCAAAGGCTATATCCTGGCAAATGTCAGATGATGATAAGTCTTTAGAGGAAATTAAGGTCAGAGGAATAGAGGGAGAAGACTGTGCTATTTTAGATTAGCTGGTTTTGGAAAATATCCTGATGAAATGACATTTGAGTGTAGACCTGAGAGAACTGAAAAAGAGCTGCGGAGATATCTGAGGGCTGTATTCCAGGGAGGAGCCATAAGCAGTTGGCTGTTGATTAAAAGGTTGGCCATTCACACTCACTGAGTAGTTCCACAAGAGAAAGACCTGGCAATCTGCTTCCATAAACATTATAGCCCAGAAGATCCTATGGGGCAGTTCTATTCTGTCACATGGAGTTACTATGAGTTGAAAATAGACTTCAGGGTGCCTAACAGCAACAACACATTCCTGGGAGAGAGGACAGCCAGCACAGAGGCCTGATGTCAGGGCCTGGGGAAAGTTTCAGAACCAGCAAGGAAACTAGCCCTGATAGATTGGAATAAGGAAGAGGAAGGGTGGAAGGAGGTGAAGTTCAAGTAGCAGTAAGAAGCTAGATCCTGTAGAGCCTTGACGGCTAATAGTATAAATTTGGATTTTATATTGACTGAGAAAAGAAGTAATGGGAGGTTTTGAGCAAAGGAGTAACGCTACTTATGTTTTGAAAAGATCTACTTCAGCTATGGAAATAGACCTAAGGGACTGTGGGGCAGGAATGAAATCAGGGAGGCTAGCTAGAAGGCAGTTGCACTGGTGAAGAGAAAAGGAGATGGTGGCTTTCACTAGGGTTGAGGCAGTGGAGATGTTAAGGCTTGGAGATGTTAAGGCATACTGTGCCAAGTCATAGTTGTATGGTTGCCCTCACCATACTTCCTACAGTAACTTATATCTACAATCCAACCCTACTGGGCAGCTTTTCTGATCACTTTTTCTAGTGATGTTGAGTAGTGATGGTCAGTATAGGGACCACCTTCAATATTTGAAGTTTCTTATTCCTAAGGTTTGCTTGTGGGCAACCCTTGAGGCCACTCATTTTCATTGCTGCCTGAAAGCATTGGCCAGGACAGTGAAAACACAAGCAGGCATCCAGATGACTTAACTTGAATGAATCATCTATGAGATTCCATGGAGACATATCTGTGAATGTTTCTGTAGACTAGAAACAATAAAAACATGTGAAGTGGATAATAGCTCCATTTCATGGAATAAGTTTGAAACAAGTCACTGCCATATCAGTCATAACCCAATCAGAAAAAAAAGAGCTCTTGTCGGGTGGTTCAATTAAAAAAAAAATTATATCTATATATCTATATCTACATACACACACACACTCACACACACATACATATATATATATATATACACACATACATATATATGTATGTGTGTATATATATCTATCTATACACATACATACATGTGTGTGTGTGTGTGTGTGTGTGTATATATATATATATATATATATCACTCACAGCCGTAGAGTTGGATCCAACTCATAGTGACCCCTCCTTGCATTTCTGAGGTGGTATCTCTACAGAAGTAGATTGCCCAACCTTCCTTCCAAGGAATGGCTAGTGGGTTTGAACCACCAGCCTTCTGCTTAGCAGTCAAATGCCTTAGGCACTATGCTACCAGAGTGTGTGTGTATGTGTGTGTACACACATACACACACACACACACACACATGACTACAAGGAACCCTGATGGCACAGTGTTTAAGCATTTGACTGCTAACTGAAAGGTCATTTGTTTGAATATCACAGCAGCTCTGTGGCAGAAAGACATGATGATCTGTTCCCATAAACATTGCAGCCCAGGAAACCCTATGGGGCAGTTTTACTCTGTCTTATAGAATAGCTAAAGAGCTCTGTTAGTGTAGTGCCTAAGGCACTTGACTGCTAACCAGAAGGCTGGCAGTTCAAACCTACCAGCCACTCCTCTGAAGGAAGGTTGGGCAATCTACTTCCTTAGTGATGCTGCCTCAGAAACCCAAAGAGGAGTCACTATAAATCGGGTCCAACTCAACGGCACATAACAACAACAACAACATAGAATAGCTATAAGTCAGAATCTACTCAACAACCCAGAACAAAAACATAGGGAACTAATAATAGAGGGCTTGGATGATTGGAAAGGGGACTGTGAGGCAATCCAGAGATTAGCAACTGTGGGAAGCTGCAATCACCCCTAAGGTAGATCAGGGGTTAGTAAAGTAAGGCCCTTGGCCCAAATCCAGCTGCACCTCCTACTTGCTTATTTTTATGGTCCACTAGCTAAGAATTGTTTTTATTATGTAAGTACCTACAAAACATCCTCACTTTTACCTCTTGGTCCACAAAGTCCACAAAGTCTAAACTATTTACTATCTAGCCCTTTTCTAAAAGAAATTAACTGTCCCTGGACAAGAGGCATAGAAAGGAAGAGGTGGGCTTATTAGAGAACATGATAGAGGCAGAATTTGGAAGCTTGGAGAGACAAGGTTTCCAAGGAACATCAGGAACCAGCAGGAACCAAGGAAGAGATGCAGCCATTGCCAGAGATGCTACCTAAAGCAGCAAGAGAAAGAAAGGGAGAAATACTCTGGCTTCTCCAACCCTCCAGTCTCCCACTAGTGCTTCCCATTGGCTGGACTTAATTGGAATCCAGTTGGTAAGGAATCAGGCCCCTGAGATGCAGAGCACTTGTGTGCAGGGTGTGGATTCCACAACAAACAGGCAATGAAGAGCACAGAAGCCCTCTCTGAATCTGTTTCCTTATCTACAAAATGAGAAAACTGGATTGAAGATTTCTTAACAAAGAATTAGACCTCTAACTCCCTGAACAAAGAAATAGATCGATTTCCTTTTTTGGTGAGCAGGAGCACCTGACCTTGGCCAAGAACCCTGGTTGTGACCCAATCACTGCTGCTTCAGAGAGACCAGAAAGAAATGTAAAGATTCAGTGAAATTACTTCCTACAAGTCTCTTTTTTTTCAACCTCATGGGGTTTGCTCTGATACTTGTCCTATTTAGATAAAATCTGAACAGGCTTTTAAAGACCAAGTTTGGGGCATTTATTGAAAATGATTGTAGGTTATATAATCAAGGCTGTTGTTTCTGTTGAGCTCCCAAAGGGAGGTGACAAGCAGCAGAGATTAAATCAGTGTACGCTGAGTGAGTCTTTTATGTAGTTCTCTAGCTCGCCATGTGTGATTTTACAGAACAAGCATGGGGGATTATGGTGGGCAGAACCTTATTACCTAGGAGGAGCTTTACCCTCTAGAGGAATACACACATTGCTTTCTTCAAAGTTGCAAAGTAAGTTCTAGTTCTCCTTATGTCTATTTTCTTTCCTAGAAAATAAAAAAAAAGAAAGAAAGACTTTGAGTTGTGTAGAAAAGGACAAAGGACCTCAGCTACAGTGACAGCCCAGCAATGTCAGAAGGAAACATGCCACCCTTGTATCTATATGCTATATCATGTCCCTTGGAAAGGTTAGGCACCCTGTCCAGGATTCCATTAATCTCTCTCTCTCTCTGCTTCTATCTCTTCTGGAACTAGAGAAATGTTAGAACAGTTTTTACATGCCCTGGAGCTATCAAGCAGTTGTTCTGAAGTCACACAGTATACTTCATTAGGCCAACCTGGTGTCAATCGAGTTTCGGAGATGTGTGTTCTGTCCCTTCCCAAACCCCTCATCCATCCCTGAGAAAATGACATTCTGTGAGCTAGGAGGGCTCTGGGGTCAAACAAAGAGGAGGCAAGTTCTCAAGCTGACTCTCTTGTCTGGTATTCTGACAGTCAGAACTGAAGAGTAAAAGCATCAGGGCCTGAGGCATCAAGATATGACATCTGTCAGGTTGATATTCTCATTTTTGATTCTCTTCTAGAATCCAGCTGTGAGAACTCAGAAGTCCTGCTGATGAGTCAGAATTTTAGACTCTCAATATGATGTTCAGGAGCCACCTGAATCTGTATCTTGTAGAAAACTTGTTAAAAACGAAGATTCCAAGATCTTAGCCCAGACTTACCTATCAACATCCCTGCTGATAAGGTCCGGGGATTGCATTTTAATAAACCTTCCAAGAGATTCTTAGGCCATGGAAATTTGAG
>NW_006921788.1:742278-758279 GCF_000298275.1 Orycteropus afer afer
AAGTAGGATTGCCCAACCTTACTTCCGAGGAGTGGCTGTTGGGTTTGAACCGCCAGCCTTCTGTTTAGCAGTCAAGTGCTTTTAGCCACTATGCTACCAGAGCTCTTCTCCCCTACAATGTGCCTTTGAGTATGTCCCCCCCAAAAAAGGCTGAAGTGCTGGTTACCTCTTGCCCACTCCAGGTCCACTCCAGTAGAAATGAGGGTTTGTTGTTGTTGTTAGATGCTGTCAAGCTGATTCCAACTCATAATGATCCTATATAACAGAGTAGTACTGCCCCATGGGGTTTTCTGGGCTGTAATCTCTACAGGAGCAGATAGCCATGGCTTTCTCCTAAGGAGGCACTGGTAAATTCCAATTACTAATCTTTCAGTTAGCAGTCAAGCACTTAACAATTACACCACCAGGGCCCAGAAATGAGGGTAGAAATCAGAAAGTAGATTGGATATGTATGTATGTATGTATGTATATATGTGCATGTATACATATAAAGAGAGAAAGCAAGAGAATAAGAGTAAGAGAGATTATTTCCCCCATTATATATAATGATTGCTGACTACTCTAGTCATCATCCCCTTGATCATCACAATACTGTAATGAGCCAGATTGTTTTTATTCCCCTTCATGAATCAGCACACAGAGACTTGAAGCTATATTCAAGGTCATGCAGCTAGTAAGTCCCAAATCTGGAAACTATGCAAATCTGCTGATTTATATGGGTGCCTCAATGGATTTCACAACCACCCCACACTCTAGTCCAGCAACAAATGATAATGATAATGATAATGAAGATGGTGATGATATTGATAATCATCATCATCAACAACAACAACATGATTATCACTAAATAAAATCTACTACTAATAAATAATAAATAAATAAAATAATAATAAATAAAATCACTAAATAAAAGCTACTAGTTATTGATCAGGGATCTCTGGTGGTGTAGTGCCTGAGGCACTTGATTGCTAACCAGAAGGTGGCAGTTCAAACCCACCACCTACTCCTCAGAAGGAAGACTGGGCAATCTATTTCCATAGTGATACTGCTGCAGAAACCCAAGAAGGGGCCACTATGAGTTGGAGATGACTCGATGGCACATAATAACAACAACAACAGTTATTGATCAAGGAGCCCTGGTAGCACAATGGTTTAGTACTTGGCTGCTACCTGGAAAGGTTAGCAGTTCAAACCCACCCAGTGGCTCTTTGGGAGAAAGACCTGACAATCAGCTTCCATAAAGATTACAGCCAAGAAAACCCTGCTCTGTTATGGGGTTACTATGAGTCAAAAAAATCAACTCAAAAGCACCTAACAACCAAAACACTTATTACCATATATCAGGAGCTGTGCAAAGTACACCACACATATTATACCGTTTAGTCCTACCATCCCTAGAAGACAGCTATTCTGAACTCCATTTGAAAGATGAGAAAACAAAGTTTCATTGAGGTTGAATGATTTGTCCAAAGTCCCACTGCTAATTTTGGCAAGGCCAGACTTTGAATATCTGGCTTTGACTTACTCCAGAGATCACGCTTTTAATCACTACACTGTAAAGAACAGCAGTGGTGTCTTTTGCGTTTACAAACTGTCATAATTTCAGTGACACCTTTCCTCAATCCGAGACCTATAACCTTCTCCCCACAGGCAGGAAAGCCAGGCAGGCCAGGGGGCTTTGAAGAATGGTTCTCAAGGATATTGTGTTCCTCAGGATGCAAAGCCACTGGCATTTATTTTCCAGTTGATTTCCCAAGTTTAGGAATAAACTGTGAAGGAAAAACAACTCCAGACTGGAGCTAAAATTATTATCCTTTTTTTCTTTGATGCAGCCAGCTAGAATTTGAAGTAAATGAGGTGTTGCTGAAACAGTTTGTGGAACTTCCTATTTCTCATTTTGAAAGATTCTATACCAAAGTAGCAGCTGTCACTTGGAGACTAGGTGCTAAAGAGTAACATAGATGACACTGTTTTCTAGGAATGAAATTATTCCAAAGAGTGTGGCAGATTCTTGTTTCTATGGCAAAGAACTAGATTGTGAGGGAATGCAGTAGTTGAATAATTGAGAGGTCCCAGATACTAAGCGGCAGCAAGCCAGCCCCAGGACCAGCAGAGAGTGGGTGTTTGTGTGCATGGAGCTGCCCCCAGGCACAGGCTGCAGTAAGCCAGCCCTGGGACCAGCGGAAGGCAGGTGTTTATGCATGGAGCTGTCCCTGGGCACATCCCACACTAAGCCAGCCTGGGACTAGAGGAAGGTGGGTGTTTACCCCAAGGGCAGACTGGGTAAGCAAACAGGATGGGGGAGATCAGGAAATAAGCAGAGCAGTTTGAAACAACTAAGGGAGTTAAACTTGTCTGTCAGTTTGTCCTTTTGTGGTAGCTTGTGTGTTGCTGTTAGGCTGGAGGCTATGCCACTGGTGTTTCAAATGCCAGCAGGGTTACCCATGGTGGAGAGGTTACAGCACTTCCTCTAGACTAAGACAGACTTGGAAGAAGGAAGAGACCATCTACTTATCAAAGAACTGGCCAATGAAAACCTTATGAATAGCAGTGAAACACTGTCTGATATATTACTGGAACACTATAGGAATAGTTCCAAAATATTGTGTGATATTGTGTGATATAGTGCTGGAAGATGAGCCCCTCAGGTTGGAAGACACTCCAAGTACGACTGGGGAAGAGCTGCCTCCTCAGAGTAGAGCCAACCTTAATGATATGGATGGAGTAAAGCTTTCAGGACCCCTATTTGCTGATAGGACGCATCTCAAGATGAGAAGAAACAGATGCAAATATCCATTAATAATCAGAATGTGGGATGTATGAAGTATGAATCTAGAAAAATTGGAAGTTGTCAAAAAAAAGAAATGGAACACATAAAAATCAATATCCTAGGCATTAGGGACCTGAAATGGACTGGTGTTGGCCAATTTGAATCAGGAGGTCTTATGATCTACTATGCTGGGAATGACAAATTGAAAGAGAATTGTATAGCATTCATTACCACAAAGAATGTATCAAGATCTATCCTGAAGTACAATGCTGTCAGTGAGAGGATAATATCCATATGCTTATGAGGAAGACCAGTTAATACTACTGTTATTCAAATTTACGCACCAACCACCAACGCCAAAGATGAGGAAATTGAACAATTTTACCAACTTCTGCAGTCTGAAATTGACCAAACATGCAACCCTGATGAAAACCTTATGAATAGCAGTGAAACACTGCCTGACATATTACTGGAAAACTTTAGGAATAGTCCTAAAATATTGTGTGATATTGTGTGATATAGAGTTGGAAGATGAGGCCCTCAGGTTGGAAGACACTCAAAAGTTGGAAACAAAGAAGAATCACCAGTGATTGGAAAATATGGCCTAGGTGATAGAAATGACGCTGGAGATCACATGATAGAAATTTGCAAGACCAACAACTTATTTATTGCAAATACCTTTTTTCAACAACACAAATGGCAGCTATACACATGGACCTCACCAGTCAGAGTATACAGGAATCAGATCGACTATATCTGTGGCAAGAAGCAATGGAGGAGCTCAATATTTTCAGCCAAAACAAGGTCTGGAGCTGACTGTGCAGCAGACCATCAACTGCTCGTATGCAAGTTCAAGTTGAAGCTAAAGACAATTAAAACAAGTTCACAAGAGCCAAAATATGACCTTGATTATATCCCTCCTGAATTTAGAGACCATCTAAAGAGTAGATTTGACACATTGAACACCCATGACTGTAAACCAGAGGAATTGAGGGGTGATGTAAAGAGGATCATCCATAAAGAAAACAAAAGGTCATCAAAAAGACAAGAAATGAAGAAAAGACCAAAATGGATGTCTGAAGAGACTCAGAAGCTAGCCCTTGAATGGAGAGTAGCTAAAGCGGATGGTAGAATCAACAGGATAAAAGAGTTGAACAGAAGATTTCAAAGAGCAGTTTGACAAGATAAAGTCAATTATTATAATGAAATGTGCAAAGACCTGGAGTTAGAAAACTAGAAGAGAAGAACACCCTTGGCATTTCTCAAGCTGAACTGAAGAAAAAATTAAACCTCAAATTGCAGTATTGAAAGATTCCATGGCCAATATGTTGAATGATGCAGGAAACATCAAAATAAGATGGATGGAATACACAGAGTCACTATACCAAAAAGAATTGGTAGGTGATCATCCATTTCAGGAGGTGGCATATGATCAAGAACCGATGGTATTGAAGGAAGAAATCAAAGCTGAACTGAAGGAATTGGCAAAGAACAAGGCTCCAGGAATTGACAGAATACCCATTGAGATGTTTCAACAAACTGATGCCACACTGGAGGCATTCACTCAGCTATGCCAAAAGATTTGGAAGACAACTATCTGGCTAACTGACTGGAAGAGATTAATATTTGTACCCATTCAAAAGAAAGGTGATCTCACTGTGCTGGTTACCTAGTGCCAGCCGCTCTGACAGGAATATACCACAAATGGGATTGCCTTATCAAACAGGAGTTTATTCTTACAATTAGGAGGCTTTAAGTCCAAACTCATAGTGCCAGGTCCTAGGGCTTGGGTGAAAGCCCCTCAACCTTGGGGTCCAGCTCTGCCTCCTGCTCCCAGCCCACTGGAGCTAGAGGCGTTTCTTCACTCAGACAACTGCTAGCTGCTGAGGCTGAGAAGCCCAAAGGTTGACAAGTAAAAAGGCACAGTCTCAATATTACCAAACCACATGGCAGGCCATTAACTTAAGTCCATTGTAAGTCCCAAGGTCAGCAGAGCATAGCAGGCTGCTGAGCAATGACACAGCTACATGCAGGGTCCAAGCATGCCATAGGCTAGAGACCATTCCCAAGGCTTCTTATATACAGGAAGCAGACCACATCCCAAAGGCAGCTACTCAGCTGCTTGTGATAGGTCCCACCATGGAGTCTCATCATGGGGAATAACTACCACCAGCTGCCCAGCTACTCAACCAGGCCCAGCCAAGTTGACACACAAGCATAACCACCAAACTCACCGAATGTGGAAATTATCAAACAATATCATTGATATCACATGCAAGTAAACTCTTACTGAAGATAATTCAAAAATGGTTGCAGCAGCAGTACATTGACAGAGAACTTCCAGAAATGCAAGCTGGATTCTGAAGGGGATGTGGAGTGAAGAATATTATAACTGATGTCAGATAGATCTTGGCTGAAAGTAAAGAATACCAGAAAGATGTTTACTTGTGTTTTATTGACTATGCAAAGACATTTGATTGTGTGGATCAAAACAAATTATGGATAATATTGAGAAGAATGGGAATTCCAGAACACTTAATTGTGCTCATGAGGAACCTGAACATAGGCCAGGAGGCTGTCATTCAAACAGAACAAGGGGATACTGCATGGTTTAAATCAAGAAGGGAGTGTGTTAGGGTTGTATCCTTTCACCATACTTATTCATTCTATATGCTAAGCAAATAATCTGAGAAGCTGGACTATATGAAGAAGAATGTGACATCAGGATTGGAGGAAGGCTCATTAACAGCTAAAGATATCCAGATGACACAACTTTGCTTGTGGAAATTGAGAATGACTTGGAGCACTTAGTGATGAAGATTAAAGACTACAATCTGCAGTATGTATTACACCTCAATATAAAGAAAACAAAAATCATCACAACTGGACCAATAGGCAGCATCACAATAGATGGAGAAAAGACTGAAGTTGTCAAAGACTTCATATTACTTGGTTCTACAATCAACACCAATGGAAGTAGCAGTCAAGACATCAAAAGACATATTGCATTGGGCAAATTTGTTGCAAAATACCTCTTTCAAGTGCTGAAGAGCAAAGATATCTCCTTGAAGACAGGTGCACCTAACCCAAGCCATGGTATTATCAGTCATTTTATATGCATGTGAGACCTGGACAATGAAAAAGGAAGACCAAAGATGAGTTGATGCTTTTCAGTTGTGGTATTGGTGAAGAATGCTGACAGCACCATGGACTTCTAAAAGAACTAACAAATCTGGAAAAAGTGCAGCCAGAGTGCTCCTCAGAAGCAAGACTGGCCAGACTTTTTCTCACCTACTTTGGTCATGTTGTCAGAAGGGACCATTCTCTGGAGAAGACGTCATGCTTGGTAAAGTGGAGGGTCAACAAAAGAGGAGAAGCCCTCAACAAGGTGGACTTACGTGGTGTCTGCTGTGATGGGCTGCAGTATAGTAGGGATCATGAGCCTTGCACAGGACCAGACAGTGTTTTGTTCTGTTGTACATAAGGTTGCTATGAGTTGGAGATAAATCGATGACACATAAAAACAACAACAGATACTAAGCTAGGACTTAGATATTTTTGATTACAAAGAAGGATATTTAGTTATCATGCTCCTTAAGCTTAACATTGAGCCATCAGAAATAAGTGGAAAGTGTAGAGAGCCACTTTTGTAAGCACAGAGTTGAGACTTCCCTCAAGGTGTACTTAATTACCTCTTACCATATTTAGAAATTAGCTGTGACTTATGCTCAACATGTACAAACATATTTTATTTTAGTACACTTGTTATTATTGTTAGCTACTGTCAAATTGACTGTGACTCATGCTGACTTTATGTATAACAGAATGAAACATTACCCAGTTCTGCATCATCCTCACAATTACCAGCATGTTCAAGCCTATCATTGTTGCTACTGTGTCATTTCACTTCTCTGAGGGTCTCCTTTGCTTTTATTGGCCCTCTACTTCTCCAAACATAATGTCCTTCAGTGATTTAGTCCTCCTGATGGTGTATCCAAAGCAAACAAGTTGAACGGTGTTCGGTTGTGATGATACATAAGATTTTCATTGGCTAATTTTCAGATGTAGATAAACAAGCCTTTCTTCCTAGTCTGTCCTAGTCTGTCAGCTCAACTATAATCTGTCTACTGTGGGTGACTTTGATGGTATTTGAAATACTTGTAGCATAGCTTCTTGCATCAGTGTCATAGAACATTCTAATACTTTTTACAAGTAAAGCAAATAATTTTACTGAGCAATAGATACAACTTGAACTGGGGAGACATGAAGTCTACAGAGTGAAACTAAGTTTTCCACCATTATGAGGGAGAGGTGAGCCTTTATAAAGAAAACTGGAGAAGGGAATTCCTGACCACTATCATGGAGGCCAGGGGTTATGTGCAGTTCCAAGATAATAGTAAGTTAAAATGTTGAAAGGTTAGCTAATCCACCCTCTAACACAGAGTTCCTGGAACAAACCCAGAAAGTGATCCTCTGAGATATCTACATATATATACCTTCTGGGGCATGCTGCATAAACAGTCTCCCAAGACCACATTGGTAAACATTTCTTCACAAACTCTATCCTTGCCTCCTCCATTGTTTGCTAAAGTTGATTTAAATTTTTACAAGTTCACAAGGGTCTAAATCATAAGCTCCATTATTAGGAAGGCAGGAAGAGAAAAATCTAACATTTAATGGGGGGCAGAGAGCTCTCACACAAACCCAGATCACTCATTTTCAATCATGCCAAGCACCTCACTTTTAGAATACTCTCATACTTTCCCCTTGGTTGACCATAAATCTCCATAGATATTCTTTGATCACTACTGTAAGAGTGCTTTCTTCTGCTCAGACTTCTAGTTGGAACTTTGGATGGCTTATCATCCAGCTTTTAAGACCCCAGACAACTATTTATTATTCCATTCTGCTTAGTGGGATGGTTATTATTGGCAGCTAGGAACCATAGAGTTAAGTAGGCTCTTCACTATATAGCATAGCTTAGATACACCACTTCTATAATCTTTTTGTTGGGGTATGTGTAGAGTGAGGCTACTTTTGCAGGAGCAGCTTAGCATGAGAAAAGGCTAACTCAATGTGAGAAATCAGTTTTTCTAAAGGTATAGTTTCTGAAAAGTACATAACTCTTTGAATGGCAAGGGATTTAGTAGTTTGCTTTAGGCATTATGGTTGTTATTGTTGTTATTTGCCATCGAGTCAGACCCGACTCATAGTGACCCCTCCTTGGGTTTCTGAGGCAGTATCACTACGGAAGTAGATTGCCCAACCATATATATGATTAGTCCTAAAATAGTTATTACAATAATTAAGATAGTTAAACCTGTTTGCAGTATAGAATGTAATCAAGAACCAATACCATTAGGTAACCAGGTAAATAAAATAGTCAAGAAAAGGGGAATCAGGTATAGAGAGTATTGAACAAAGCTTTGATGGACCTGTCTCAAGTCTCATTCTACTTCCCTTGAAGAGTTTATCCAAGTACAACATGAAGTGTTAGTGATAGCACAGACTCCTACTGTGATAGAAGGAAATCAAGAACTCTGTTATCTAGCACAAACTTAGCAAGGGATTCTAAAGATTTTTGTTGGGCTGCTATTGCATCAGCAATACTATTGGCTATTTGTACCATGGTAGCATATAAATTGTGAATAGATGTCTCAAGTTCTTAGATGCCATAAACTGGTTAGAGGACTGAAAGGTACATCCATCTTTCTCAAAGACTAATGGATTTTCATTAGATGGTATAAGTTCAGGCAAAAATTTTCATCACTGGCCCAAAGTGTGCTTTCATCATAAAACCAAACCCACTGCCATAGAGTGGATTCCAACTCATAGTGACCCCTATGTGATTTCCAAGGCTGTCAATCTTTATGAAAGACAACTGCCTTATCTTTTTTCCATGGAGCAGCTGGTGGGTTCAAACTGCTGACCTTTTGCTTTGCGGCCAAATGCATTCCCACAGCACCACCAGAGCTGCTTTGTGCTTGCATCACAGGAATAAATATTTAAAAGAATCCCTCTAGGAGGCCTAAAATACATTGATCCATCATGTTCTATCTATCTAGTCAAGGTAATGCCCAAGTGTAGGGCTCATTACTTGGGCTTGGTCTTTTTTTAGTGGTATAATCTGATCCTCCTCATAAAAATACATATCCATAAAGAGCACAAATAATGATATTTCCAGAATAATTGTGTGAGAAGGGAATGCTTTGATTAACTTGCTCAAGCAAATATTCTATTAAAAAATTGTTACAAATAGATAATGATCCCATATTTAGAAAGTACCAGAGTCTAGTACCCACTCCTCGGAAGGAAGGTTGGGCAATCTAGTTCCGTAGGGATACTGCCTCGGCAACCCAAGGAGAGGTTGCTATGAGTCGGGTCCAACTCGACGGTAGATAACAACAACAACGATGACAGAGTCTAGTACAAAGGATGAATAAGTCATTCTTTATGCATTCAGGTTTACTTGACAAAATCTGAAAGTATCTAGGAAATTTTCTGTTTTGGAGCAAATAGCTAATTCAGCAAACATGAATACTTCTTCATCTTGCAAAGCAAGCCCTCAGTCATTCCATGGCTTAGTGAGGTGCCACAACTTGGGTTAAATTAAAGCCTAATACATGAGGTTGGGCTAACAATCCAGAAGGATGCCATAGTCTAACACATATGGTTTGCTTAAAGGTTATGTTGAGGTTAACAGTAGCATTGGGTGGTGTTGGTGGTATTAGGTGCTATTGAGTTAGCTCTGATTCATAGTGACCCTGTGCACAACAGAACAAAACACTGCCCAGTCATGTGCCATGTTCACAATCCTTGGTATACTTGAGCCCATTACTGCAGCTACTGTGTCAGTCCATTTCCTTGAGGGTCTTCCCCTTTTTTGCTGACCCTCCACTGTACCAAACATGATATGCTTCTCTAGGGAATGGTCCCTGCTGACAACATGACCAAAGTGGGTGAGATGAAGTCTGGCCATTCTCCCTTCCAAAGAGAATTCCAGCTGCATTTCTTCCAGGACAGATTTGTTCATTCTTCCAGCAGCCCATGATATTTTTAGTATTCTTTGCCAACACCTACTATAATTCAATATGGTGGGTGCTAATGGATCTCAATTTTGAAAATTTTGAAGAGGGGTGACAGATGAAACATTCAGTCAAACCACTGGCACTGACTAACAATTGGGCTAATATAACAAAGGCATTTTCTCTGCAGGTATTAAGGAAAACTATTGTAAGTAGTAAAATAAAAATTAAGAAGAGCTTCATAATGAAGGAAAACTATCCAAAACTAATATAATAAGGCAAATAACATAAAAATAACAGCTGTAATAAGTAAGTTCCTTCAGTTACTTGCATGGAAAAAATAAGATGTTAAAACAGGGACTAATACGATAAATGTGTAATAAAGCAATCAACATAAGAATAGTTCTAATAATGAAGCAAAGTCCAAAATTTTCAGCAAATTGCATAGTCTTGCTCTGTGATCTTCTTAGAGCTACAAGGGCATTTAAATGTCACCTTTAAGTCTCTAAAGGGTTAACAGGTCTGGAGGGGAGGTTTAACGTTCTTGAGTGGGGATAGGTGGATCCAACGTTTAACTCCTTCAAGTTTTGCTGCACTGGGATTAATAAGGAGAACAAAATAGGGTCCTTTCCAGTGGGGTTCTACTTTAACTGATGTCTTTTCCAATATATGTATTCTGTAGGAACAGGGTTAGGTAAGTCTTGGATGTTTGTTTTCTGATCATCAAAGTCTTCTTTAATCTGAGAAATATATTTCTTAGAGTATTGCATTAAAGATTGACAACATTTTAGTAAATCAGCTTGTATAATGTTAGGGTCAGTGTAAACAGCATAGGGAAGGACTATAGGTATCCCAGTAATTATTCTATGAGGAGTAGATTTATGGGGGCCAAATGGTATAGACCTTAGATTTAAAAAGAATAAAGGGAGGACTTTAGTCCAAGATAAACTTAAAAAAGTTTTGCAAAGTTTTGCAAGGTGTGGTTTGATTATTCTGGTCCTTTCTACTAACCAGAAGATTGAGGATGATAGGGACAGTGCAACCTTTGATAAATGGGATAGACTCAGCATAGTTCTTAAACAATCTGGTCAGTAAACTGGGTTCCTCAGTCACTACAAAGAGTTTTTGGTACTCCCCAGGTAGGTATAATATTTTCAAAGGGTTTCTTGGTTACAAAGGTTGCAGAGGTATGATGGCAGGGGAAAGCTTCTACTCAGTGTGAAAATCTCCAAGTCATAACTAATACATATTCATAATGGTTAGAGGGTGGTAGCTAAATAAAGTCTATTTGACATTTGAGCATAGGTCTAGATAGCAGAGGATATTGTTCAGGTTGGACTTTAAAATATTTTCTAGAATTATAGCAGGGACAAATGAGGCAGTAATTGGTCCCATATAAGGCACCTTCAAAAAATTGTCTTCATGAGAGGATACTTTTTCTCTCATTAAACTGCCTATTGGTGGTGGTGGGAGGGTGGCAGGGGCTTAGAACTCCAGAATTGTAGGGGAGCCTTCCAGCTTCACAGACTTGGGGTGGACTCTTTAAATGCTACTTTGTATTAGGGTTGGAATAGTCTGCCTAATGTCTTCTGAATCTTGTCTTCGTGGAGCCCAGATCTTACTCTCTGCATTTCACATCTCTTCCTCTACTCATTACAGGATGCTCATAGCATTCTTAAAATATTTTAGTACTTCATGTTTTTCTGTTTTCAGACAAATAGAATATACCAGAGTCCCGTCCTCAGATGATGTAACTCTTTACAGTGCTCAGACGCTGCCCATCTCATCTCATGCCAGTGTTGTTGTTACTGCTCCCCTCAGCCTCTGGGATAATGCTCAGACCCTGAGCTCGTTGGACTTTTTGGAGGGAAATGGAGGTTAGACAGGATATAGGAATGATTACAGGGAGGGAATTATTTTTTAAAATGTTTTCAACCAAAGAATTTGAAGAGCTCCCCAGACTAGGAAGCCTGGAAACTTAACAGCTCTTTCCAGTGATGAATAGGAGTGGTGGGGACGACATTCCTTGCACTGAGAGTGAAGACCAGACTTTATGGACCATCCTCAAGTTGGGCCACCTCAGTCTGGTTCCATTCCTCTTCCTTTCCTCACTGCTCATCAATGAACTCATGCACTCCCCTTGGGGCCTCCAGTGCTCACTTCCTGATGCTTCACTGTCAATGCATTGGGGGCTGGAGCCTTGCACCCTAAAAGTACTCCAAGAGGCCTTGCTGAAATGTTGCAAGGATCCCAGCCTACTAGTCTTATAGAAAAGGAACTACTGCTGCTCTCCTGTCCACATGCCCCACCTTTTCAGAGTGACGTCATGGCACTCATAAGGGGCTACTTTATCTTCTTAAACTAGGACCGTAAACTTGGGAGGATGGTCAGGTCCAAATTCACTTCCAGGCTTTGCTAGACCAGATTCAGCAGGCTTCAGAGAAGAGAGGGTTAATTATGGGAGTCAGTGATGGGCAGATCTTAAATCTTGCTGCTTGATTCCCTGATGCTCCCTGATACCTCCCCCAAAAGCCAACTACTCCCTCGTTTCTGTGCTACCTGCATTTTAGGTCTTTCCAAGCATTAGATGATCTGTGAAGTCTGCTAGCAACTTTCACCCCTTCCTTCCCCCAAGTTTTCCTTCAGCAGCTAAGACCACCCAGTGAGCTCTATCATCTTTCTGATCTTTGCTGGGTTTTGCTGCCCTTCCCTAGGCCTGGTCCCATGACTGTAGTCATGAGAAGGCTGGGCACCCTCTCAGTGTTATCACTGCTTTCTCCCTTGCTTGTCCACATCTATTTTGACTAAGCCTTCATTCTCCAAGCACATCCCCAAACTTCCTTGTCCTTGTTCCACATCTACCTCACAATCTCACAGTTGAACAAGGGGACAAGCACCTGTTATGGCTTTCCTTTACTCAGTCCTTCCCTTCTTGAGGGTTGGGAACTGGGGGCTAGAAATGCAAAAACTCCATTGGTTATGTCTATTTCTGGAATGTCTTCTCTGAGGATTTTAGCTCACTCATCTTCCCTAGAAGAGTGTGAACTGTCCAGTAGGTCTTGCTGTGGTAGGCCAGGGGTGTAGACTGTGAATATTAACCCCTAATCCCTCTAGGGTATTAACTGTTGCTTGGGAGTTGCCCTAGAAGCACCAGCATCAGAGCAAGAGCTCAGAATTTAAGGGGATAGGTTAGCCAGCCATATAGCTGAGAAGGTAACTGAGCACCTTCTGGAAGATGGAGCTAGAAGCAGCTGGATGCAGTTACCTCTCCATCTTAACATACAGTTACACTGTTCACCAAAACTGTTCCCCTCCAGCCCGGAGGGTAATGAGACTTCCCAGCCCGAGCAAACAAAGTCCCACCTCATTACTATGTCTCCACGTTCCAGCACACACCTTTCTGGGCCTTTTGGGGTAGGTGAGTGCTCTCCTTGTGTATGCACTTATCACCTAAGGCAGAAATAAGTTTAATTTGTATTCAAACATATTTTGTATATTTTTCCTTTATGCAGAAGTTTCTAGTTTTATATTCTTTCCATGTCTATGCCAACACCACCCTTCCAGCTTTATTTTTCCTTTTCTGACCTTCAGTCATCCCGTGTTCCTTCCCTACAATTTGGTAGTTACATTTTGTCTTATTTCAAGTTTTTATTTGAAATAAAACATGAAAATCTAAAACAACAGCAACAAAAAAAAGTTGTCTTCATGAGTATTTTTTCATGATCTCATTTTATCTTGTCCCAGATGAAAGTTACCTTGTAGGGCTCATATGATTAGAACATGTAAAAATTTTGGCAAGAACAGTTTCTTATTTGGTCTAGTCCACATTTTACTTTTGAGGTCCTGATGACAGCCCTCTGTTTTCCAGGTTACAATTTCCTCATTTTGGATGTTTTAGAAGTTTATCTAAAGTTAATTCACAAAAGTTACAAGGTATTGATAAGTAGATTGGGATAGTCCCCATTCTTGGTTTTTGTGAGAGCTGAGATTATTTGAGAGGCAGCTCATTTAGCAGCCATATCAGCAAGATTATTTCCTCTAATTCATTTGGTTTTGGGTACTCTCTTTGGCTGATGAGCTTGTGTTTTTATAACAGCAGTTTCAGAAGGAAACAGCAAAGCATTTAAAACGTGTGCCACTAAAGTTCCATTTTTTTGACAGCATAAAAAAAAGTTAGAGATCCTCTCTGTTTCCATAGCATACAAAAATAATGTACAATTCCAAAACAATAGTGAGAATCCATAAAAATATTCAGGGACTTTCAAGAAGCAATGTTGTAGGCTCTAGTGAGAACAGTCAGGTCAGCTTATTGAGCTGAAGTGGCTGCAGGGAAAGCCTGATTTTCAATGACTGTGGTAGAAGTTGTAACTGCATACCTAGCTTGATAAGGAGAATTAAGGGTAGGTTTCATATAAAAGCCATCAAACAAGACTAAACCAGTGTTGGCTACTGGCATTTTCATGGAGTCATTTTGAGAGGTCAATAATTGTTCAGTTAAGTCTAAATATTCATGAGAAGGACAGACATTTTCATCAACAATGGGGAGAAAGGTGACTGGATTCAAGTAGACCCAAAAAGGAGACAGCTAGAAGATGGACTTCATAAGAACTGAGTCTGCATTAAATGCATGGGGCACATAAACATTCAAATAGTTACCCAGCACTATCTCAGGAGTACTTTCTACTAATTTGGCAGTGGAAGCTAAACTTTAAGGCAAGGAGGAAGGCTTCAAGCTGTGGAATCGAATTGAATATTTTAATAGCAAAGACCTCTGTTGTTCCCCATGTTTTTGAGTCAGCACACTTACAGTGTTTCCAGATATATACTGTACAAATAGAGTAAAATGTAGATGATAATTAGATAAACCTAAGGCAGGTGTATTCATTAAACTTTCTGTTAGTTTAACTATAGCTTCCTGATCTTTTAAGCTAATTTGGAATGAATCTGGCCCAGAGGTATTTAAATACTTGTATATATAGCTCTGGTGGTGTAGTGCCTAAGGCATTTGATGGCTAACCAGAAGGCTGACAGGTCAAACCCACCAGCCACTCCTCAGAAGGAAGATTGGGCAATCTACTTCCATAGAGATACCACTTCAGAAAGAAACCCAAGGAGGAGTCAGTGTGAGTCGAATCAACTCAATGGCAGTGAGTTTGTTTTTGCTTTTGATATATAGGCTGAGCTAAAAGAGAAAAATTTGGACCCCAGGTTCAGCAATAGCCACAGAGTCCTAGAAACCCTTGCAGCTGTTTTTTAGTTTCAGATATAGGAGAGGCAGAAATAGTTTCCTTCAGCTTAGGATCAATATAAATGCCTTCTTCAGAAAATAAATTATCTAATACTTGGACAGAAGACTGGGCCAATTGTAGTTTTTCTTTAGAAACTTTATGTTCTTCAGCAACTAAATGTTTTAACAAGATTATATTACCTTCAATGCAAGTCTGTTGGGAGGCAGAGCAGATCAGTGAAATACTGAGTATTGCAGTAAAGTGTATTTGTTTGCAAACTGGCATTACAGTCCAGGTAAATGTTGATTTTTCCTGGTGAAAGCAAACAAATACTGGCTTTCTGAGTGCACAGGGATACTAAAGAGAGCACTACAAAGATCAAAAACAAAAAAACCAAACTCACTGCCATTGAGTTGGATTCAGCTCATAGTGACCCCTCCTTGAGTTTCCAAGGCAGTATCTTTACAGAAGTAGACTGCCCAACCTTCCTTCTGAGGAGTGGCTGATGAGTTTGAACTGCCAGCCTTTTGGTTAGCAGTCAAATGCCTTAGGCACTACACCACCAGAGGTCCTACTACAAAGATCAGTAACTGTAAAATGGTGGCAGTGGAGAAACATTAAAAACAAAACAAAACTCACTGCCATCATGTTGATTCCAATTCATAGTGACCCCATTGGGTTTCTGAGGCAGTAAATCTTTATGGAAGTAGATTACCTCATCTTCTTTCTGTGGAGCAGGTTGTTGGTTTGAACTGCCAACCTTCTGTTTAACAGTCAAATGCCTTAGGTACATTAAAAAAAAAAAAAAAAAAAAACCTCACTCTGTCATAGAGTGGATTCTTAGTCATAGTATCCCCTTTTGAGTTTCCAAGGCAGTAAATCTTACAGAAGCAGATTACTCAGTCTTCCTTCCAAGTAGTGGCTAGTGGGTTTGAACCACCAGCCTTCTGGTTAGCAGTCAAATGCCTTAGGCACTAC
>NW_006921788.1:759804-776015 GCF_000298275.1 Orycteropus afer afer
AATGTCATGAGACAAAGTATATGTGAACTGCTATATGGAAAGTGAATTTGCTCTGTAAATCTTCACCCAAATCACAATAAAAATAAAATAAATAAATAAAGTGTTAAAAGGCAAAAAAAAAAAAAAAAACTAGTCTCATATCAGTAGATGTGTTAGCCTATATGTTTCAGGAGTTGATGAAAAAAGGTCAGTAAAAAGTGGATCAGATGGCATTTGATTTTCTTTATGCTTGAATAAAGCTTGCAAAGTTTCTTCCCTTTTTAATTAGATTTAATTCAGATTACTATTAGGGGTTTTTAGGGGATTGGCAAACTTAATATTTTTTCCCTTTCTGAAAATTGTAAATAGCAGCTCCACTTCCACAAAAGATCATGGCCTAATGAATTAACAGAAGTATCCGGGCTAAGTAAAAAGAGATGCAGGCCTTCAATGGGACTTAATGAGATAAGAATGCGTTGGGAATATATCAAAGTTTGTTCTTGATTAGTAACTCTCACGATTTTGAAATTTTTTATTCTAGGACAAGAGCTTTTGTAAACAAGTGGGGTTAATTCAGATAAAATGGCTCTAGTATCAAATATTTACAAGTCTCTCTATTAATGCACATGGTAGTTTCTCCTTGCAGGTTAACTGTCACTGTAGAATAAGTCCCTGTTTTGACTTTGGAGCCCCTTCATCCTGAAGGGTCTCCCATTCAGACAGCTTCTTTTGATTATTTTTCAACTTGTTGTCCTTTTTCCAATGTCCAAGTTTCTTTCAATAATTGCAAGTACTGGGTTTGATACTTCCAAAAATCTTGGGTTTACTTTATTGGTTAGGGCTTCGATTTACTTTCTTGGTTAAAACCAAAAAAAAAAAAAAAAAAATCCCAATCTCACTGCCATCAGTCAAGTCAGTTCCAACTCATAGCAACACCTCCTTGGGTTTCCAAAGCAGTATCTTTACAGAAGTAGATTGCCCAGGCCTCTTTCTGAGGAATGGATAATGGGTTTGAACCTCTAACCTTCTAGTTAGTAGTCAAATGCCTTAGGCATTATGCCACCAGAGCTCCTACTTGGTTTATTAGGATACTGTAATTGTTGTAATTATCATGCCATCAGTCTTTTTGCCTTAGACTTTTGTTTGGTCTCTTAGTTCCCCAGGACTGCTGTAACAGAAATACCACAAGCAGATGGCTTGAACAATCAGGAATTTATCCTTTTACAGTTTAAGAGGCTAGAAGTTATTCGCCCTTCACCAAAGTTGCAAGTACTCTCCCAAAACCACATTTCTTTACAGACCACATCCTTGCTTCCTCTACTGATTGCCAAGGTTGGTTTAAAGTTGTACAAGAAATTCACAAAGCTCCAAATCACAGAGTCATTCTTATAAAGGCAGAAAAGAAGACAAGTGGAAGTTTAACTTAAAAAAAAAAAAAAAAAGAATCCTTGATTCAGACCCATGTCAGTCATTTTCAATCATGCCAAACACCTGAGGTTTGGAGTGCCCTCACACAATAGCAACACACAAGCCACTACAGTACAACAAAGTGCTATATGAGTAGTAAAGTATATCTACTAGAGATTTCATTTTCCACCATTCCTCCACCAGCTTACATTCCTTTGTCTAAAACACAGTTACATTTTTCTGTTTGTATAACTACATTTTAAAATGTCTTTTTTAATTAGAAAAATTAGTGCATACTTTTTTTCCTCTTCTAAAAACTCCCATAGTGAAGAGATCTTCAGAGTAGACTATTAGAATCTCCTTCATGTAACTTCCCAGGGACAAGCACTGTCAAGAGTTTTGGTGTATATCATTTGAGACTTTTTCTTTGTATATACTAATTTTTTTTGAGTTGTGGTGCTGGCGAAGAATGCTGAAAGTACCATGGAGTGCTAAAAGAACTAACAGATCTGTCCTGGAGGAAGCTCAGCCAGAATGCTCCTTGGAAGCAAGAATGGCCAGACTTTGTCTCACCTATTTTGGTCATGTTGTAAAAAGGGACCATTCCCTGGAGAAGGATGTCATGCTTGGTAGGGTGGAGGGTCGAAGAAAGAGGGGGAGGCCTTCAATGAGATGGATTGACACGATGGCTGCGATGATGGGCTCAAGTATAGCAGGGATTGTGGGGCTGGCGCGGGATTGGGCAGTGTTTCATTCTGCTGTGCATGAGGTCGCTATGAGTCGTAAACAACTCGACGGCACTTAACAACAACAACATACTAATTTTTATGCATACTGATTCAGGTGTAAATACTACTTTACAAATTAAATTTTATTTGAAAATAATAATTGTAAACATCCTTCTACATCAAACTTATATATGTACCTATCATTTTTTTTGGCCTCATAGCTATACCATAATTTATTGCATAGCTGCACCACTGTTTATTAAACCAGTGACCTATTGATGTGGATTTGTTTCACTTTTTCACTATACATACAAAGCTATCATTAACTAGTTTTGCAACTTCAGTTTTAAGATAAGTCCCAAAAGATAGGATTGTTAGGGCAAGAGTGTGCACATTTTTAATTTTTATAGATTTTGCCAAAATCCTCTCCAGAAAGCATTGTTCACCAGCAAGATATGAAGGTCTTATTTTTCCACATGCATCCCAATATGAAATACTGTAATTGCTCACATCACTGCAAATATAAAAGTTGAAAAAATAATATTTAATTTGCATTTGTCTGATTATTAGCAAGGATGAGCATCTTGTTATATTATTTTTGACATTTGCATTCCTGGCAAAATCTTTTGAAAAATGGGATTTTCATCTTTCTATTTGGTAGCTGTCATACCCACTTTATCACTTGCCTCTCACTCAAGTCACTGCTATAAGATTTATTCATTATTGCAACAGACTTTCATTGTGGTACCAGGCACAGTGCTTCACAATAAAGGAAATTAAAAAATGAAAGGCAATGGATAGTTTTCATAGAGTTCGGTCATTTTTAAGAATAACTCAACACTGATAAAATTGAGATGCAGAGAGTTTATGTCACTCCCCCCAGGACTCAAAGCAAGTCTTTAATTATACAGGAATTTACACAAATGTCTTTGGAATCCTTATCCAATATGAGCATCTCTAAAAGTCACAGTAGCATAGTGCCTAAGGCACTTGACTGCTAACCAGAAGGCTGGCGGTTCAAACCCACCAGCCACTTCTTGGAAGGAAGATGGGGCAATCTACTTCCATAGTGATACTGCCTCAGAAACCTGAGGAGGGGTCGCTATGAGTCGGGTCTGACTCGATGGCATATAACAACAACAACAACAAAAGTCACAGTATATATAAGTAGAATTAAGGCCCTGGATTCAGCTGCTAACCAGAAGGTTGGTAGTTCAAATCTCCTAGCCATTTCATAGGAGAAATGAAAGATGAGGCAGTCTGTTTCTGGAAAGATATATAGCCATGGAAATAATATGAGACAGTTCTCCTTTGTCATATTGGGTCACTGTGAGTCAGAACGGACTCAGTGGCAGTGGGTTTAGTTTCTGGAATCTTTACTAATAACAAGGAGATCTAGAACAAGTTATTTTAATTAACAAATTAATATTGACACAGTGTGATGGACCTTTTTAAGGATTCATTATCAACATGATTTACATCATAGTGCTCATTGTCTCAAACTTCATTAAACATTGGCATTTGAGAAAGTCCACTCAGTAGTGGTTGTAAAATGAACTCATTTGCCAATCCCTGCTCCCTCACTGATACAAAAGTATATGAAATAATTTGTCTTTGGGGCTAATTTTTAAGAATTGATTCCTATGTATTCTATATAAGTTTAGTTTGTCACTTGCCAAAATGAGATGGAGCTGGTTTCTCTGATCTTTAGTGAGTCATCACAAGCAATTGTCAAGAAAGAGTGAATACCAGGGACAATACACAAATATGATTTTTTGTCAGTTTAAGCCACCATCTTAGACTGACACGAACTTTATTATTTCCAAACCTGAAATTACTGCTCTGATTATGATAGTCTTTAGAGCTGGGATTTGGTCCTTTTGTGGAGTGATTGTTCTCTAAAGAATGATAAAGTTTAATGTTTCCTTTCTGCCAATAAAAAAGTGAAGCATAAATATTATGTATTGGAACAAATAGTACCATAGAAGAAAATGAATGTAAATGTCTTATGTTGTGCAAGACTAAATGAAAATATAATGTGAATTACTTTCTAGCGGAGGCTCATCACTAGTGCCCACATGATTGTGTTTCTGTAGTTTTAAAAAGCATTTCAATTTTCAATCAAATGCCTCTAGCCAAATAATCAGCGTGTCTCTAGCACTTTTTGTAATGCTTTTTGGAAGAGAAATACAGGCAGGAAAAAATAAATAAAAGGCACAGTCAGCTGTTCTTTCAGAGTCATTAGCAGGAATCCTCAGAGACTTGTTGAACTTTTGAGTCTTTGTCCATTCACTCATGTGGTCGTTAAAAGCTTGTTCAATACCAGATGAATATAGGATGCTTTCCCTCCTCTGAGGAGTCCCTGAGTTGGTACAAATGGTTAATGCATTTGGCTGCTAACCAAAGATTGGAAGTTCAAATCTACCCAGAGGTATCTATTTAGTCATCTACTGAAAAATCACCTCTTGAAAACCCCATGGAACACAGTTCTACTCTGACTCACATAGAGACTCCGTGAGTCAGAGTTGATTGAATGGCAACTAGCAACTGGTCCTCCACTGCATACCCAGCCCATGTGGCCACCATAATTGAGTCCATGGAGCCATGACTATCCTAGCTGATTGATTGACACCAGTTTACTAGTTGTTCAACAATCTATGAATGGTTGCTGGCACAGACTTATTCATTCACTTAGCACCTTTTCTGAACATGACTGTATGCCAGGCATTGTTCTTGGTGCTGTGGATCCAATAGGAACAAAAGAGACTAAGTCCTTCTTATTGCAGGGCTTAAGTTTGTAGTGAGGGGAAGGAACTAAGAAAATAAACAAGTAAACAAGCAAAAGACCAAGATTATGTTAGCTAACAATAGTTGGAATGACAAAAATTAAACAGAGTGATTTGGTGGAGAATAACTGGGGAGATGGTGATCAAGGAGACTTTTCTTATGATGAGAGGACATTTGAGTTGAAATCTGAATGAGAATGATCAATCATGCAAAGTTCTGGAGAAGAGATTCATGCAGATGCAAGTGCAAAGGTGGGAAGGGGTTCAGTGCAATGAAGGAAGAGAAATAAGAACAAAGTGGTGAGAACACAGTGAGCCAGGGAAAGAGCAGAATGCAATGAGACAAGGAGGAGCCAGCTCAGTTACATAGGCCATGTGGGCAACTGGGATTTCATTTTTGGTGCAATGGGAATCCTTTGATTAAAAGTAGAAGTGGTATGATCTAACTTGTATATTTTATGGATCGTTTTAGCTGCAGTGCAAAGAATATTTTATTTCCGGGGGACAAGGAGACCAGTTAAGAGACTGTTAGAGGTAATCTACCCAAGAAGTTGTAGCTTAGATTTAATGATTAAAGGTAGAATATTGGAAAGATTTAGCATATATTTATAGTTATAGTCCCTAGAACTGGTTGACAGAAAAGATGTATGGGGTCAGAGAGTGCTGGGGCAAAGAAGAAATAGAGGTTTGGGGCCCAAGAATTGGGAGAATGGTGGTGGGAAGGTGGTGGTCCATGGATCTATTGTTTTATTTCAGACATGTGGATTTGAGATAACTTTTAGACACAATCCATCCCATTTGTCATTTTGTTGTACAGTCATGGCTTGTTTGTCGTTGTGATGCTGAAAGCTATGCTACTAGCATTTCAAATATTAGCAAGGTCACCCATTGTGGACAGGTTTCAGCACAGCTTCCAAACTAAAGCAGACAAAGAAGAAAGCCCTGAGATCTACTTTGGATAATTAGCCAATGGAAACTTAATGAATTATAATGTAACATTTTCTGATTTGTTTGCTTTTGATATATCATCAGAAAGGATTTACTGCTAGAGGTAGACATGATGTTCAGTGAAGTGGAGGGTCACTGAGGGTAAGGAAGATCCTTGGGGAGATCGATTGGTACAGTGCCCACAATGATGGAATTGAGCATGCTGGTGATCATGAAAATAACAACGCACCAGGAAACGTTTTGTTTTGCTGTACATAGGGTTGCCATGTATTGTTGTTGTTGTTGTTGTTATTTGCCGTCGAGTCGGCCCCGACTCATAGCGACCCCTCCTTGGGTTTCCGAGGCAGTATCACTACGGAAGTAGGATTGCCCAACCTTCCTTCCGAGGAGTGGCTGGTGGGTTTGAACCGCCAGCCTTCTGGTGAGCAGTCAAGTGCCTTAGCCACTATGCTACCAGAGCTCCCTGCCATGTATTAGATATCTATTTATATATGTAATAAATACATATATACACAACAGCAGCTATATATATCAATAGCAGCTATACATGTATTTATTAGACACAATATATATTTTTAAAATAAATGATTAAATGAATGACCTGTTGGAGAAAGCTGAGTTAGACCAATCAGATTCCATATTTGGAGAATTTACACTAAGAAGCTAGAGGTAAGGAGCTGCAGAAGGTTGCTGATAAGGTGTATTCAAGGCTTGAGAAGCCATGAATAGCTCTATATGAGTTAAGAAGGAAGGAGAAACCCTGAGTCAAAAAAGGAAGTCGGTTGAAAGAAGGAGAATATCAGATAGAAAGATACCTCTAGAAACCACCAAGGTACATGTCCCATGAGGGAGAAGGAAGTGATCTGTGGCTCCCTAGAGCTGCCTCTGTCTTTCCTCATTTCTAGTTCCTATACACAGATATCTTTCAAAAAAAAAAAAAAAAAAAAAAATTTTTTTCCTGATATAATTTGAGTGGGTCTCTGTTTCTTTCTACTTAAAGGACCTAATTGAAATCAATCCCTGGGCATACCAAGGACTACAAAGATGAGTAAGACAGAGTCATTGTCCTCAAGAACTTCACATTCAATTGAAGAAGAAAACACATTAATAGAAAGAATTATCATATAAAATGCAAATGAAATGCTAACACTATTAAAACACTATGCATGTGCCACTGGGATTAAATATTCTTTGGTAATCAAAATAAAATAATAAAATTTGCCCAGTGGAATCTGCATTAGTTAATAGTAAGTAAACACACTGCCATCCAGGCAATTCCAACTCACAGCAACCCCCATTGTGTTTCCAAGGCAGAAAATCTTTATGGAAGTAGATTGCCCAGTCTTATTTCCATGGAGTGGCTGGTGGGTTTGAACTAGTGACCTTCTAGTTAGCAGTCAGATGCCTTAAGCACTGTGTTGCCAAAGTACAAGTGACTATTTCTACTAAGTAATATACAGCATTCTAAGGGAGAGTTTCCCAAATTTTGGTCATGATTTTTTAACCATATCTGCATGCTACCTGTACTGTTATTTACTTAATATTTTCATTTAATTAAACTCATTTGACTTAAATACTTAAATACTTTAGCCTCATCCTAAGCAATAACATTCTTGAAATAATGATTTTCATAAATGGTTTTCATTGGCCAATTGTGCTATCTACATTTTTTATAATGTCCATAAAAATAAATACAGAGAATAGAAATAAAGATTAGTGACACATGCACCTAAAATCATCTACAACCTCAATGGTTATACATACCAGAATCATGGAAATACTGAAATAGTGAGAAAAACTCTAGACTCAAAATTATAAGATATGATGTTGAATTTGGCTCCTTCACCTAGCAGCTGTGGGATTCTGGGCAAGTCAATATCTTTTTTCCCTTCAACAATACAAGAGTATAATACCTACCCTACCCACCACATGAGGATCAAATAAGACAGTTGGATCTGACTCATAGTGACCCCTCCTTGGGTTTCCGAGGCGATATCACTACGAAAGTAGATTGCCTAATCTTCCTTTTGAGGAGTGGACAGTGAGTTTGAACTGCCAGCCTTCTGGTCAGCAGTCAAAAACCTTAGGTGCTGTGCTTTCAGAGCTCCCAAATAAGAGTATATCAAAACACTGAACAAAAGAAAAAGTGTTCTGCAAACATCCGTGTTTATTAAGAATGCAGTTAAGAATTATAATGATCATATATGTGGGCATCTGCTATGAGTGTGTCAGGGTTGTATCTCTTCACCATACTAATTCAATCTGTATGCTGAGCAAATATTCCAAGAAGCTGAACTTTATGAAGAAGAACGCTGTATCAGGATTGAAGGAAAACTCATTAACAACCTGAAATATGCAGACAACACAACCTTGCTTGTTGAAAATGATGATGACTTGAAGGACTTGCTGATGAAGATTAAAGATGGTTTGCAGTTTGAGTTACACCTCAATATAAAGAAAATGGAAATCCTCACAACTGGACCCATAAACAACATGATGAATGGAAAAAAGATTGAAGTTGTCAAAGATTTCATATTACTTGGTTGCACAATCAACACCAATAGAAGCAGCAGTCAAGAAAGCAGATGACTTATTGCACGGGGAAACTCTGCTACAGAAGAGCTCTTTAAAGTGCTGAAGAGCAAAGATGTTTCTTTGAAGACTAAGGTGCACCTAACCCAAGCCATGGTGTTTTCAGTCACCTCATATGCATGTGGAAGCTGGACAATGAATAAGGAAGATCAAAGTAGAATTAATGTTTTTGAGTTGTGGTGTTAGTGAAGAATACTAAAGTACTGTGGACTGCCAGAAGAACCAACAAATCCATCCTGGAGGAAGTGCAGCTGGAATGCTCCTTGGAAGCAAGAATGGCGAGACTTCATCTCACCTACATTGGTCATGTTGTCAGAAGGGACCATTCCCTGGAGAAGAATATCATACATGGTAAAGTGGAGGGTCAATGAAAAGAGAAAAGACCCTTGAGGAGATGGATTGACACTGTGGCAGCAACAATGGGCTCAGGTATAGCAAGAGGTGAGGCTATACCTGCGGTATAGGTGTGCAGGACCAGGTGTGTAGAACCAGGCAGTATTTTGTTCTGTTGTACATACGGTAACTGTGAGTTAGAGCTGACTCAATGGCACCTAACAACACAACAGCAGATATGAGTGGCACTTTGGCAATGCTGTCATTGAAAAGGCAAAATATGTGTCTTTTCCTCTTCTAAGTTGTAGTCCCAGAAGGCTCCAGCCATTTCTAATCTTCTTTAAAGTTGTCTTTGCTTGTTATCAAAACTGTGTGCTTTGGGTCATGCTTAGTCATTGCTTTTGTGGTGTTTCCAATTACTTCTTGCAAGTCAGACTCATCTTCCCAAGAGTATTAGGAGTTTTCCCAGTGAGGCCACCTCCTTTTGTCAAATGAGATAACAATTATAAAGTAAACTATACATTATAATATATACTGTGGTGTGGGCAAGGATTTAGTGCAACTTATTGACTAGAGTCTTTGTACGCAGTAATTGATCTCTCTAAGTTTGCTTCCTAAGTTGGAGATAACTGATAATACCTATTTTGCAAGGTTTTTGTGGAACTTTATGAAATAAGGTTTTTGTGTGACTTTAGAAATAAGGTTTTTGTGCAGCTTTATGAAATATGTGGATTAGGAGTTTCTAATTCTGTGTATCATAGTCCTCACCTCATAGTGGTGTTGTGAGAATTTAATGATTTCATACATTTACATAGTGTCTCAATAGCCTTTGCTATCATGGATTGTCAATTGTTTAACCCAATTAAACAATTAGTGTCTGGCCCATTGTTACTAGTTGCTGTGGAGTAAACATTACCTTTTAGTGAACTTATATGCATAGCAGGACAAAATTTTTCACAGTGTTCCTCACAATCACTAGCAGGTATCAGTCCATCACTGTGGCTATTCTGTCAGCTATTAAGAGTCTCATTAAGAGACTCACTAAGGTTCATCCTCACCTTTGCTGGTCCTTTACCAAATGTGATGTTCTCCTCCTCTAGCAACTGATCCCTCCTGATGACATGTCCAAAGCAAGAGTCAGACAGTGTTCTATTTTGATCCATAAGGTTGTCATTGATTAATTTTCAGAAGTAGATCACCAGGTCTTTGTTCCTAGTCTGTCTTAGTCTGGAAGCTCAACTGAAACCTGTCTACCATGAGTGACCCTACTGCTATTTGAAATATAGTTAGCACGGCTTCCAGACTCATAGCAACATGCAACCATCACAATATGACAGACTGTCAGACAGGTGGTGAACCTGGTCCATGGTGAGCCCTAAATAAGTATTAACTATTTTTATTGCATGAGTGATGAAAATTGCTATTCATGTTAATGGCATATGTGGATTAGGAGTTTCTAATTCTGTGTATCATAGTCCTCACCTCATAGGGGTGTTGTGAAAATTTAATGATTTCACACATGTACATAGTGTCTCAATAGCTTTTGCTATCATGGTTTGCTTTTATTATCTCAGTGTTTATTATTTTTGATCTTACTTTGGGTAAAGTGGGGTGTGATCACTTTAAGAGTTCTTAGTGGTAGAACATTTTGTTTTTAATCAGAATTGATTTGCTATGTTATTATCAATGTTCTGTGATCTAAGAATTTAGCACAGTGCTAGGAAATGATAGTGGCTGGAAAGATACTATTAGAAGATTGCAAGAGATTAGCTTCTGGTTTGATTTGAATAACTGCAGCTCCTTATTGATAATTATCCAGACTCCGGTGCTTATATACTACCCAGATGTGGCAACTGAGCAGTTGAAATGTGGCTACTCTCAACTGAGATGTGCTATAAGTGTACATACACACTAGACTGCAAAGATTTAGCATGAAAAAGAATATAAAAATCTCATTTGCATTGTTTATATATTGACATGGTAATTCTTTGGATATATTAGTTAAACAAATATAGTATTACAATTAATATAATTTGTTTGTTTATTTGTTAGCTTTTTATGTTGTTATTGTTGTTATGTGCTGTCGAGTCAGACCTGACTCATAGTGACCCCTCCTTGGGTTTCCGAGGCAGTATCACTATAGAAGTAGATTGCCCCATCTTCCTTCCGAGGAGTGGCTAGTGGGTTTGAACCGCCAGCCTTCTGGTTAGTAGTCAAGTGCCTTAGGCACTATGCTACCAGAGCTACTAGAAATTTAAAATTACACCTGTGGCTCCCATTTGTGATTTGCATTATATTTCTATTGAACAGCTCTATCTAGACCATTTCTACTTCACTTGTTGACATAATATTGTGATTCATAAGTTTAAAATTACAAAATGGTCTTTTTGAGCTGAAAACAATCTCAGAGTTTTTCTTGAGAATTTTAACCTCAACTGTTTTTGTTTTCCTATCTATCTTTAGCTATATATATATTTTTTAGAATCATTACCTAGATAGAGAGAGAGAGAGACAGAATCCATTTAGACCCTTTTCCAAATTTATTGTTTTGTAGAAAGCCACAATTTTACAGGAGTAGAGTTCAGACATCTATTCTAGTTTTATATTGAAAACTTATTGAAGTAACCTAAAATGTTAAGACCGTTGTTTCTACTGGATTAAAATTACAGAAGAGTTACAATGCCATGAAAAACAAACAAAACAACAATTTATAATGATATAAGTTATCTTAAGGAGCAGTAAGTGAATGAAATTAATTGTGGCTTGTTTAATCTGCAGTATTTAGGTATTGAAAGTATTTAAATTCATTTCTATGACAGAGTATTGCTTTCAGCGATGTTATTATATCCTGCAGTAATGTAGATTATAGAAGATTGCCATGTCTTGAACAATATTCCATGCTAATTTGTGAGATCAATGGTTCTTATTGAAAAGAATCTCAGATGACATGTATACTCCTAAATCTCCATTACATAGTCAGTGTACATAACAGGGTGGCCTTTAATGAGTTAATTTAGATTCCTTGTTGAAAATATTTTACAAAATAATGTGTTAGTAATATTTTAGAATGTCATATGCTTGCATGGGGTTTGTTGATAGGTCTGAGTATTCAAGTTTTTAGAACAGTTGTGAAATAGTGTCCTGATCAGCTAAGGGTGGATAGTAACTCTTTGCTTCATGGAGATCTTGCAAACTTCATTCCAAAATACTTTCTAGGGCCCCATATAATTTTCTATAAGAGATATAAAGTACCAACTTGCCTTAGCTTATAATTGATCATTCACAAAATATCTCTTTATCAGTAATACAGTCGGTCACCTTCACCTTCCCCCTTTGTTCTGCAGGTTTTTACAAATGATCTGCTTTTCCCAAATCCATCTACAATGTTGGGTTCCAAAGGTGGCCTACTAAAGCTCCATGTAAAACTAAAGTGGTTTATTCACATTTATAGTGAACAACATGGGATGCAATAGAGAGTGCTCCAAAGCACTTACAATTTTTAAAATGTGTCTTGAAAGTCCATGCTGGAAGAAAAATAGTTTTTATTTACCAGCAGAAAAGAAGGTAGGGAAACTCTTCTACAGATATTCTAAAGCTGCTTTAACTTTCAAGGACTATAGAGGTTAATGGCAAAGGTTCCCTATAGCATCTAATAGTATTTCCCAATGTCTAACTGTCTTATCACTGACATAGCTATGCCACTACAACTACTCATACACTCATTAGCCATGATGGGTCTCCTTTGTGGCTCATATAGATAGAGGGTGCAGGGAAGGGACAGAAAGAGAGTAGGACAGAGTAGAAAGGGTTCTGGGGTGATAGAGAAAGAGATGGAAGATTTTTTTAAAAAAAGAAGTTATTAAAGAGATTTATGACTGTGAGTGAAAGACAGTAGCTGTGAGTGAAAGACAGTAGCTGAACTGGGAAGAGAATGAGGAAGAGAGAATGTGTGGGACATTGTCTAAAGGATCAGACCATACCTCTCATCGTGGAGCTCCTGCTATGTGCCAGAACAGTGCCAACTGCTTTATTCCCATTTAATTTTCACAAGTAAAGGCAGCATTTGTTGTTGTCAGCGCATCAAGTCAATTTTTTACTTCTAGCAACCCCATGTGACAGAGTAGAACTGCCCCCTAGGGTTTTCTAGTCTGTCATCTTAACAGGAACACATTATCCGGTCTTTCCATGGAGCTGCTGTGTGAGTTTGAATGGCTAACCTTTTGGTTAGCAACTGAGCACTTAACCATTGCACCACCAGAGCTCTTTAGGCTGTAGAATTCCCACTTACACATGAGAAAACTGAGGCTTAGAAAGGTTAAGTGTTAAGTTGAACCATATGAAATTGCCCTTTTATATAGATAGAGATCAAAACCAGGTGAATATTGGCAATCTTATATGGCTCAATCTAATACCTTGTACAAGGACACAGAACTAGTAACTTTTGGAATAAGAATTCCAATGCAGGTATGTCTGGCTCCAAAACACTGATTCATTCTCCATGCCACCCATCTTCTGTATACTACTGGGGAAAAGAGCATGGTGTGGAGAAGTATGCATCAGACAGGATGCCATGCTGGCCACAAAAGTGCCCCCCTCAGGGAAAGAGTGACTGGCAGCATTTTAGAGCAAGGTTGAGGCCAGGGGACAGAGCAGAACCAGTCATTGAAATGCATAGGTTGCTTGTATGTCTGCTATTTGTAAGGTGAAAGTTATCTACATTAAATACTTTATATGCATTAAAAACTAATTAATTCATATAGTGAAGGCCATTGCTGCAATAGCATGTTTACATTGTAATTTTATTTGGATACAAGGTAGACATTTTAATCTCCTCTCACCTTTCCAAAACATGGCTTTATTGATTATCAATACCTTGTGTCTTTATGCAAATTACTCTATTCCTATTGGCTACAAGTTTCAGTAAACAGCATTCTAATTGCTGGATGAATACAATCGATGACATTAATGCCTTGTGAAGGGCCTTATTTGCAGACCCTTTCATTGACTTTTATATTTTTATGTCCCCTAAGATTGCATCCCTGGGCCAAACCCATCAATAAATGTACCTCCCTTTGTTATTCTGGGCAAGGCTGTTATTCGTTCTGGATAGTGAGGCAACACAGAGATTATTCCTGTGTATATTATTACCACTCACCCTTAGACCCTGCTCCTTCTTTCCTTCTTTCTCCCCTTCCTTCATTCCTTAGTCACCCTTCCTCCATCCCTCCCTCTCTCTCACCAGGGCTCCTTTTAGACAAGTTACTCTGTTCTAATTGACGATGTCAGGAAAAGGCATTTTAAGAGTTGGATGAGTTCAATCAATGGCATTAAGATGAAAAATAGAAATTATTCATATACTATATATTTTATATAAAATATATGTAATATATAAAATATATATTCTATATAAGTACCTAAGGCATTTGACTGCTAACCAGAAGGCTGGCAGTTCAAACCCACCAGCCACTCCTCAGAAGGAAGGTTGAGCAATCTACTTCTGTAGTGATACCACTTTGGAAACCCAAGGAGGGGTCACTATGAGTCGGATCTGACTCAACGGCATTTTGCGTTTATAAAATATACAATGGTAGGGCTGATGGTGGGATTGGTGGCAGTTGATAGGGAGGAACAAAAACAAATAAGGGGGGAGAGAATGGAAAATAAATTACTTTAAAAGAATTATGTGAGAGTTCTGGAAAGATGGCAGAATAGGCAGAAAGACTGCGCAGATCCTCTTCAACAAAGAAAAGGGGAACCAATAAAAACAGACACGGAAGATAAACCTGGACCCCCGAGCCTTGAAGGGAATGATATAGAAGTGGACTAAACTCCAACTAGGAGAAGAATTTGCATGAAAATACCAAAAAAGGAGACATATGAATCGACGGTCTGGCAGAAATCCTCATGGCACAGACAGCTTGGATATTGCTCAGTGATGGTTGGACCTAAGAATTAACCTAAAATCAGCCTGCTAGCCAGGGACTGCATGGAGGACTGCTCTGGTGGCTGGGGAATAAAAGAGGAGGCAGCGAAGAAGGCTCTGAGCTGTGGACGTTTGCCTGTCCGGAGGGTGCAGCCATTTTCAATGTTTACAAGTGGCTTGACCATTTTGGATATTTAAAGCAACAGCATTCTCGCAGATTCCAGGCAATTAAGAACAGGCTCCACTTGCCAGTAACCCCAAGGACATTCCAGACCTGGACTATGGGAAAGGTGGGACATTCCCCTCATTACCCCACACCCTGTTGGTGAATGGAGGTGCAGCCATTCCCCACTCCCACCCACCTTCTGGAACCACAGGAACTCCATCCCAGTCTGTGTGCTTGGACAGAGCCAGGGTGCCCTGCCCTGCCCTCCCCCGATTTTTTTTTTCTTTTTTCTGTTTTTCAGTTTTTGTCTATTTCAAAACCACTACTACTACTATTATTATTATTATTACTTTTGTCATTTTTACTATTATTCATTACGCTTCCCCTCCCAGGTCCTAGTTTTCAGATTTTTTCTTTTCCCTGTTCCTGGTTGCAATTTTTTTTCTTTCTCGTGGTTAACCCCATTCCTTGTTTTTATTTTTGCATTTTTTCCCATTTTTTCCTTCATTATTCTCCTTCTTTATCTTGTTTTCCTTAGTGCGCTATCCCTGGATATTGCAGTTTTTTTTTTGTTTTTTTTTTTTGCCTTCTTCTTTTCCCTTTTTTCTTCTTTTGGTTACTGTCCCTGGGTGATTACATGGTGTATTTTTTGTCCATGTGCTTTTACTTTTTTGATGGTTATTCAATTGTTCTTTTTGTCTAATGGAGTGGAAGACAGCAACAGTCCCCATATGAGAGAACTATACCCACACCTACTGCAACGTTACTTACGGAGTGAGAGCCAACTCTGCCTTCTCCACCAATGGGCCAATGATTAAAAAAAAAAAAAAACACAAAAGCCTGACCCACCCTTGGCTGCTCTTCACAAACAGATAATAGATCTAAATACAACAATGCTACAATGTCTCAGAGACAACAGACCATCACAGTCCACAAGAAGAAGCAAGATAAAGTGGTAGAAACAAGGGAGCAGGATACAGACTCAGAACACATCCCTGAGGAAAAAGCAGCATTGGAACTCACTGATAAGGAATTCAAAAGAATGATATTTAGGTATCTTCAAAGGATTGAGAGACAGACCAAAGAAAACAGAGAAAACCCCTAGAAGAATTTTGGGAGAAACTACAAGAACAGAATGACAAAATAAATGAAAAATTAGAAATGATTCTAAATCTACAGACAGAAATCCAGAAGATTAATACTAAATTATCAGATATAGATAATGCAATGGAAGGGCAAAGGAGTAAAATTGATCCAATGGAAGACAGAATTAATGAGATTGAAGACAAATACCTGAATACTTCTTTGGAAAGGGATCAATCAGAAAAAAGATCAAAACAAAATGAAGA
>NW_006921788.1:796562-805989 GCF_000298275.1 Orycteropus afer afer
GATGGGTCTCTCCTCATCCAGAGCAAAGAAGAATGAAGAAAACCAAAGATTCATGGAAACAATTAGTCCTAGCGACTGGTACACCATGTGATCCTCAGCCTATACAACTATGACCAGAAGGACTAGATGGTGCCCGTCTACCACTGTCAACCACTTGGAGGGGGATCTATGTAGGAGATCCTGGATAGAGAGGGAGAACAATGTGGAGCAAAACTCAATATCATTTGGAGAAAAAAAAAAGGGGGGGAGACCAGGTTTGCTAGTCTGCTAGAGCCTGGTGGAACCACTGAGACTATGGCCCCTAGCTGCCCTTCAGGTCTGGAATTGAACACACACCTGTGGCTTCCAGCCAAACAAAAGACAAGCATATGAGTTGAACATTTACCTGAGGTAGATACACTCCTTGGAGAGAACAATCATGGGAGAAAGAAGGGCTGTTTATGCACAAGGAGACAGCTCAGGGGGCAGGAGTGCACAGAGGGATGGACACAGGGAAGAGGTAACTATCGAGAGGAAGTGGGAGGGGAGCTGTTGCATGGGGGTAAATTGTAGTCAATGTCATAAGACAAAGTGTATGTAAACTGCTGTATGGACAGTGAATTTGCTCTGTAAATTTTCACCCAAATCGCAAGTTAAAAAAAAAAAATTATATATATATATATGATAAAGAGTCGTTGAACATAAGGCTGAGAAGGCAATTTTATAGAAGAGGAACTTTTGTTGCAACTAACAGAGTAAAAATTTGCAGGATAAGGGGCAGGGCCTAAATTCAAACCCAAGTCACCTATCACTGCATTGTTATTCTTTCCAGTCTTTAGTTTCAATAGACACTTCTGAATGGATGGAACAATGGGAAAATAAAAACAATGCATTGCTTTTACTTATTTGGTCCTTAATAAGGCCAAGTCCAGCTTAGCAACACTGACAACTACACTAGACTCGTTTTTAAACCATGTCTGGTTTAAAGGAAAGAATAGCATCCTGAACCACGGCTATCCAGCAAAACAAAGCAGAAATATCAATACACTACCTGTGAGGACAAGGATCACTCGGCAGAAAATAGAGAGTTTTGAAATTATGCAACCCACTGCAGTTTCTTGACCTGAGCCCAGAAAGGCTTGATCAATAAAGTTTGATTCTTTCTTCCCTTGAAATTTGAATAATTATCTACAGCCTGGTGAATTCCACATATTTAAAAAGACAATGATTATTTTCTCTAGAGCATTGTGAATTTTGTTTCCTCTCTTTGTGATATAGTATGATGCTTTTTGTTTGTTTTTTTTAAAAAAAGAAAAAGACCTCTGATCAGTAAAGTTACTCATGTAAATAACTCTCAATCTCAATTCTTCATGCTCTGGGATATGAGAAAACAGTGGAGACTGGAAATATTAAGTAATCCAACACCTCTTATTTTCAGGTGCTGTATTATTGTAAACAAGTTAAAAGGAAAAAGATACAGCAGGAAGTATTTTGTTGTTGCTGTTCTTAATCAAATGTGGTCTCCCACATCTGCTTATGTTGGGTGGTTTCTTGAATGCGGATTCCTGCGCCCAGCCCCATATCTCCCAATTCTGACTCTACAGGGGTGGAGCCTGAGAATCAGCATGGTTAACAAGGTTCCTGAGTGATTCTTATGCCCTTTGAGTGTTATACCCTGGCACCAAAAAGGCCTGGATTTGAATCCTGATGATTCTGCTCACTGGCTGGAGTGTTCCGTTTAAAAAAAATAATAATAATGATAATAATAATAATAAAAATGTGTTGCCATGGAATTAATTCTGACTTATGGCAACTCCACATGTGTTAGAATAGAACTGTGCTCCAAAAGGTTTTCAGGGGTTGATTTTTCAGAAGTAGATCAATAGGACCTTCTTCTGAGGCACCTCTGGGTAGACTCGAACTTCCAACCTTGCGGTTAGCAGCTGAGCATATGAACCCTTTCCACTATCCAGCTACCCTCTCTTGTGCTCTGAGGGGCCTTTCTGAGGAAGTGACCCTGAGCACCCCCCTGTACGTTATAGGTTCTCTCTCTATCAAGACCAAAGAGAAGACAATGGGAATTTGGACCCAATATACTACATCTCTCTTTGCTGCATTCAGCAACAGAATTCTTCAGAGCTCTTAATTATGACATTTTAACAAGCTATTTTGTTCCCATCTTTTAATGCAGTTAGAGTTGAGGCTGCTTATGTGTCTTTGTTTTGAAAAGGGGGTTGCAAGTGTTTGTTTCTGCTCCTTTCTTTTAACTTGGACCCTGTAATGCATGTATTTATAGTCCAAGGAGGCAAGAAAGAAAACTAGGACAAACTTGTGCTTTTAAAGCCTGGCATGTGGACCTGGACAGGGAGATGTCAGCCCTACATAAATGAGGCAGCAGGTTCTTTCTTTGTCTCTCTGAGCATGAGCCTTTTATCATCTGTGGTCTCATCTAAATAGCTTTTCTTAAGGGATAAAGCATATTATCAGGGCCTAAGTAACAACTTGTAATTATTGGCTCTCCAGTGGACTGATGTACTATTTAAAAGCACAAAGTGAAAGAGAAACTTATGAGGTTTCTGCTTCTTAAGCTAGACTCAAAACACTGGGGGAACTTACTATCTATGCTATATTCTTCATTTAAAAAAAAATTATAAAACTTATATATGCCCATTGCATAATAGTCAAATAATACAAATATATGAAGTAAAAATGAAAGAAAGCTACCTCATAGCATCCATCCCAGTTATATTCTTTGCTTTTCTTTCTAGATTTTTCTAGATATGCATGAGCATACAGTTGATCCTCATTATTCACAGATTCTATATTCACAAAGGTGCCTGTTTGCAGAAAAGGCTCATGGTATGCTCATTTGCAGACATAGACATATGCAGAGAACAGTGAAGAATTCATAGCTGAGGTTGAATACTACCAGCACAGTGTTGGTGGGGACTTTATAGAACGTAACTACTGTGAATAATGAGAATTGACTGTATATAATTACATATAACATACACACACACATGAATAATTAGGATTCTGGATTAAAATGAGAGAAATCTGGTTCAAAAATTCTTTAAGCAAAGGGGAAGAATCTCTTGGCTCACATAATCATGCTGAAGTGCGGACCATTAGCTTCAGGACTGGCTGGATCCAAGGGTTCCATCAACATAGTTCTCTTTCTCTCATGTCTTTTTATTTCCTGGCACTGCCTCTTTCTTTGTGTCTGACTAACTCTACACAGCTAAAGACTAAGATGGCTTTTTCCATGTGCTGGGTAAGATGACTGTCTAGAGCCGTGCATTTATTTAGTTAGATTCAAAAGAGAATGATGCTCTCTCTAAGAAGTCCACCTCCTGTATCTTCAGGACTTGTTACATTACATGGCAAAGGAGAATTAAGGTTTCAAATGGCATTAAGGTTGCTAATCAGCAGACCTTGAAATAGAGACATTATCCTGGATTATCTGGTTTGGCTCAATGTAATCCCAAGGGTCCTTAAAAGTGGAAAAAGGAAACCAAAGAAATGGAGTCAGAGAAAGAGGTGTGACGGTGGAAACAAGGTTGGAGTGATGTGATGTGAGAAGAATCAACCCACCATTGCTGGATCTGAAGATAGAGGAAAGGAGCCATGAGCCAAGGAATTGTGGATGACCTAAGAAACTGGAAAAGCAAGGGGATTGCTGTGGACTGAATTGGGTCTCCAGAAAAAATATGTTGAAGTCTTAACCTCTAAGATCTGTGAATGTGACCTTATTTGGAATAGAGTCTTTACAGATATAATCAAGTAAAAAATGTGGTTATACTGCATTAAGGTGGTCCCTGAAAGAGGCATATATAAGGTATGTCAGGTATGGCATGTGCCCTGGGCACCACTTGAAGGGATGTGCCACTGAGCAGTTTCTATTAACCTAATATAGCCCAGCATCCTTCTTCAAGCATGGTAGACATCCACAGGCATAGCAAGTTGGATCAGAGGGGAGAATTTACCCCTGGGCACAAGTCGAACGGGGTGCCAGACAAGTCACAGAATGACATTCCAAGAGGCCACAAATAGGAAAGATGCCTGAATGAGGCAACCAGACAAGAGAGGGGAAGGTGTTTCTTCTGAAGTCATGGCTATCAATGGCTATTCATCTTGAAATTAGTGTGAAGGGAGCAACTTAGAGACTGTCCTGGGCTTTTGTCACTAGTTTCCTTATAAGATGAGAATATTTTGAACACAAATATAGACACAGAGGGAAGATGGCTGTGTGATGGAGGCAGGTATTATAGTTTTGCTGTCACAAAGCAAGGAACAACAAGGATTTCCAGCAAACACCAGATGAGAAGAGGAGGACAAGGAAGGGTCCCATCCTAGAACCTTCAGAAAGAGCCTGGCCCTGCACAAAATTTTATTTCAGATTTCTAGCCTCCAGAACTCTGAAAAAAAATTAATTTCTGTTGACTTAAGTCACCTAGTTCGTGGTACTTTGCTACATCAGCCCTAGGAATCAAATACAGAAATGACTTCCCTTCTAGAGCATCCAGAAAGGATCACAGCCTGCCAGCACCTTGAGATCCGTGTCATACTTCTGACCTACAGAACTATAAGAAATTTGTGTTGTTTTAAGTCACTAATCTTGTGGTGATTTGATCCTGCAATAATAGAAAAACAAATAAAGGGCTCAAAGGGCAAGAAATCTTCAAAATCCAAATTTTAAAAATCCTTGGAAGATTTCTGATTAGCCCGACTTGGTTTTCAACCCAGCTTTCATACTAATCACCATGGTTCCAGAATAGGATACTGTAATTATCTCAATATGAATACCCCCAATGGCAAGTAACTGTGATTGGCAGCCTCCCCTCCCCGGAATCACATAACTGGCATAGGAAAGGAGAAATTCTTCAAAAGAGATATTATATGGTGACAGATAAAAACTGCACATACTCATACACTCTCATATCTGTAAACATATAGTTTGCTGTTTATTAGTTTATTTTTTAAAATGAGCTCGTAACCTGTTTTTTTTTTCTTTTCTATAATTCTCATACTGCTTTTTACAATATATTTGGAGCTACATCCAAACTCCCACTTAGCAACAGTTAATAAGTGAGGAGGAGGTGTGTTTCCATTTTAATTCATTAAATCTCACCTCATTCTTTTTAAGACCTATATGGTATTTCATTGTGTGGATGAACTGAATTTATTTAGCCAAGACCCCTATTGATGGACATTTAGGTTTTTTCCAGTCATTTGATTTTCTTTTTCTTTTTCTTTTTTCACTCAATGTTGTTAATGTAAGAGAGAACAGAGCAAGGCATGATCTGAAATCAATTGGTCCTCCTGCACTGTTTCATTTGACTTGTGGCCTACTCCCACTCAACAGGGAGGACAGAGAGAAATGGTGGGTTAGGTAATATAAAGGAGTGTAGTGTCCAGGAGTCATTTTCAGTTGGCTTGTGAATATGATTGGTAGTTTTGTTTGCTAGTGCTATTTTGCTTAAGCAAATGAGAAAATTGGTTTACACCCCAGAGAATGTTCCCAGTGGGTATATGGAAGAGAAGGAGACCGTGATCTGAACAGCAGAGTAAGGTATTAGCTGGCACATTCTCCTCCAGTGCCACGGCATCAAAGATCTTTAGTGGTTGTGCATGAGAGAAATAAATAAATAAAAGAATGATGGAAGGACTGAAGGAAGGAAAGAAGAAGGGAGGGAAAGAGGGATAAATGCAGATATAGCCAAATGTAATTATGCTATCAATGTGGAGCCCATGAATACGTAGCAGAGCATCTTGCTAAAATGAAACGCTTTATATTTAATTCATAAACACTGCTCAAAATGCTTATAACATGCCTAGTATAAATTAGAATAGCATAAGCTTGATCATTCCCCCAATCTTACCATCCCCACCGCTGCTATTTCAAGTCAAACATAAGAAACCAGTGAGCAATATCCTAAGCAGAGAGTTATGAATTAATCTGAAAAGCACTAAAGGAGAGAAAAATAAATAAATAAAAATAAGGCAGATATAATCAAAACACACAAGTGTATTTACTGCCATTAGACTTTTTTTCATCTCTCTTCTTGCATTTGTCAATCACCAATGGGCCAGGAAGCTCATCGTTGGTAACAGGAAGAATACTTAGATGTTTTTGGAAAAAAAAAGAAAGAACAGGTGCTGAGATGCCGATTTTCAAGATGGGTAGTATATTGCTCTGGCAGAGGGAGGTAGAGAAAGTCATGGATAATGGAGCAACTCCAAGTGGTCTCTGTCTATAGTACTTGCTAGAGCATAGCATAAATTCTGTCCTTGACTTTCAGCTCTCTGGCACATAAATGACCTTGGCATTTCCCTCTCCTCATTTAGGCAGATAGACAGATTGTCTCTTCTTATCCTTCAAGACCTATTGCAAATGCCACCTCTTCTTTTTCCACTTTAGGAAGAACATCAAGGGAATATATAGTTAATCTTATTAAATGGAAATAAGTAAAATATTTTGTAGGATGAGACCATTTGGGGCCAGTAATGGAATTAAGAAGTGGACCAGTGCTAACAAAGCTTGGACTGACCAAGAACTACAGGCTCCAAAATGAGCATTTTTTAGTTTTGCTTTACCTTTGAACTCCTGATGCATTACCTTCCATTCTTAGGATGCCTGGGATTTGCTGTTTTAATCGCCTCTGATGTATTTGTTTTCTCTATGCATTTAAATTGGATCATGGGGCAGGAGCTTAGCAGTCCTCTAAGGCTTCTCAAAGAACATCTGTGATGTATGTTTAATGCTTTCCCTCTGTTATGCAGATAAATACCATCAGTAATTCTGGGTGGGGGCCCTTACGTTTAAGACTTTTGGAATTATATGAATCCCAGGGTGTACAGGAATTGTTTCACACTCATACATTTACAAAGCACTATGGAATGGATTACTGACATGGGGTTCTAGAAGCAATATGGTTTTGTTAAATTTTCTAGCAGCTTTTCATTCCTCCTTTTCTACATGTTTCATCTTTTTTCTTAACTCTGTCTTTTCCAGCTTATGGTTTCTTTTTGCTTTCAGCCCCCAGAACCTCTATGAGCTTGTATCTCAGACTTTGCGCTGAATTTCTTCTCATTTGGTCATGCTTGTTATTGACCCTCTGTTTTTTTCATCTCCTCAGCAGCTAACAGCCCCCTCATGCTTCTAAGATTAAATCTTCCACTCTTGCCATTGTCCTCCTCACTTTGCTTAATTAGATAATATCTGAGACAGCTTTGAAGATGCTAGGTGCTGTCCCAGTGCTAAGTAGAAACGTTATAATTATTATCTTGAAATTTCATATGATGGAAATCATATTCATCTCTCCTATTCTTTTCTCTCTCCTAGTTGGTGAAGTATAAATAATGAAAAGTCTTTCCTTAAATGGAAAAATTGTAATACAGCTGAGTTATTTTCCCCAAGTTGCTCGTTAATGGAAATGGAGGCATATCCACGTGCGTTTGGCCTGAGAGAAGAGACAGGAAAGGTTAAGACAGAAAAAGTACATTGTGAATAATCTAAATCTTCAGATTTTTTTAGTGTGATTTCTGTTTTTATTACCAAACCAATGCAAAGTCTTTGTAGAGAATTTAAATAATGAAAGTTTGTGGGTAAAAATGCCAATCACCTATATTTCCACCTTCCAAATTGTGTGTGTATCTTTGTACATAAGCATGTGTATGTGTGTTAGTGTGTGTGTATTCATACTTCTTTTTTTTTTCCCACACAAGAGAGTCCTCCTGGGCATAATGTTTTTCTAGCCTGCATCTTAAACTGAATATACCACGGACATTTAAGTTATTATTTTTTTTTTTTTTTCACATCATCATGGCTACAGGGCACGTTATATGGATGGGCCATATTTTATTTAATCAACAATGAGTTAATTGCCAATAAGCTATTAGACTACAATTAATTGGACTAATATAATCCATGCTACAGTCAATATCCTTTATGGAAACCATTGTAGTTTTGTTTTGTTTTTTTAAAATAATCATTCCTTCAAGAAAATTTTCCAAAGCTAGGTTTGCTGGCCCAAAGGATATGAAATTTTAATGAGCATTGGGTATTTAGAAAGACTCCTAGAAGTGTATACTAAAGCATGCTGCCCTTCTTGGGTTTGATTAGAAAAGGACCCTCCATGTTGGGGAGTCTCTTTCTAAGTGTTTGCTCATCTTGGACAATTGACAAAAGATCAGCCTTTTTTCTGGCTAGACTATACTATGGAAACGCCAATTAGGTCCATAACTTGGTTCCTAAGTATGTTCATACTCTGGGGCTCATCAGACCAGAAAAAAAAAAAAAAAAAAAAACTCGCTGCCATCAAGTTGCCTCCAACTCATAGTGACCCCTCCTTGGGCTTCCGAGGCAGTGTCACTATGGAAGTAGATTGTCCAACCTTCCTTCTGAGAAGTGGCTGGTGGGTTTGAACCACCAGCCTTCTGGTTAGCAGTCAAATACCTTAGGCACCATGCCAGCAGAGCTCCATTAAAGGCCTGTATCCCTGGGACATCAATTATATCAGGAACAAGTTTTTCAGGTTTAAAGAACTGGCTGCTGGAAACAATTACTCAAGTTTTATGCCAAATTAGAAGGAAAATTCCAAAGAAGGCAGAAAGAAAATGAATACTTATTGATCACTTATACATTGCATCCTCTAACCAATCTTCTAAGATAAATGAGGTCTCACCTTCATTTTCTTGTTGAGTAAATCAAGCTACAAGGTAGCTGAGGCATAGTAGATCCTAGACTCAAAAACCCACCAAAGACCTTTCCTTCCCTCCTCTCTGTAAGTCAATTATTCACTGTAACATCTCAGAACAGAGACCAAAAAAAAGGGTAGGGGGAGCTCTGGTGGCATAGTGCCTAAAGCACTTCACTGCTAACTAGAAGGCTGTCAGTTCAAGCCCACCAGCCACTCCTTGAAAGGAAGATTGGGCAATCTACTTCCATAGAGATACTGCCTTGGAAACCCAAGGAGGGGTCACTATGCATCAGGACTGACTCTATTTATTTTCTGTCATTTTTTTTTCCTTTTTCTTTCTTAAATATCAGTTTAGTGTACATTTGCCTTCCCAAGTGTTAGAAACAATTTTTTTCTTGCTTTACATGTGGTTCATGATTCATGGTTCATGAAGAGACTCCCTGACATGGAAGGTCCTTTTCTAATCAAAACCAAGATGACTCATGGTTCATGGTTCATTTAATACATAATCTTTTTTTTTTTTTTAATTTTATTTTATTTATTGTGATTTGGGTGAAGATTTACAGAGTGAATTAACTTTCCATACAGCAGTTCACATATAGTTTGTCTCATGTCATTGACCACAGTTTACAATGCAACAGCTCCCTTCCCACTTCCTCCCCATAGTTACCTCTTCCCAGTGACCATCCCTCCATACTCTCCTGCACCCTGAGCTGTCTCCCTGTGCATAAGCAGCCCTTCCTTCT
>NW_006921788.1:809989-824959 GCF_000298275.1 Orycteropus afer afer
AAATTCTCCTGCTAGTTGGGGTTTAGTCTACTTCTGTATCCTTCCCTTCAAGGCTCAGGGGTCCAAGATTATCTTCTGTGTCTGTGTCAATTGGTTTCCCTTGTCTTTGTTGAAGAGAGTCTGTGCAGTCCTTCTGCCTAGTCCGCCATCTTGCCAGAACTCCAGTACATAATCTTTGATGTATTAAAGTATTCTTCTCTCCCTTTACCTAAAAATTTAATATATATTCATGAAGGCTTCAAATAGTGCTGTATATATGATATCATTCAACCTGACTCACAAAGTCTGTTTATACAAGTGGGTATTGCTTGTTCAGGTAAGTTAAGGTTTGGACTCAAAGAGAACATAACCTATTGGCCTCAAATTGATCTATCTACACATATTTCTTAAGTCCTTCTTAAGAAGAATTTGAAAGTCTATAAACTCAAGGAGCTCTGGTGGCATAGTGCCTAAGGTATTTGACTACTTCCTAAAAGGTTGGTGATTCAAACCCACCAGCCCTCTGGAGAAGGAAGACTGGGCAATCTACTTCTGTAAAGATTTTACCACTTTGGAAACCCAAAGGGGGTCGCTATGAGTGAGAATCACCTCTATGGCAGTGAGTTTGGTTTTTGTGGACTTGGATATACTTACAAGGTTGGGCAATCCTACTTCCGTAGTGATACTGCCTCGGAAACCCAAGGAGGGGTCGCTATGAGTCGGGGCAGACTTGACAGCACATAACAACAACAACAACAACAACAAGTAAATAGGGGACTGACTGTGCTAATGCCCACAAACTGAGAACTCTAGCAAAGACAAGGACAATATAACATAGGGGTTATAATACAGACAAACAACTTAACTCTAAGTCTGTTTCCTTTTCTGTATAATGGACTGCTAAAAGAACTTGCAAATCTATCCTGGAAGAAGTGCATCTGGAATGCTCCTTGGAAGCAAGACTGGCCAGACTTCGTCTCACCCAACTTTGGTCATGTTCTAAGAAGGGACCATTTTCTGGAGAGGAATATTATGCTTGGTAAGGTGGAGGGTCAATGAAAAAGGGGAAGACCCTCAACGAGTTGGATGGATACAGTGGCTGCAACGATGTGCTCAGATATAGCAGGGATCGTGAGGCTGGCACACGACCGGGCAGTGTTTCGTTCTGTTGTGCATAAGGTTGCTACGACAACATAATGGGAAGGTACTAACGCATACTTGGGAGACTCATTGTGTTGTTGAAATGAACTAAATAACTTTCAGCTGCTTAATAGAATGCTTCACTCATGAATATATGGATGGTCACTGAGGAAAAGATATTTTAAGAAGCAGAAAAAATTATAGTAAGTGAACTTGTACTAGAGAATCATAAAAGGGGTATTAGAACTGAGTGTTTTAAGATCAAGGCTATAGAACACCCATTCTTATTTATTAGAAAAAGTTTCATGAAAACTCAGTTTCATGAAAACTTCTTCTTGTTGTTGTTGTTTGTGTCGTCGAGTTGGACCCGACTCAGCGATCCCTCCTTGGGTTTCCAAGGTGGTGTCACTACGGAAGTAGATTGCCCCATCTTCATTCTGAGGAGTGGCTGGTGGGTTTGAACCACCAGCCTTCTGGTTAGCAGTCAAGTGCCTTAGGCACTAATTTCTTAATAAACTTAATCAAGTGTAACAGAAATCCTTTACTTTTTGGAAACTTGTACCATCCCCCTGAGTTGAAAAATCTGATAAATACTTAGAGTTCTCCATCAGGATATGAACATTTTGCAATTTCAAGAAAACCCATGGGGTCCAGGTTAAGACAGGCCACAAACAGAGAGTGAAGGAGAGTTTATTTATTTTTTTTATTTTGTTTTTAATTTTTTTCTGAACAAGGTCACAAGAAAGAGGTCAGGGCAGTCTCCAGGCTTCAGCTGGGTGTGTCCAACCCTAAAGCCAGAGATCCTAATCATGCCCTATGCTTGATAAATTCTCTGCCCTGATCATTCCTAAGGTAGAAAGACAAATAAGGAAATAAATCATTTCAGTGTAGTAAAGGGCCACAATAAGTGTATATATGGAAAGTAATGATTTAAGATGCAGGTTTGGTTGGAGTTGGAAAAGGGAGAGGCAAAGTCACTAGAACAACTTCTACTTGAGCTGATTTCACAAAGGCAGCAGTAGCCTCAGGCTCTGTCAGAATGTTAGAAGGTGTTATGGACCATGTGACATGTGTTATATCAAAATCAAAGTCCAATATCAAAGGTAATTCAAAGAGTCACCCACATCCTTTCGAACAATGTCCATCCCCCTTATCTATGTGAGAGAGATGGAGGTTGTAGGTGAACAGGAATTTATCAGAAGACATATTTTCCCCCTTTTTTGGGTGAATTTCAGCTCGTATACATAATAGCTTATAAAGCCTATGACACCCCATGTCAAACCTTAAAATTCCTGAATTCTTGATTCTCAATATCCAGAGGAATACCAATTAAAAGACAGATTTTCAGATTGGATAAGAAAAGGAAAAAAAAGAGATCCAACTATAAAAAATGCATTTTAAATATAAAGACACAGATAAATTAGAAGTCATGTGATAGAGGAGAAAACAGTGACAATTATATCTAATTTGGCACTTAATTTATTGAGAATAAAGGCTCTATCCACCCAACAATGTGTGACTTATAGAGTACCTGCAAAGGGCAGCCTGGGAGCTTTTCCTTCCTGTCATTTATAAACAAAATATAGAAATTAAAAAATAAAACAGTAGTTTTATAAGCACAAAATTCCAAAATTTCAGACATCAGGTTTTGGAAAACAGTTTTTGCCTATATTTGGTATCATATCATAGAGTTGAATCCCAAAGTACTTTTTAACATACATTCAGTTCCCAAACCAGATTATCATCTATCGTGTTTAGTCCCTTTGTCAGAAAATTATGCTTGCTGTTATATAATTTAATAAAAATTAAACATTGTACATTTTTTGTTAGATGATGCAAAGTAAAATTTGTCTATAGGCTTAATGGTCTTATAGAGTCTGGTGGAACCCCTGAGATTGTGCCCCTCAGACAGACTTCAAGTCTGGAACCAAACTCACCCCCATGGATCAACTTTCAGCCAAACAATAGACAGGTCTGTAAAGTGAACATTAATACCAGAGAGGTTTGCACTCCCAGAGCAACCAACCAAATGAAATCATTAAGGCAGCATGTGCCCAGGGATAAAGCTCAGAGGGCAGGAAGGTGTAGGAAAGACAGATGAATGGAAAGAGTAAACAGAGAGGAAGTGGGAAGAGGGCTGTCACATTGTAGGGACATTGCAATCAATGTCACAAATCAAAGTGTGTATAAATTATTGAATGGAAAACAAATTTGCTCTGTGAACTTTCACTTAAATCACATTAAAAGTTTAAATAAAGAACACTGTCTATAATGAATTTTATCTATAATGTTATCTATAATAATTATTATAGATAATAATATTACCTATAATAGTCTGAATCTTATTAATAATGCATTAAAACAAACTTTAGAATGCAAAGAAAAAGTAAAGAGAGAAATATATATACTGTCTTAACACTAATCAAAAGAAAGCTGAAGTAACTATATTAATTTCAGACAAAGCAGACTTCAGAGCAAGGGAGATGAACAGAGATAAAGAGGGGCATTACATAATGATAAAGGGATCAACTCTCCAAGAAGAGAAACAGTCCTTAATATGTATGTGTCTATCAATGGAGCATGAAAATCCCTGAGGCAGAAGCAGATAGAACTACAAGGAGAAGTAGCTGAATATCCAGAGGAGGGAACAGAAGTTCTTTACCTGTCACACCTACAGCCTTGTGCATGGAGGGCTCTGTGTGTCAGGTCTTGTTCAGCAAAACAGTCGAACTGTGACATTCAAGAAAGGGAAGATAATAAGGAAATGGTGTGGCCATTTAAAGCTAGAGTGAGGCTGGGAGCAAAATTTAGAGATTTCCCCCACTTCCAAGTATGTTGTTGACTTCAGTGGTTAGACCTTCATGGCTTAATGTGCTCCCTTAAACAAACAAAGCTTAAAAAAAAAAAAAAAATAGAAAAAAAAAGAAACCTGTTGCCATGTAGTCAATTCTGACTCATCGTGACCCCATTTCTTGGCTGTAATCTTAATAGAAGTAGACTGCCAGGCCTTTCTTCCACAGTGCTGTTGGGTGCAGTTGAATTTTTTGTTGAGCACAAATTGTTACACCACTCAGGAACCCTAATTCAAATCATAGCCCTACCACCTGCTAGTCTTAGCCAAGTTACATAACCTTTTTGAATTCTGAGTAGCATTTATTGAGTGCCAGCTGTATACCTGGCACTGGTCTAAGTGTTTTACATATGTGGGCTCAGCCAATTCTCACATCATCTCTATGAAGGGAGGGATTCTTATTATTACTTTTGAGTATTAGGAACAGGAGAACAAGCAACTTGCTCAATGTCACACAGTAAGTGAGTGTAGCTAGAACGGGAATTTAAGCCATCTAGCTCCAGAGTCAGTGTCCTTACTTGGAAGGACACAATGCCTCCAAAGCAGCAGGGTGAATTTCAACATTTGTAAAAATGGGATGGCTCTGCCCATTAGGGCCCATTACAGCTGATATCGTTTTACTTGTTGCTTTAATTATGGTTTGTATGATGCTTTTGTTTTTGTTTGTGTTTTTAATTGCTGCCCTTATTGAGATGAATTGCATGCACATAACAAACTGCAATAAACATTGTTTGAGCCTTTGTTTTGTGCAGAATGTAGGACTGGCATTGATCAAGGGAAATAGGGACACCTTGATAAATCAGTGTAGGGTTGTCACATATCACTGACCCACAGCAAGTAAATTCAGCCTCTGTATCAGCAGTGCTTTGCATCTGTTCTCTTTATCTCATCTTCCTACTTTCTGTTCTCTTCTATACTACTCCCTCCTTCAAATGGGTTAAAATGGTGGCATTTTATTTCTTTGTGGTCTTTCTTTCTGGATGTGCTGATCATTAGTTCCTTGTCAATGAAAGACTTAGCTTTCCCAATTCTGGTTTGATTTAGTTCCATATCAATTGCAATATGCTCTTTCAGAGGTAAATGATAAGAAAAGTCACACTACTTACTCTCAGAGGCAGAGAACTGATAAGGTTTTGCTTGTTGCTTTAATTATGTGTGTGTGCTTGATGCTTTTGTTTTTGTCTATGTTTTTAATTGCTGCCCTTCTCATTGAGAGGAATTGCATGCACATAACAAACTCTGCAATAAACGTTGTTCGAGCCTTTGTTTTGTGCAGAATGTAGGACTAGCATTGATCAAGGGAAATAGGGACACCTTGATAAACCAGTCCTCAGAATAGGGCAACAGGTAGAAGGGGATGACAGGCAGAGGAAGTACTGTAGCATAAGCCAAAGAGGTCTACCTTCTATTGGAAAGATGAAGGTAAAGAGCTTTGATGGTTTAGAGATGAGAGAGATTACTTCCAGTTGGAATGATCATGGAAGACTTCCTGAAGATGGTGACAATGGAAAACCACCTTGAGGAACATAGAGAACTGGAGTAGAGTATGGTAGCCCAGAAAGACTGAAAAACATTGCAGGTATGCAGAATATATATAGGGAGTGGTGGTGTTGTCTAATTCCTAATTCACAGTGACTTGACTCCATGCACAGGGAATGAAATGCTGCCTGTCCTTTGCTATTCCCATGATCACTTTCAGACTGAACCATTCAAAGGCTGATTTTCAGAAGTACATCACCAGGCCTTTCTTCCTAGTCCATCTGAGTGTGAAGTGCCTCTGAAACTCGTTTAACATCATAGCAACATGCAAGTCTCCACTGACAGACAGGTGGTATCAGTGCCTGAGGTGCATTGGCCAAGAAGAGATCCTGGGTGTCCCACATAGAAAGTAAGAATTCTAGTCACATAAATGTTTGTTGTTGTAGGTTATTATGAGTAGATTCTGACATATGGAGACTGTAGAGATAGAGATATAGAAAGATATAGACAGACAGGTAGGTAGATAGATAAATTTGGAATCATATGTTATGCTGTTATATTCTAACCTTTTTTTCATAGAACACATCTCAAATATTTTCCTATTTCACTAAATTTTCTTTTGTAACATAATTGTAATAGATGATCTGGCACCTGGCATAAGTCACACAGGTAAACCATGAATTCTTTAAGCCCCTTACCCTATGATTAGACATTTGGCAGTTTTGGGTATTTTAATACTATACACAATGCTTCAATGATACATTAGGGGCTAGATTGTGCTCGTAAGAATAGCATCCCTGGGTCCTAGGGAATGTTTTCAATCTATATTATCAAATGGCCCTTCAGGACAACTGTACAACTTGCATTCCTTTATCTCATTCTCCCTAGACTCCACATCATCATCAGGATCATTATCTTCATCATCAATGCAATAGGTAAAAAGTGACGACACAGCTAGTGAGATGAGGCCAAAATTTGAATCCAAGGCACATCTGATGGCAAAGCCCATGATTTGGCCCCATCTTCTCTGCTGAGGCTGCCTTCCCAGGACTTGCTAATGTATAAAGTCCTCGAGGACCCAGGGAATGAGAACTGGCCTTGAAATTCCAATGTTGCCTCTTTGGGACCCAGTTTTTTTTTTATGGTAAAAGGACAAATGTTTGCATATTTGTGTCTGTCTGAGTGGAAGCCTATAGACATTGGCAGTTAATGAGGAAAAAAAAGTGAGTGAGATGTGGGAATGGTCGGGATATGTGCCAGTGTTCTGCCTGGAAAGAGGACTCTCATAGCTCTTGCTGTATTGGCTCCCCGCCACCTTGATTTTTTATGACCACTGTACATCTTCAAGTGCTTCTTCCAGTGGGGTTTAGGTACCATTGCTCTCAGAAAGGTAAATACTATTATACAAACAGTCCTGCTTTATAAATAATAACAAATATGAATCTATGAGATAGCCAAGATGAACAAGTATGGGTAGGTGAATGAGACTACACCCATGACCATATATAGGTTTGGAAGATAATATTTCTACATACATATTTGTATATGCTATAAATATATCCACATACATAGCAGAGCAAACTGGAAGTAGAGTTATGAAAACTTCTCAGTCATAACCAAACACACTGAGGGAATGAATTGCAAGGCACAGGTGCTTAGGACCATAGTTGTGGGGAACAGCAAGATCAATTGGCAAAGCATAGTCCACAAAGACACTGTTCTACATCCTACTTTGATGACTAGTGACTGGGTCTTAAAAGCTTGGGAGCAGGCATCTAAGATAAACTATTGGTCTCTCCTCTTCTGGAACAAAGAAGAGTGAAGAAAATCAAAGATACATGGTAACAATTTGTCCAAAGGACTGATAGGCCATGCAATCCTCAGCCTCCACAACCCTGAGACAGAAAAACTAGATGGTGCCCAGCTACTATGGTGACCACTCTGAAAAGGATCACAACAGAAGGCCCTGGATAGAAAATGGGAGAAAAATGTAGAACAAAACTCAAAATCATGAAAAAATACCAGACTTGAAGGTCTGATAGAAACTGGTGGAACCACCAAGACTATGACCTCAGTCACCCTTAAAGCCTGGAACAGAAATCACCCCCATGACTCAACTCTCAGCCAAACAATAGACAGGACTATAAGTGAACAACAGCACCAGGGTGGTATGCACTCCTTAGAACAATCAACTATATAAGAACAAAATGGCAGCATTTGCCCAGAAGGCAGGAAGGGGTAGGAAAGAAGGATGAGTCGAAATGATAAACACGGAGAGGGAATGGAAGAGTGCTGTTACACTGTGAGAGTTATGATCAGTGTGATGAAAAATAAAATGTGTATGAATTGTTGAATGGAAAATCAACTTGCTGTGTAAACTTTAGCTCAAATCATAATACAAAGTTAAAATTAAAAAAAAAAAAAATCACTTATGGGTCTCCAGCTCTTAAAAATGAAGATTTTGGGGAGCAGATGATACCTATTGAACTAGAATCTGGGAGAATGGCTGCTGGGAAAATATTATAAATGACCCCAGCAAGTGATCACAAAACTTTGAGAACCACTGTTTAAAGCCTAATCTGCAGGAAATTGTCCAAGTATTTTTCTGAATCCCAAATCTACACTAAAAATAGTGGGACTTGCTAATGTCTACTGAGTTATGTGTGCCAAAGACTGTTATAAGCAATTTTACACATATGAGGGCATTGGGTATGCACAACAATCCAGGATGTAGATGCTAATATTATCTCCATTTTACAGAAAAGGAAACTGAGGTGCGAGCTGCATAGGGAGCAAATGGTAGAGTCTAGTTTAAACCATGCAGCCTGGTTCTTTTTTGTTCTTGTTATTAATTTTATTATGATTATATGTTATTGTTGTTGTTAGATGCCATCGAGTCAGTCTGACTCATAGTGACCCCACATACAGCAGAAGAAAACACTGCCTGGTCCTTCACTATCCTCAAAATGGGCTATGCTTGAGCCCATCATTGTAGCCACTGTCAACCCATCTCATTGAGGGTTTTACTCTTTCACTGAGCCTCTACTTTACCAAGCATAATGTCCTTCTCCGGGAACTGGTCCCTCCTGATAACATGTCCTAAGTACGTGAGATGAAGTCTTGCCATCCTCACTTCCAAGGAGTATTCTGACTATACTTCTTCCAAAACAGATGTTCACTCTTCTGACAATCCATGGTATATTCAATGTTCTTTGCCAACACCATACTTTGAAGGCATCAATTTGCCTTCAGTCTTCCTTATTCATTGTTCAGCTTTCATGTGCATTTGAGGTGATTGAAAATACCATAGCTTGGGTCAGGCACACCTTAATCTTCAGAGTGACATCTTTGCTCTTTAATATTTTAAAGAAGTCTTTTGCAGCAGATTTACCCAATGCAATATGCCATTTGATTTCTTGATTTGTAATTTCATTGATGATGGATTATACATATATAGCATAAAGTTTTCCATTTTAACCATCTTTATGTGTGCTGATCAGTGACTATATTGTACAACCATCATGACTTTTTCCAAGTGTTTTCATTACCTCAAACAGAAACTCAGTCACTACCCATTAAGTAATAATTCCTCATTCCTCCTTCCCTCCTCCCCCTACCCTTGGTAATCACTAATAAACTTTTTGTTTCTATGAATTTGCTTATTCTAGATAATTTATATAAATGATGTCATGTAAATACACCTTTTTGAGATACTGCCAAACTGTTTCCACAGTGCATGCAGCCTGCTTCTTAACTTCGAGTCCTTGATGAAGTAAGTGCTTTTACAGGCAGCATGCCAGAGGCAACATGCAAAATGTTGCAGGAAACCCACTTTCCACCAAACAACTCTGGGTCTGAGTTCTCCACCTGCACAGTATCAGTCATGCCCTACGCAAGAAACAGACAGCCCACTTGTGTTAGACTGGGTTCTCTAGAGAAACAAAAACCAGTAAAGCTTATATATATATATGTATATAGGGAGCTCTGGTAGCATAGTGGCTAAGACACTTGCCTGCTAACCAGACGGCTGGCGGTTCAAACCCACCAACCACTCCTCGGAAGGAAGGTTGGGCAATCCTGCTTCTGTAGTGATACTGCCTCGGAAACCCAAGGAGGGGTCGCTATGAGTCGGGGCCGACTCGATGGCACATAACAACAATAACAATAGAGAGAGAAATTTATCTTAGGAAAATGGCTCACACACTTATATAAGCTGGCAAGTCCAAAGTTCCTGGATCAAATGACAAGCTGGAGGCTTTTCCTGGCTCTTGCAACCGCAGGGGCTGAGAAGCTCAAGGCTGGCAGGCAGGACACCAGCTGTTGACTCCAATGAATGATGAATCCAAGATCTCCAGGCTGAATGGCGGACTGTTCACTCACAGACAGTTGTAGGCAGCACAACAGAATCCCGATCCACAGAAGAAAGTCTCTCTTCCCAGATGTCCTTGGATATACTGGAAGCAGGCCACACCCCTAGGGAAACTCCCTTTCAACAGATTGGCTATTCAGAACATAGTCATCTGATCCCATCATGGGAACAACCACACCACAGCAGCTCAAACCACACAGAATTGTGGTCCAGCCAAGTTGACACACAGCTCCAACTATCACACTACTCAAATTGGGTAATCTGAGGTAATTTAACAAGGGAAATATTTACAAATTTGTTGGCAGGGCATAGGAAACCCTCCAAAGCATTGCTCACGGCTAGTATCTGCCCATCTCTTTTACCACCCAAGGCCTCTTGCTGGTGCTTTTTTTTTTTTTTTTTTTTTGTCTTTATTCTCTTTATTTTTTTTTTAATTGTAGTAAAATACATGTAACAAAACGTTTGCCATTTCAACCACTTTCATGTGTACATCTGTGACATTGATTACACACATGCGTGTGGCTGTTAGCTCCAACAGAAACTCAATGCCGCAAGCCTCCAAGCCCTCTCTTCCTCCTCCCAGGTGCCTGGTGACCAAAAGCCCACACCCACTGTGGTCCAGTCCATTCTGACCCACAGTGCCCCTAGAGGACAGAATGGAACTGCCCCACAGGGTGTCCAAGGCTGTCAATCTTCACAGAAGCAAAGCCCAAACCACACCCACTGCCGTGGAGTCCATTCTGACCCACTTACTGGTGCTTTTGATTGGCCAGAGACAACCAGGCAACAAGAGTCCACTGAGGAATCTCGAAGCAGGCAGCCTTCTAGGCATAGCCCAGAGTGGAACTGTTCCATCCTGTGCTGTTATTACTATGTCAACCGCCACAACCCTGACAATGAACAATGACATTCCCAGATCTACCTGATTCTCTGTGTGACCCCTTCTCAGAAGCCCTGTTATGGGAGCCTTTAACTCTTCTTTCAGGAATCAGTGAAAGCTATTTCACCTATCTCACAGACAGGGTGGACAGTCATTTTGGTAGTTTGTTTGTTTGGTGGGGTGGGAATGGATGGGGCAAGGGTGTCTTATCATTTAAAACTATTGCCTCTACTCATAATGATCTCAGGGTGAAGTGAAGGTAAGAAGATCTCACTGTGGGCATCAGGGCAAGTTTTACTATGAACCTCAGTTTTCTCACCTGTAGAATGAAAGGTTTTTGCTGGACTGCATTTCACATCCATTAGTCTGTCATTACCACATCACAGATTTTGTCATATCCACATCCACATCACCTTCCTGATATGTACATTAGGACTCACCATTAACTTGAATCAGTTCATTGTGAAAGGAAGCTTCTTATCTCTGTCATAAGCAGTAAATCAGTATCACATGTCATCAATAAAAGGTAATCTCTCCGTCCAACCCCCTCAAAAAAACCAAAAATTCTGAAACTGTGACAAAAAAAAATTTTATCAGAATACCACCAAAAAATCATCTCAGAAACTCCTTTGAGAAATACTGTAGTGGATGATCTCTTAAATCCCTCATAGCTCAGACAATCTGAATAAAAATAGACAAAAGATTAAGAATACATAATGTCTGCAAGGCACACGCTGCTCATATCAAACAGCTCAGAATCTTTCAGAAAACACAGCTAAGGAGAAATTTTGGCTGGATAAGGGTGAGGGTGCCACCAACAATATCAGCATATATTTTAAATTTTAGATAATTGACAACAACCTGGTAGCCTGGCATTCTGGGCTCCATTTTTGTCTCCTGCTGTCTCAGAGCACAGAATGAGCAGTTGCTAACTGATGGTCACAACCCTGTCATCCTCGATTCCTTTGCAGCCCATATTCTGAATAACAAGCTAGGAAAGCTATCTTCAAGCATGGAGGAGTGGGGCCTCACTCTGCAGCCCATCTAAGATTTTTAGCATTTCATTCAGAAAGCTCAGAGAAGCAACTTCTTTAGAAAATATGTTTCAAGGCTTTTTCATGTCAGTAACTAATGACATCCTGCTGCTTCTTCGCAACTGATTCCTACAATAGGATCCAAATCCCATTAACATGGAGAGAGAGAGAGAGTGGCTGGCTCATCTTTAATTAGCTGTGTCCCTGATGTAGATAAGGAGCTCTGGTAGCATAGTGCCTAACGCACTTGGCTGCTAACCAGAAGGCTGGCGGTTCAAACCCACCAGCCACTCCTCAGAAGGAAGAATGGGCAATCTAGTTCTGTAGTGATACCACCTCGGAAACCCAAGGAGGGGTCACTATGAGTCAGGTCTGACTTGAGGGCACACAACAACAACTGATGTAGATTGATCTGCATTATGCAGAAAGAGGAAGGTGGGTTGCATTGAGGCATTGAAGTTAGAGACTCAGAGTTCTGGATTCTGATCTGAGGGCTACAAATCCATGTGACCACAGATGGATTTGGTAAAAAGGACACAGAAGACCTGTGTGCCCTGGGAATACATGAAAGGGAGAAGCAAAAGGGGCTCAAATAGTGGTTCCTCCTCATACTCTAAGGAATTGGTTATCTCACCTCCAATATGTTCCCATTCCATGCCCACTCATGTATCTACATCCCATCAGAATGTCAGTTTTCACATGATTTCTCCTTTTGTAAAAATGGAGGTAAAAATGCTTACTTCCCTTTTGGCTTCCCTTCCAGTAATGGTTCTCAGCACTGGCTCACCTGAGAATCACCTGTGGACCTTTGAAAAACACAGATACCCAGGTCCACCCTACACCAATTAAGTGTGAGTCTCTGCAGGTGGGGCCCAGGCATCAGTAAGCTTACAAAGCCCCTCTGTGGATCTAACATGTGGCCTGATTGAGAATGATGCTTTATAAGGAGAGCGTGAAGGCAGATGCTTTCCCTGATGATATTTCCCGTTGGTGCTGGGTCTGGCTGGGTTAGGTGAGTGGTAGGATCAAAGAGGCACAGACAGGGTGAGTCAGAAATGAAAACACAGAATCTGAGAGCTGGAAACAATATATGTTTCTTCATTCTACAAAGGACTAAGGGTTGTCTACTCTGTGCTAGTGGAGCCCTGCTGGTGCAGTGGTTAAAGCACTTGGCTGCTAACTGAAAGTCTGGTGGTTTGAACCCACCAGCGGCTCTACAGGACAAAGATGTGGCAGTCGGCTTCTGTAAAGATTCCAGCCTAGAATAACCTGTGGGGCAGTTCTACTGTGTCTCACAGGGTCATTCTGAGTTGGAATCAGCTCAGCAGTTGTGGAGGGGTTTGCAGTGTAGATCCCCCTCACGTCTACCATCTCTTGAAGACAAGACTGCTGAATTGTAGGGTTTGGTCATGGAGCAAAGAGGAAATTCCAAATAAAAGGGCAAAGAGACTTTCCTCAGATCTTCATGTACCCATGACATTATTTCCCAGAGTGCAACAGCATTGTCCATCCCTCTTAGAATGGAATCCAGTGTTATCACCCTAGTCCATGAAGCCTGGCCTGCCCTTTTCCTTACACTTTTCTCCAGCTTCATTAGCTAGCACTCCTTTCCTCACCAGGTGCACGCCAGCCATGCTCACCTTCTCACTGGTCTGAGATGCATCAAGTACACTTCCCTTCCCAGGGCCTGATACTTGCTGTTCCTTAGGTCCCCTAAGACTGTGCTACTAAATGGTCACATGGCTTACTCTTTTAGGTCTCAGCACAAATATCACCCCATGGAGAGGTCTTCCCTGACCTCTTTATCTAAATAGCACCACAATTACTCTCCATCCCCTTGCCTTTCTTCATTTGATTTTATGGAGCTCTGGTAGCATAGTGGCTAAGACACTTGCCTGCTAACCAGATGGCTGACGGTTCAAACCCACCAGCCACTCCTCGGAAGGAAGGTTGGGCAATCCTACTTCCGTAGTGATACTGCCTCGGAAACCCAAGGAGGGGTCACTATGAGTCGGGGCCGACTCGACGGCACTTAACAACAACAACAACATCATATATTTGGGAGCTCTGGCAGCTTAGTGCCTAAGGCACTTGACTGCTGAAGGCTGGTGGTTCAAACCCACCAGCCACTCCTCAGAAGGAAGATGGGGCAATCTACTTCCGTAGTGATACTACCTCGGAAACCCAAGGAGGGGTTGCTATGAGTTGGGTCTGACTCAAGGGTACATAACAACAACAACATCATATATTTATTTATTATATTCAGTCTATGTTCCTGAATAGCCACAAGAGAGCTGGGATTGTATCTTTATTGTTTACTGCCAAATCCCTAGCACCTAGGATAGTACCTGGTGCATAGTACATGTTCATTAAATATTTGTTGAATGAATGTAATAACAGTGTTTCATTCATTATATTCATGTATATGTTCATCTTCAGTTAAGAACAAGCACACTAGTTTCTGTTGATAGTACAGATTGATGATCTGCTTTTTAAACTAGTTAATATGAGGAAAAAAGGGATCAATTTAAAGAGAAATATTAAGTAAATAGAAGCATACATGATACACAAATGTGACGAAATTCATGAAAATGATGAGGATCACTAAAGTTTGGGAAACACTGGTCTAGGAAGCAGGTCAGGAAACAAACATGGAAGAATAGGCTGGAACATCCATAGAATACAAGTCATCCAAATCTGCTTTTGTTTTGGTGAATGTTAAGGTACAATTAAGGAGGCCTGGTGATCTGACATTTAAATACCAGGTTGCTAACCAAAAGATTGGCAGTTTGAATGCCACAAGAGAAAGACCTGGCGACCTGCTAGATTACAGCCTAGAAGACTCTATATAAAGTAGTTTTGCTCTGTTACATGGGATTGCTATGAGTCAAAAATTAGCTCAGTGGTACCTAACAACAACAGCAAGGCACCATTCAACTGGCATTTACTAAGCATCAGCTATGTGTTTAGGGCAGTGTTGGGGTACTTGGAATCCCACTCTTTGCAAAGGATTCATGGTGTGAATCTTAGAGACAGGTGCTGTCGTTGTTATGTGTCGTCAAGTTGGACCCGACTCATAGTGACCCCTCCTTGGGTTTCTGAGGCAGTATCACTATGGAAATAGATTGCCTAACTTCTTTCTGAGGAGTGGCTGGTAGGTTTGAACCACCAACCTTCTGGTTAGCAGTCAAGTGCCATAGGCACTACTCTACCAGAGACAGGCACTGTTGTTGTTGTT
>NW_006921788.1:825249-838774 GCF_000298275.1 Orycteropus afer afer
ACCTTCCTTCCGAGGAGTGGCTGGTGGGTTTGAACCGCCAGCCTTCTGGTTAGCAGTCAAGTGCCTTAGCCACTATGCTACCAGAGCTCCCGAGACAGGCACTAAGATAACAGAAATTAAAATGAGACAAATGCTGTAAGAAAAGCCCAAAAATCCCAGAAAAGAGCAGCATTTGTTTCCCTAAAGGCAAATAGGAACCCTTCTCAGAAAAGGAGACATCTGAATAGGGCCTTAAAGAATAGATAATATTTCAATAGGCAGAAATGAGGGCCAAGCCATTCCAGACTTGAGCAAAGCCAGGCAGTAAACTAGCAGCAAATAATTTTGAGAAAAGATACTACATGACACTATGGAAACAAACAAACAAAAAAAAAAGCTATAGCCTTTCAGTGGGAAATGCTTGCAGCACTCCCTATTTGCCTCATTTCTTCTCTCTTTGGAGAGCTTATTTCATCTGCATCATCCAAAAGGCATTTCTTATGATAGTATCTTCACCAAGAGGAACTTTACAGAGGCATCTCAGCTTCAAAATAGCCAACCTCAAATTCTCTTTTTCCTTTCTATAAGAAAAATATGTGGAAAAACTCCTCCACTCATTTCTATGGAGTCTCTGGGTAGCACAAACAGTTGGCTGTTCAAACCCACCCAGAGGCATCTGAGAAGAAAGGCCTGGCAATCTACTTTCAAAATCTCAGCTATTGAAAACCCTATGGAGAGCAAGTCTACTCTGACATACTTGGGGTCGTCATGTGTCAGAATTGTCTCAAAGGCAGTTGGTTGGTTTGTTGTTGATATGATTCTTACCGTAAATACTCAGGTAGTGATCAATCACTGCCCGGACTTGCATTAAAGGTTAAGTCTGTCCTTGAGAAAACCCCTGCTGAGTGGCGCCATGGCCTGCCAAAGCCCTGAACAGCTCTGTAGACTGAGAGCTGCTCTCCTTCAGCACCAGGAATCCAAATAAATCTACCCTTGGATCTATCAAGAGTACAGTCCAAGCAAAAAGGCTCTTAATGAGATCTTTCATCTCCAACAGGAAAGTATCCTTGAAAAGAGATTTCCCCTGAGAGCCAAGTACATGAGCCTCTCTATGCCTCTCCCCCACAATCTGAGCTCCCACAGCTCCCTGATGGGTGATTCATGTCTTTTGCATGTGGCATAGTGGCTAAGGCACTTCACTACTAACCAGAAGGCTGACAGTTCAAACCCACCAGCTACTCCTCCAAAGGAAGGTTGGGCAATCTACTTCCATAGTGATACCTCCTAGGTAACCCAAGGAGGGTTTGCTGTGAGTCGGGTGTGACTCGATGGCACCTAACAACAACAATCTTGCTATGTTGCAATAATGCTTTCCCAGTACATCCTGCTCATGACTTCAGTGTCTTTTTTTTTTTTTTTTTTTTTTAAGTTAGTATGGTTGAATATGACACTAATCTTCCCAATGTGCTTCCGAGTTAACATCCTACTTAATTTTATCAAAGGTCTTTGTCTTGAGTTACAGTCTGGAACAGATAATTCTAGGGAGGATTTTATGATCTTAAATAATGCATAGAGAAATGAACCTCTCTTCCCAATGGTTCCAAAGTTCCTGCTGGTCCTGAGTTCCCTTCCCACATGCTAATATCGGATTGTGAGAAAACTCCCACTTGGAAGATAATTGCATGAGAGAGAGATTTTCTTTCTCTCCTTTTCTCTCTCTCAATCAGAGAACAATCCGTGAAGGGAGCCTCCCTCCTGATCTTCCTTCATCATTAACATCTCATTTTTAAACCAAAGTGTGTTACACAGAATGTTAATGGCTATTATGCAACCTCAGTTTGGGGTCAAATAACCTTCAGGGAAAACAGAATTAAACAAAGTTAAATAGGTACATTTATACAGGACATATCCAAGTCTTTAATAGTTGGTTCCAAGAGAGCATTTAATGCGTAGCATTTCCCAAAGTTATTTTTTCCATCAGACTCTTTTTTGATGCAGCCTCTTGAGGGACCTGTGCTCGCCACCCTAAAACTAGCAGAAGGGTTCTAGCTCTGGAACAGATGTTCCGATGTCCCCCTGAAATTGCAACTACTAAGGCAGTTACCACTGTTGCCCAAACAAGTTATTAGGTTTATATCTTTAGCCTATTATATAAGTCAGTGAGCATTTATTCACGCTTGCTATTCCCCAGTTGTTATGAGAAGCAGCAAGTTTTGATTTGCATATATAGAAAAGACGAAAATCACAATTTCATTGTTTTATATATTTCCTTTGAAAATATTGACTCTCGCAATAAGAAAATACTTTGCCAGCCAATATATTTAAAAAGCTTTATGTATTTACTAATAAGGAGACCTGGCAGTAGAACAGTTAAGTGCTTAGCTACTGACTGAAAGACTGATGTTTGGAACCCACCCACCCATTCCTCAGGAGAGAGACCTGGGGATCTGCTTCTGTAGAGATTATTGTGTTGTTGTTGTGTTGTTGTTGTTATGTGCCTTCAGACCCAACTTATAGCAACCCCTCCTTGGGTTTCTGAGGCAGTATCATCACTACGGAAGTAGATTGCCCAACCTTCCTTCCGAGGAGTGGCTGGTGGGTTTGAACCACCAGCCTTCTGGTTAGCAGTCAAGTGCCTTAGGCACTACTCTACCAGAGCTCCTTCTGAACCCTCTGGGGCAATTCTGCTCTATCATATGGGGTCACTGTGAGTCAGAATCAACTCAACACACCTAAAAACAGCAACATATTCGTAGTGCTTTATCTTGCCTTCTAATACTGGAGTAGTAACACCAACCCAATCAAGTCCATGTGTTCTTCCTCACCTGTGTGATTAGAGACATCAGCAGGGAGAGGATTGGCTAGTATTTGGTATGAATCTCTTCCCCCTAGAGCAGAAATAAAAGATTTTTGGCCTCATTTGCATTTTAGATATCTAGGGAAATTAATCATTACTCCTCTTAATAACTGAGGAAATAACTGACTCATTGAATGGACACACAAACAGAACCCAAAATACCAGCTTTGTAAATGGAGAAGCTGGACTGAAGAATATATGGACCTCCTGTCTTCAGCTACACCTGATCAGATGAACCAGCTCACAGTTGTAAATAGGAGGTTACACTGCAGGCTGGTCTGATTCCAGGGCTGCTGCATTTAATGATGACATTCTACTGCTCCCCCAGGACACACATGCTCACACACATAGAAGGAATGTGAATATGTATGTTAAACTAAATGAAATCTACAGAGTATGTGTAGTTTCTTTAGGGTCTCTGCTGTAGAACCCAAGTGATCCTAGAATGGGAAGGCAGAGCCTGAAGAGTCAGGGGAAAAATGCAAAATTCAGCTTGAATCTAATTGGCAGTCCACAGGAGTGGGACCCTTTTCAGATAGAAAGACTACAGAAGAGAATTCAAAATAGAATACATCAGTAAATGGCTGTGTTTAAGTAATTACAAAGGAATTAAGTGAGGATTTAAACTCAGGGGATTTAGTTTGGGAAGTCACCTGTATTTCAGGACATGAACTAGGAGGCCCTGATTGGCACAAAACCTGTTTTTATTTATTTATTAAGCTTTAGCATGGCAGTCAGGCATAAGAAAAGTGGGCCCTGCACATTGGCACCTCCTCACACAGGTACCTAGCACATTTGGGCAAAGACATTGCACTGAGTTGGGGTTCACACTCCACTCTGGGTTGTCAGTGGGCATTGGATAGGGGAGATGCCTGGTGCCTGGCTCAATTTTCCTGCCCCTAGCTTGAGCGCAGCAGCTTTGGTGGCATAGTGCCTAAGGCATTTAACTGTTAAACAGAAGGCTGTTGGTTCAAACCCACCAGCCACTCCTTGAAAGGAAGATTGGGCAATCTACTTCTTTAGAGATACCACCTCAAAAACCCAAGGAGGAGTCACTATGAGTCATATCATATGAGTCAAATGGACTTGATGGCAGTAAGTTTTTTTTTTTTTTTTTTTTTTGGTTGCCTGGGCTCAATATGTCTGGCTGCAGGTGGAAGAATTCACAGCTTAGCTGTAAGGTCAGGCCTTGAACATCTGTGAGGGTTTGCACTTGCCATGCAAGCATCTCTATGCCCACAGAACATGACATTAAATAGCAAATAAAAACATCATGACAGACACAGAGAGAGAGCAACACAGAGAACCCAGAAGAAAGAAAAAAATATGTATTTTCTTGCTTTTTGAAAAAGGGGCCCTACATTTTCATTTTAGACTGGTTGCTGCAAATTATATAGCTGATCCTGGCTTGTTGATAATCTACACTTAGCAGTACACCGCCTAGGAGACACAAGTGGGTGAGGGAGGGGGAGGCCTTGGCAGTCACTTGGCCATGTTACCAGAGTAGGCACTGCAACTGTGTTCCACTATCCTTGAATGCTTCTGCTTCTTAGCCTATGATTGGGGAACTGCAATCATTTGGACAGGAAGTAGAAGGACTCCCTACACTTCTTGATCTACCTTCACTCTAGTTTTCTCTGCTGTATATCAGGGAGTAATAATACCTCTGCCTGGTGGATTGTTGATGGAATTGTTGCATTGACTAATTTGCAGTCATGTATGTAAAAGTGCCCAGCAAAGTAGCAGACAAGAAGCATGCAGTCAATTAATAGTTACTGGCATTGCAAGAAAAGCTTTCCAGGCTTTACTCTGCACACAAATTTCAGGAGTTAGTTACAATGCAGACATTGAGCCAGCTAGTCTAAGGAATTTGACTGCTAACCAGAAGGCTGGTGGTCCAAACCCACCAGCCACTCCCCAGAAGAAAAGTTGGGAAATCTACTTCCATAGTGATACTGCCTCGGAAACCCAAAGAGGGGTTGCTATGAGTTGGATCCAACTCCACGGCAGTGGTTGCATTAGTCTAGGCTGGGGCCTGGGATTCTGCATCTCTAACAAACTCCTGGTATGCTCCTGGTCCAAGGACCATACTTTAAGAAATAAGCCTCCAGGGGATACAGAAATGAAGAAAAACATGGTCTCCACTTTGAAAGTATTACACATATACAAAGAAAGGTCACATGGAGTCACTGAGCTTGAAAGCAAAGCAAGGTGCTTTTACAAGCAAACCGCTTTAGAGGAGAAAGTTATTCTCCATCACCTAGGCTTTATGGAGGAGCTCATTTTCAATGATGAGCAGCTTTTCAGCTGGCCCAGAATATCAGGTTCTGGTTCTGGCTGTGCCAGGAAGGCAACACATTCTCAGAGTTGAGAAAGAGTCTCCTCAAAAGAAAAGCCTGATGATCTGCTTCCAAAAAAATCAGCCATTGAAAACCCTGTAAAGCACATTTCTACACTGACACACATGAGGTCATGATGAGTCAGAGTCAACCTGACAGCAGTATGTAGGGGAACAATCCTAGAAAGCCCAGAAAATAAGGTGTGTTGAAGAGAAGGCAGGTGTATTGTGGAGCATAGACCTAGAAACAAGTGAAAACATCTATTTCACAGGTGTTAACTCAGTAGCAAAGTTCATTCTAGGATAGTGTTGATCAAATATGTATGTATTCATTGGACCTAAACCATCTCCCATGCCCTATCAGATAAACTTCCAAAATAACCTTTTTCCCAAGGAGCAAATGCAGGATCTGGAGATCCTCCATCTCCTCTGCTTTCCCTACATTCAGTCCTTCCCAACTCCACAAAAGAGCTTTAAGACATCATGGGGGGTCACTGAGCTGAGCTGTCAGTTCAAGACCCTGACATTGGGGAAATGAGGACAGCATTCACATTTCCCCTGAAGCCTTCTCTCCTTTTTCTGTCTACTTCTGTGGGAATGTATGTCATTCCCACCTAGCTTCAGGGAATGTGAGCTGCAACAGGTCCCTCCCTGATGTGTTCACAAGGCAGCATTCAGTAAAATAATGATTGACAGTCCCCTCCCCCCACCCCAACCTCTATGAGAAGCAATGGTTTTCCATTCTTTCCTTTTGCTCTTGCCAATGGAAGTCTAACAAAAACAATGTCCATACTGTGTAATTTGCAGGCGAGTGGAGAGGAGCATTGGGTTACTTAAAATTAACCCACTGTCTTGTAGAAGTGGAACTTTTTAACAACAAATGGCTTTGCTTTTTTCAATTAGATGCTCTCTGGATAGATAAATGAATTCATTGTCACCTAGATACACAACAATTTGTGTTTCAATTCACAGTGCTCCCTTATGTCTTAGAGGTTACCATGAAAAGAGCATTTCACGCAAAGCCCCTGCAAGTATCACCAGGAGCAGTAATAAGTTTTTTAAGCCCACAAAGGCAGATTGATTGTCCATCCCAGATTAATTCAGGTCACCTTTTCTCTGCTAAAATGAAAATGTAAGTTGGCTGCACTACGTGGGCAGAAGAAGGGAACATATGAAAATAAAAGTACGTTAAATGAGTAGTTGTTTTCAAGGCCTCTGAGAACAAGCTGCAAGCTTCTGTCCTTGCCACTGTCTCTACCTGGAGAAAATAGGATCAAGTAGGTAGTTGAGGCTGATAGTTAATTTTAAGCTACATTTAAAGACTGCTAAGGAATACACTGTCCTCAATTCACACCATGGTCAGTTGTTGCTAAGTCCCATTAATGTCTACAGATGCAAACACCACACCCTAGACAAGTTAGGCACCTAATGGCAACATCTGACATCTTTGTTTTCTCAGGCCTGTCCTAAGCAATTTGGTATGTTGCTCAAGAAGGTATAAACCTTGGAAACTGCAATACTCCATGCTAAGAGAAAATAAAGTATCCTCTACAGGTCAGGTTTAATTTTGCAAACTCCATTTGCTGAAGATAATTGGTCACTAGGCACTTACAAGAGGATTAGTCAGCATCTCCTTTCCTAAAATCTTCCCCAGTACTTTCAACCTGAATTAATCTCCCTTGCTTTGTGATCCCATAGCCCATACCTATACCTCAATTATAGCACTTATCACAGTATTCTAGGCATTACCATTATTTCTGTGTGTCTCATCTTCCCTGTTGGACTCCCAGCTCTCTAAGGAACGTTTCTTTCCTACTCATTTTTTTTTTTTCCATTCCAACATCTAGGACAGGGTATGTTATATGCTTGGTATAGATGTTTATTGAAAAACTGAAGGCCGGAAATGAAAGAAGAATTTTGTTTTCTTTACCATTGTCAAGTGTCACTGTTCCCTGTTACATGCAGTCTTACTCAAATTCTTTGTCAGATAGTTCTGGAACCCATAAGAATTTCTGGTATTCAAAAGGAATAGGAGAATTTCAGGGGAATTTAGAGACAAGCCTTTTAAGAGAGTAAAGGAGTCAACAATCAAATAAGTGAAAAAAATTTAAATAGCCTTACTAGTTATGAGCTATGAGGGAGTGGCTGAGGGGGACAGTGAAGGAAGCAAGCCAGGTGGTGGGTTTGGAGTGGCTGAGGGAGACCAGGAAGTATCAGAGCAGTCTGGAACAATTAAGAGAGACAAACTTGTCTGTCAGTTTGTTGTACTAAGACTGACTCGGAAGAAGGAAGAGGCCATCCACTTCTCAAAGAATTGGCCACTGGAAACCTTATGAATAGTAGTGAAAGACTATCTGATAGATTACTGGAAAATTTTATGAATAGCCCTGAAATAATGTCTGATATAATGCCAGGAAATGAGCCCCTCAAGTCAGAAGGTACTCAAAATCCAACTGGAGAAGAGCTGCCTCCTCAGAGTAGAGCTGACCTTAATGATATGGATAGAGTAAGGTTTTTGTGACCTCCATTTGCTGATGTGGTATGACTCAAAATGAGAAGCTACAAACATCCATTAAAAATCAGAACATGGAATGTACAAAGTGTAAATACAGGAAAATTCTAAGTTGTCAAAAATGAAATGGAATGCATAAAGATTGATATCCTATGCATTAGTGAGCTGAAATGGACTGGGTTTGGCCATTTTCACTCAGACAACTATATGATATACTACACAGGGAATGACAAGTTGAAGAGGAATGGCAATGGCATTCATCATCACAAGGAATGTTTCATAATCTTTCCTGAAGTACAATGCTGTCAGTGATAGGACAATATCCGTATACCTACAATGACGACCAGGATCTCTGGTAGCATAGTGCCTAATGCACTTGACTGCTACTAACCAGAAGGCTGGTGGTTCAAACCCACCAGCCACTCCTTGGAAGGAAGATGGGGCAATCTACTTCTATAGTGATACTGCCTTGGAAACCCAAGAAGAGGTCACTATGAGTCGGGGCTGACTCAACAGCACATAACAACAACAACAACAACAATGAAGACTAGTTAATACTACAATTATTCAAATTTATGCCCCAACCAGCAAAGCAAAAGATGAGGAAATTGAAGATTGTTACCAATTTCTGCAATCTGAAATTGATGGAACTTGCAATCAAATGGCCTAGTGTTGATTATCACTGGTGATTGGAATGTAAAAGTTGGAAATAAAAAAGAATCACAAGCAGCTGGAAAATATGCCCCTAGTGATATAAATTATGCTGCAGAGAGCATGATAGAATTTTGTAGGACCAATGACTTATTAATTGCAAATACCTTTTCAACAACACAAACGGTGGCTATATATGTGGACTTGGCCAGATAGAATACACAGACAACGTCTGTGGCAAGAGACTATGGAGAAGCTCAATATTTTCAGTCAAACAAGTCTAGGGGAAGATTGTGGAACAGACTATCAACTGCCCAAATGCACATTCAAGTTGAAGCTGAAGACAATTAAAAGAAGTCCATGAGAGCCAAACTATGACCTTGAATATATGCCTCCTGAATTTAGAGACCATCTAAAGAATAGATTTGATGCATTGAACACCAGTGACCGAAAATCAGAGGAATTGTGGGATGACATCAAGAACATCATCCATGAAGAAAGCAAAAGGTCATTAAAAGGACAGGAAAGGAAGAAAAGACCAAAATGGATGTTAGAAGAGACACTGAAATTTGCCCTTGAATGGAGAGCAGCTGAAGCAAATGGAAGAAATGACAAGATAAAAAGAGCTGAACAGAAGATTTCAAAGAGCAGCTCAAGAAGACAAAGTCAATTATTGTAATGAAATGTGCAAAGACCTGGAAGACCTGGAGTTAGAATACCAAAAGGGAAGAACATGCTTGGCATTTCTCAAGCTGGAAGAACTGAAGATGAAATTTAAGCCTCAAGTTAAAATACTGAAATATTCTATGGACTTGGCCAGATAGAATACACAGACTACGTCTGTGGCAAGAGGCGATGGAGAAGCTCAATATCTTCAGACAAACAAGTCTAGGGGAAGATTGTGGAACAGACTATCAACTGCCCAAATGCACATTCAAGTTGAAGCTGAAGACAATTAAAAGAAGTCCATGAGAGCCAAACTATGACCTTGAATATATGCCTCCTGAATTTAGAGACCATCTAAAGAATAGATGATGCAGGAAACATCAAAAGAAGATGGGAGGGATACACAGAGTCAGCATACCAAATAGAATTGGTTGATGTTCATCCATTTCAGGAGGTGGCATATGATCAAGAACCAATGGTACTGAAGGAAGAAGTCGAAGCTGCATTGAAAGAAGTGGTGAAAAACAAGGTTCCAGGAGTTGACGGAATACCCATTGAGATGTTTCAACAAATGGATGCCACACTGGAGGCACAATTTGGCTATGCCAAGAGATTTGGAAGACAGCTACCTGGCCATCTGACTGGAAGAGATCCATATTTGTACCCATTCCAAAGAAAGGTGATCCCACAGAATGTGGAAATTATCGAACAATATCATTAATATCACATGCAAGTAAAACCTTACTGAAGATAATTCAAAAATTACATAGATCAGGAGGCTGTTGATCGAACAGAACGAGGGGTTACTGCATGGTTTAAAATCAGGAAGGGAGTGTGTCAGGGTTGTATCCTTTTTTAGTCTCTATGCTGAGTAAATAATCTGAGAAGCTGGAGTATATGAAGAAGAATGAGGCATCAAGATTGGAGGAAGGCTCATTAACAAGCTGCAATACACAGATGACACAACTTTGCTGAAAGTGAGGATGACTTGAAGCACTTACTGATGAAGATTGAAGACTATAATCTGTAGTACATAATTACTCAATATAAAGAAAACAAAAATCCTCACAACTGGATCAATAAGCAGCATCACCATAAATGAAGAAAAAATTGAAGTTGTCAAAGACTTCATATTATTTAGTTCTACAATCAACACCAATGGAATCAGTAGTCAAGACATCAGAGGACATATTGCATTGGGCAAATCTGCTGCAAAAGGCCTCTTTCAAGTGCTGAAGAGAAAAGATGTCTCCTTGAAGACTAAGGTGCATCTAACCCAAGCCATGGTATTTTCAGTCACCTCATATGCATGTGAGAGCTGGACAATGAATAAGGAAGACTGAAGAAGAGTTGATGCTTTTGAGTTGTGGTTTCAGCAAAGAATACTGAAAGTACAATGGACTGCTAAAAGAACTAACAAGTCTGTATTGGAAGAAGTGCAGCCAGAATGCTCCTTGGAAATGAGAATGGCCAGACTTTGTCTCACCTACTTTGATCATGTTGTCACAAAGGACTGTTTTCTGGAGATGGATGTCATGCTTGGTGAAGTGGAGAGTCAATGAAAAAAGGGAAGGCCCTCAACAAGGTGTATTGACACAGGGGCTGCAACAATGGACTCAAGTATAGCAAGGATCATGAGGCTGGCACAGGACCAGCAGTGTTTCATTGTGCTGTACATCATGTCAGAGATGACTCGATGGCACCTAACAACAACAACAACAACTAGTTATAAAGAAAACTCTGGTGGTGCAATCATTAAGCACTTGGCTGTTAACCCAAAGGTTGGCAGTTTGAACTTACCCAATGGCTTTGCAGGTGAAAACCCTGGAAATCTGCTGCTATGAAGATTACAACCTAGAAAACCCCATGAGACAGTTCTGTGTCACATGTGGTTACTATAAGTCAAAAATCAACTGGGCTCACAACAACTAGTTACGAAGGGTCTGAGAGTGGGCAGGGATGGAAGCAGAATTTGTGTCACTAAGAATTCTTGAAGTTGCAAGTTGCCATTACATTGTTTTTAGGTAACAAATATGGAGAAGTAATTTATTGGAAGGATATTAGGAAGTTTACATAATCAAAGGGAAGGCTGAAGAACTTAATTCAAAAAATTAAAGGAATAGTGGAAACTCAGGGTATGTATACAGTAGAAAGTAAGAAATACTTTAAAGTCATTGTTAAATCTCTGTGTTGTTATAGTGATGATTGAGCTCAACCAGTTACTTCATCCTTACATCATGCACTGAAGGTCCAAAATCTAGAAAAAGAATGTAGCTGGTCAAAGTGGGGTCATACGCCAAACGCTTACCTAGGGAATGGCTCTACAAGGGAAGAGATGCAGTTCTCCAAAAGGAAATTAAGGTGTAATGACAAAAGAAAGGAGAATGAGTGCTTGGCAACTGGCGGGGGGCAAGGGGGAGAGCTAATGTCTACAACAGTCTTATCTTGGGAAATATCTAAATTAGAAAACTGTCTTAAGGAGGAAAACTCTCTTGCATCTAATGGAAAAAATAAGACCTTAGAAAACTTTTATTCATTAAGGAAATTGGACTTAAAGTTTAAGTACAGAACATTTGGACAAGGGCTATGAAATAGGTTGCCCAGCATTCATATTGTCTGTATATTTTGGACATTTTATCCTGTTAATTTGCTTAGAAGGCTGTGTTCTTTATAGAAAGGTGAAAGGCCAAGAAAACCTTGGCAGAGGTCATCAAATAATGACTAAATCTGAAATTGGAGCTCATGAGAATATTAAGCTAACAATTTCTGTCAACCCTTTTGTCCTTTTTCTTGTGTGTATAAAAAGAGGAAAGGTGAACAAACTCAGTTTATTTAGTGAAATGAAACTCTAGGAATTACATTATTGGCTATTTTTAGTTTTTTGCTTTAATTAACACTTGAAAATGGTATCTTAACAACAGATACTCACTGCACATCTTCTAATGGTCCAAGCTTTTTAAGGACTTTTGTGTATCAGATACTCTAAGAACTTTACATTTGTTTCTCACTGAATATTTATAAGAACTCATTGAGAACAGGTACTGTACAGCATGTGGAAAGTGGGGATCAGAGAAGTTGAGTACATTGCCCAAGGTCGCACAGCTAGTATGTGGCCCAACTGAATTACAGAATTACTAATATGGAAAAAAAATACACCCTACATACATTCATACATGTAATTGTAGACATTGTTCACAGTAAAAATTATTTTCTATAGCACTAGGTTACTTTTCAATAAATATAAATTAAAGGTATGAATTTATATTATTTTTTTAAATATAAATTACAGGAAAATTTTCAAGACTATTTATGTAGATAGGCAAAAAGATTTAAGAGGGCTTTCTATATAGAACATGACCTATTATTCATTATTCTATGAATATGTTTTTAGTTATTATATTAAGACTAAATTCAGAGGCAAGAAATAGTTGATTTTTTTGTTTTGTTTTGTCTTTTGATCCTTCAAACTATTTGCATCTGTAACAGTTTATTAAAGGAGGTGGGAAAATGTATTTCTGTGATATCAGAAAAAGAGAAGAGTCAGAGTAATCAAGACAGTGTGGTCTTGACATAAGGATAGACATAAATACCAATGGAATATCATTAAGAGTCAAGAAATAAACTTTTACTATGTGATCAACTGAGTTTGGCAAAGATGCCAGGTAATTTAATGAGGAAAGAAGAATCTTTTCAATAAATGATGCTAGGAAAACCAGGCATTCACATGCAAAAGAATAAAGTTGGAATCCTACCTTACCATATATGCAAAAATTAACATAAAATTGATCATAGATCATGTAAAAGCAAAAACTCTTAGAAAAAATGTAAAAGTAAATATTAATAACCTTAGATTAGGCAGTGATTTCTTACATATGACAATAGAAGCACAAGAAACAGAAGAGAAATAGATAACCTGGACTTTAAAATTTCTGTGCATCAAAGGATATCTGCAAGAAGGTGAAAAGATAAACCAGAAAATGGGAGAAAATATTCGCAAAGCATATACATATATCTGATAAAGAATAAACAGAATATCTGAAGAACTCTTACAAATCAAGACAACCCAACTTAAAAATGGGAAAAATAACTAAATAGATATTTCTCCAAAGAAGGCATACTAATAGCCAATAAACATATTAAAAGTTGCTCAACATCATAGTCATTAGGAAATGCTAATCAAAACCACAATGAAATACTACTTCAGTCACACTAGGATGGCTGTGATCAAAATGATAGACAATAATCTTGGTCACAATGTGGAGAAATTGGATCTCCCTTTCATTGTTGGTGGGGTTATACAATTTGGAAAATAGCTTAGCAGTTCCTCAAAAAGTTAAACTGCGTTACCATATGATGTAGTAATTCCACTCCTAGTTATATATCCAGGAGCTCTGGTAGCATAGTGGCTAAGACACTTGCCTGCTAACCAGACGGCTGGCGGTTCAAACCACTTCCTTCCAGCCACTCCTCGGAAGGAAGGTTGGGCAATCCTACTTCCGTAGTGATACTGCCTCGGAAACCC
>NW_006921788.1:842769-865941 GCF_000298275.1 Orycteropus afer afer
GTTCTCCAGTCCTGCTGCTTTGGGCGGGCCTGAGTTTCCTCTCCTCACCTAATCCTTTTGGCTGATTGCTCTTCTCTCTGGCTTCCTGGCTTTTAATCCCCTTTCTCCTGCTCTTCCCACCTGCTACTTTAGGCATCCCTGAGTTGTCTCTCCTCCCCTGTAACCCTGGGGCTGACTGCTCTTCTGTCTGGGTTCCTGGCTTTTATCCCCGTTCTCCTGCTCTTCCGGCCTGCTACTCTGGGCGGGCCTGAGTTTCCTCTCCTCACCTAATCCCTTCGGCTGATTGTTCTTCTCTCTGGCATCCTGGCTTTTAATCCCCTTTCTCCTGCTCTTCCTGCCTGCTACTTTGGGCGTCCCTGAGTTGTCTCTCCTCCTTTATCTACTATTACCTGTTTTCCCAGTCCCACCCCAAACTTTTTCTGCCTTGTAAATTCCTTATTTCTCCTATATGAGTGGCTCATACTTCATCCTTAACTGGATAGTCTCCCTGAATCTTTAGTTGCAGCTAGAGCTGCATTTATCTGAAGGTCCAGTTGAACCTTAAACACATCTTCATTCTAGCCCACACCCTACTCCATGGTAATTGTTTATGTATCTATCTCTCTATTAATGCATAAACAACTTGAGACATTTATGTTTGTTGTTGGAGGTCTGGCACACTGCCTGGAACATAGCAGTTACTTGTTGTAGTTGTTAGGTGCCATCAAGTTGGCTCCAACTCATAGCAATCCTATGTATGACAGAAGGAAACATTGTCCAGTCATACACCATCCTCACAATCCTTGCTATCCTTATGTCCATTGTTGGATTCATGTATTAATCCATCTTCTTGAGGGTCTTCCTCTTTTTGGCTGACTCTCCAGTTTACCAAGCATGATATTCTTCTCCAGGGAATGGTTCCTTCTAACAACATGACCAAAGTAGGTAAGACAAAGTGTGGCCATTCTTGATTCCAAGGATGCACTTCTTCCAGGACAGATTTGTTTGTTTTTCTGGCAGTACATAGTATTTTTCAGTGTTCTTCACCAATACCACAATTCGAAAGTATCAACTCTTCTTCTGTCTTCCTTATTCATTGTCCAGCTTTCACATCCATATGAGACGATTAAAAATACCATGGCTTGAGGCAGATGCACCTTAGTCTTCAAAGTGACATCTTTGCTTCTTACCACTTTAAAGGGGTCTTTTGCAGCAGATTTGCCCGATGCAATATGACATCTGAGTTTTTGATGGCTACTTCCATGCGTGTTGATAGTGGATCCAAGTGAAATGAAATCACTGACAACTTCATTGTTTTCTCCATGTATCGTGACCCTGCTTATTGGTCCAGTTGTGAGGAATTTCGTTTTCTTTATGATGGGGTGTAAGCCATACTGCAGACTGTAGTCTTTAATCTTTGTCAGTAAGTGCTTCAGGTCATCTTCAATTTCAGCAAGCAAGGTTATGCCATCTGCATATCACAGGTTGTTAATGAGTCTTTCCTCCAATCCTGTTGCTGCATTCTTCTTCATAATCTTCCAGCTTCTCAAATTATTTGCTTAACATACAGATTGAATGACTATGGTGAAAGGATGCAACCCTGACATACAGCCTTCCTGATTTTAAACTATGTAGTATCCCCTTGTTCTGTGTGAACAAAAGCCTCCTGGTCTATGTACAAGTTCCTTGTGATGAGATGGTGTTTCATTAGCCAATACTTTGAGAAGTAGATGGCCCCATCCTTCTTCCTATTTTGTCTTAGTCTGGAAGCTCCACTGAAAACTGCCCACCATGGGTGACCCTACTGGTATTTGAAATACCAACGGTATAGCCTCCAGCCTCACAGCAACACACAAGCCACCACAGTATGACCAACTGACAGATGAGTGGCACTTAGAAATGAGTAAGTATATGTATGAATTTGTATATCCCTGCATGCTGAAGACAGAAATCTAAACATAGCAATGTGCCCTAGTTGAAAGATTTCTATTATGTCAGGATATTTTCTGATCATAGAAAGTTTCTTGGGTTTAAAACTTAAATACTTTTGTATGTTGAATTCAAATTATCTGTGGAAATCAATGCTAATAATAAATATTTGCCTACATACTGTGAGATGCTGAGTCCTCAAGCATCCCAGGATAAGCTGAGCTTCCTAAGAGGAGGAAGAAATTCTTCTTGGCATGTGGAATACTCTTGCACAATTAACTACCTGCAATGTAGGATCCTAACACATTTCATTGGAAACATCTAGCTTTGATTGTCAGCAAACGCAAGATATTTTAAGAGTTGGACTGTGAGCCTATTATGAATCTATTGTGGTTTGGAAATAGGGCCACTGGTGAATAAATTTTATCCATATAACTGTCCTTCCAAAGTCCTACAAATCGGGCACGTTTTGGTTTGATACAATGAAACAAGATTATCACATATTGGAGTAGTTAAGGTTGTGTGTCAACTTGACTTCCTCATGATTTTGAGTGGCTTGGCAGCTGGATGTATTTATTCCCCATGATGAGATTAGATGTGATGTGATCACTTCATAGTGGAATCTGCTGTGAGAAGCTAATTAGTTGAAGGGGCATTGCCTTCAGGGTATGGCCTGCTTCCAGTATATATGGAGAAGCTTTGGGAATGGTCTTTAGCTTTTTCTTCATTTTGGGATCCTGCATTTGGCCTCTCATCATCTCTAGTTCCTGGCCTTGAACCACTGGGCTGCCGTGTTAACCGCCAATTTTGAGATTGTTGCTTTCACAGTCTGTAAGGCAACAATCTGTAGCCTGCTATACTGGCTGCCATTCTTGAGTAATCAGCCCCTGGAGCTGTGTGAGTCAAGAGATGCCTCTAGCTTGCTCCAGTGGGCCTGGAAGGCAGAGCTGAAGCCTAAGGTCAGAAAGCCTTCACTCAGCCCCTAAAGCCAGTGCTCTGAACTCGACTTCTAGCCTCCTAAACTGTAAGAGAATAAATTTCTGTTTGTTAAAGCTACTTATGGTATTTCTGTTATAGCAGCACTAGAAAACTAAGACACAGAGACAAAAAGAGTAAGAATTTATAAATAATTTTATTCAGTAATATTTTTCTTAATGCACATAGTCAAAATATTTAAGCAGCTAATGACATCCTAGAAGCTCTGGTGGCATTGGGCTGCTAACCAAAAGGTCAGTGATTTAAGCCTACCAGCTGCTCCATAGGAGAAAGACATGGCAGTCTGCTTCCATAAACATTCACATCCTTGGAAACACTATGGGGAAGTTTTACTATGTTCTAAAGGGTAGCTATGAGTTAGAATTGAGTCAATGGCACTGGTTTTGTGTTTTTTTGTTTTTGCTTCTTTCATCCTAGTGATGAAAAAATGATAACTAAAATATACTCTCCACAAAGTGCCTTTATGGGTCTTACATTATTGCAGAGGAAGAGATATAAGGGAAAATAATTCCAGGCAGAGAATAACTAGTGTAAAAGTGGGACTGTGTTTGATGAACTGCAGAAGGAGAAAAGGCCAGAATGACGGGAGCATAATGAACATTAGACAATAGTATGGTAATTAATAACATTGATCAAAATTCTTCAGTCCCTTTCCCAATTAATATTTTGCAAAAACCATTTTGCCTTGGTCTCGTAGAGATGGAGTATATTTCCCTGCCTCAATGATGTTTGGCTGGCTGATGCTATGCCAAGTCAATGAAAAGTGGGTATAAGTGTATGTTATTTCCCACACAAGGCCTTAGGGGCATCCTGTGTTCCTGCTTGCCTTCCAGTGCCTCTGTCATCTGAGAGGGCCCCCTCCAGGCAGATGGCCCCATCCTTGGCCACAGAATGAACATGCATGAAGCAGAGCTAACCTGTACACCCAAGAGTAAGAAGAGAAGGGTGTAGTTTTCAACCACTGAGGTCGGAGGTGGTATATCATGCAGCATTATCACGCCAATAAGAATAGGTATTCTTCAATACTAATCTTATATATTACTCCCACCCACTGCTGTTGAGTCGGATCCGACTCATAGTGACACCCCCTTGGGTTTCCAAAGCAGTAACATTACAGAAGTAGATTGCCTGACCTTCCTTCCAAGGAGTGGCTGGTGGGTTTGAACCACCAGCCTTTTGGTTAGCAGTCAAATGCCTTAGGCACTATGCCACCAGAGCTCCCTATACATTACTAGTAAATCTATTTTCCCTTTTTTAAAACATTATTTTACTATACATATAATGCTTAATTGCCAAATCCTTTCTAGAAAATGACAGACTGTAAGCATAAATAGAACAAACATGAGTCTAGCTATCTATATTTGGCAGGGGTGGGGTGGGGTGATGGAATCTGATCTGACTGTAGTCCTGATTTGTTTTAGCCATTTGTTTAGTTGAAGAAACTTTTTCTTCTCCCCAATTTTGTTTCCACCTCAGCACTGGGACATCTGTTGTTTCAGTCTTATAGTCAGAAGTTTTCGCATTACTGAAACAAACAGAACAAAAACCCGCACAACTCTGTAGCTTGTGGGTTTATACTTTGGCACCTTAGTATGTTAATACTAGTCATTCAGTATATGGGTGATTGCATTACAAAGTAAAATTCACAAAAGGAAGTGTGAAATTACTTTTGTAAGTAAATCCAATTAATGGCTCATGGTCACACCTGATAGTCCCTAGACTAAATATCCCAAAAAGAGTTTAGGCTGTCAGGCATGTGTGTCTCAGATTTGAACTTGAACCTCACAAGAATACAAATAGAAAATCTCATCTTCTCTGATAAGAAATACCACAGGAATTTTTTTTTTTTTGCTATATTCTAAAAACTAAAGATTTTTCTGAAAATAAATCAATTAAGCAGCAAGTAGCTGTTGGTTTTAAGTCCAGAAAACTTGCAATACAAACAATACAGAGCAGCCAAAGAAGGATGTGATCCCTGCCCTAAAAAAATGTATCCTGACAAATGACTTGAGCAATTGAATATGTTGAGGAGGTGTCTTAATTTGCATTTTCCCCAAACCAGATCTTAAGACGAAGACTTGGGCACAAGTAGTTTATATAGGAATATAAACTTCTTCTTCCCACAAGACACCAAGAAGTGGGAAAATTGAGACAGGTTCTTCCCTTAGAAGAACCAGTAAAGTTTGCATTAATGAGCAGATTCCTACTGTGGGCAAAAGGGGCTCAACCCTGCTGGGAATCTCAAAGAATGAGACCAGAGGGCACGGTTGCATCCATGAGTTAGCTCCCTGCGGTGCAGTACATTTTTTACTGTGGCTTTTCTACTCATAAGTCTTGGTAAACTCTCTTTGTAAACTCCGTGGTGGAATTTGCTGTGAGCAACTGAGGAGCTCCTGATTGTAAAAGTTATCCACCTGGGGTATTTCTGCTGGGCATGGCACAGCAATGTTCTGGGAAGTTTGCTTTCTCTCAGGTGTTTACGATTCTGATGTTATGATTGGTTGGTTTGGCCACTCTGCCAGGCTCAAAAGGAGGCCACCTAGAGGCAGAGCTCTCTCTCTGACCTCTGGTTGAGGAAGACGTGTTGCTGAGAAAGAGACACCAAGAGACACACATTGCTGGGAGAGAGACTGAGAGAGACTGTTGGGTGAGAGACGGAGGGCTGGGAGAGAGACCGAACGTTGTTCCTGACTTTGAATTGTAGCCTGGTGCTTCCCTAAAAAACCCCATAATTTGTAAGTTTTGTGTGGTCACTGCAGGGAATTATCAAACCCAGGAGAGAGGTGGTGGGTGCTTTGGGAGGAACGGTGGTAAAGGGCTGGAGGGAGGCAGCATGTCTGGCCTTGCAGGAATGGGCCTTGGGTTACTGATGGCAATCCTGTCTTCCTCTTGTGTGGTTAAAGGAGGTCAGAAGATGTGGCCTCTTTGCCTTTTTAGCACTCACCTATACTTCCAGTTGTGCCTGTTTGCAGTAGAGTAAATTTCCTTGATGCTAGAGGGAGCCCATCACACAGAAGAAAGGAGCTTAGGGCAGGAGGCCTATCAACTTCTGTGACAGCTACCTGAGCTCAGGTGGGCCAAGGAAATACAGTCAGAGCTAGTTGCCATCCAGTCAGTTCCAGTACATGGTGACCTCATGTGTGTCAGACTAAAACTGCTCTATAGGGTTTTCAATGACTAAGTTTTTTTTCAACTTTTTGCTGTGATTTGTGTGAAACTTCCCAGAGCAGATTGATTTTACATTCAACAGTTCATACACGATTTTGACATTGATTGCCATCCCTACAATGTAACAGCTCTCTTCCCACTTCTTCCCTGTAGTTACCCTTTCCCTGTGTCCTTTTTTCCTATGCATTCCTTCCTCCCTAGCTTCCTCCCTGTGCAAATGCTGCTTTTCTAATCCCCCATGCTTGATTGATCTAAGGAGTATATCTCCCTGGTATAACTATTCAGCTCCTAGGGAGCTCTGGTAGTGTAGTGCCTAAGGCATCTGACTGCTAACCAGAAGGCTAGCGGTTCAAACCCACCAGCCACTCCTCAGAAGGAAGATTTGGCAATCTACTTCCATAGAGATACCGCCTCAGAAACTCAAGGAGGGGTCATTATGAGTCAAATTGACTCAACAGCAGTGAGTTAAAAAAAAAAAAAAAAACCTATCTATTGTTTGGCTGAGTTAAGCCATCAAAATGAATTCAATTCCAGGCTCAAAGGGTGACTAGGGGCCATAGTCCTGGGGGTTTCACCAGTCAGTGACTGATTTTTGGAAAAGTACATCACCAGACCTTTCTTCCAAGCGGTCTCTAAGTAAATCTCCAAACTTTTGGTAGGCAATTGAGAATGTTTACCATTTTCTCCACCCAGGGAGTCCACTACAAGAACACAGTCACTTAAGTATCAGTTACAATAAGAGTATCTATTGCGTGTTTACATTGTGCCACTGTGCCAAGTTGCTTAAAGACACCATCTCATTTAATTTTCACAGCAACTGTATGAGCTATAGAGTTATTTTACTTCTCTACAGATAAGGAAATTGAGGCTCAGAAGTTTCAGAAATTTTCACGGATGTCACAGCAAGTAAATGGTGAAGATTTGAAGGTAGGCAGTCTGCCATAGAGCCATGGTCTAAACCACATTTTATTAATGAAGGGCAAAGTCCAGAAAATAAGTGCCCTGATCCTTCGGATATAGGGAAGATAATGAGGCATGTAATCCTCAGGGAAGACTTCATGAGGAAACAGGTTTGAGTAGTACTTTAAGATTGATTAAGTATAAAAGTGAAGAAGAAATGAGCCAACGTGTGATACAAAGGTGGAAAGGTGTGATGGTTATGTTTGTATGTCAAATTGGCTGGGCTTGGTTGAGTGGCTGGGCAGCTGGATGTAGTATTCCCCATGATGACACCGGTAATCAACTCCATGGTGGAAATGTATTGGGAGCAGCTGAGTAGCTGCCTTTGAAAATGTGGTCTGCTTCTGTATTTAAGCAGAAGCCTTGGGAATCGTCTCTAACTTTTGGCATGCTTCAACCCTGCATGTAGCCATGTCGTTGCTCAGCAGCCTGCTATGCTCTGCTGACCTTGGGACTTACAATGGACTTAAATTAATGGCCTGCTGTGTGGTTTGGTAACATCGGGACTTCTCGGCCTTGGGGCTTCTCGGCCTCAGCAGCCAGCAGCTGTCTGAGTGAAGAAACGCCTCTAGCTCCAGTGGGCCAGGAGCAGAAGGCAGAGCTGGACCCCAAGGTTGAGGTGCTTTCACCCAGCCCCTAAAGCCTGGCACTTTGAACTTGGACTTAAAGCCTCCAAATTATGAGAGTAAACTCCTTTTTGTTTAAGCCATCCCATTTGTGGTATATTTCTCATCAAAGCGGTACTAGGTAACCAGAACAAAGGGGGTATAAAATATTAGCAAAACATCCACAATGGAGGGTACACAGAAATAGTCTTTGTTATGGTGTAAGATACATATCTCTTGCTTTTTCATTCAGAAAATATGTATTAAGCATCTACTTTGTACCAGGACTTGAAGAAACAGAGATAAAAAGACCTGACATGATCTGCTAGGGAAGAGATACATGCAGTTAGCATGTGTTGTTTGTTTCTGTTTTCTAGTACTGGAACCCTTCCTTTCAACAAAGAATTATTCAGGTAGGTTCATCTAGAGGTCCACTTCCCTCGTCCCTACACACATTCACACAAACTTATACACACACATACTGCCAACAGACTGCAGCCTGGCCAATTAGAGTATCCTCTTGGAAAACTTGACCATCGTAAGATGCAGTTACAACCTATTCATTCTGTAGGACACAAACATGCACCAGTCCTTTCTACCAGTTGTCCACTATCCTGCCCTGAGTCATCACAAGCAATAAGACTCCCTGTGCCTTTATGTAAGGAGCTCTGGTGACATAGAGAATAAGGCATTTGGCTGCTAACCAGAAGGTCAGCATTTCAAATCCACCAGCCACTCTGTGAAAGGAAGATGGGGTGATCTGCTTACTTCAATAAAAATTTACAGCCTCAGAAACCGAGTGGGAGTCGCTATGAGTTGGAATCGACTTGATGGCAATGAGTTTGGTTTGGTTTTTTGGTGCCCTTATGTAGGTTGCACTCTGGAATAGTTGTGTGGATTTCAGATGGAAATCTGAACCTTGGATTAATTTCTCCTTGATTGAAGGAGCAAAATACATTGAGTACTGGATCTTACTTATTATAATCCTCGTTTTATAAAACACTTCCTCTTCCCACTCACTCTCCTAACCCATTTTGGTTCAAATTCCTTGGCTTGAGATACAAACTATGAATATTGGCATTGGTTGCCCATATGTAAAAAATATTTTTACAAGATTTAGGAGCCCAGAGAAACGAAACATAGCAATGCAAGGCTAAAAATACTTTCAGCAAAGAATGCATTTGAATCATGCACCATATCCAGTACCCTGATATAAAAATCTACCTTCTTGAGAAGGCACTTGGAAGGAAAATAGAAAGGTAGAGATGTGGTAAAAGGTAGCAGCAAAGAGAGAGGGTAAACAGAGGGAAGAAGAAGAAATGGATTTTATCAAAATATGAAGTGCCAATGGATAATTCTGTAGCCAAGGCTTATTCAAGACAAAGAGTTGTAATGGCCTTTGACTTTAACTTGAATAAATATTTCAGTTACTTGTAAAGAAGCTAGTGTAAAAGCCATTTGAGCAATAATTTTGACCCCCTGCTCTGTGCCAGACACTGTCCTAGGTGCCCCTGCCATTGCTGTTGAGTCAATTCTGACTCATAGCAAAGCTATGTACAACAGAATGAAACACTGCCCAGTCCTGTGCCAGCCTCACAATCCTTGCTGTACCTGAACCCATCATGGCAGCCACTGTGTTAATCCATCTTGTTGAGGGTCTTCCTCTTTTTCACTGACCTTCCACTTTACCACGCATGGTATCCTTCTCCAGGGAATGGTCCCTGCTGGCAACATGACCAAAGTAGGTGAGACAAAGTCTGGCCATTCTCATTTCCAAGGAAGATTCCAGCTGCACTTTTTCCAGGACAGATTTGTTCATTCTTCTGGCAATCAGTACTTTCAGTATTCTTCACCAACACCACAACTCAAAAACATCAACTCTTCCTTGGTCTTCCTTATTCATTGTCCAACTTTCACATGCATATGAGGCAATTAAAAATACTCAAAAATTAAAAATAGCCATGGCTTGGGTTAGAGGCACCTTAGTCTTCAAAGAGACATCTTTGCTTTTCATCACTTTAAAGAGCTCTTTTGCAGCAGATTTGCCCAGTGCGATAGATCATCCGATTTCTTGCTGCTGTTTCCATTGGTGTTGATTGTGAAATGAAGTAACATGAAATCTTTGACAGCTTTAATCTCCTTTCCTTTTATTGTGATACTGCTTATTGGTCCAGTTAGGAGGATTTTTGTTTTCTTTATGTTGAAGTATAATCTATTCTGCAGACTATAGTCTTCAGTTTTCTTCAGTAAGTGCTTCAAGTCATCTTCACTTTCAGCATGCAAGGTTGTGTCATCTGCATATTGCATGTTATTAATGGATCTTCCTCCAATACTGATGCCACATTCTTCTTCATGTAGTCCAGCTTCTTGGATTAGTTGGTCAGCATACATATTGAATAAGTAGGGTGAAATGATAGAACCTGCCACACTCCCTTCCTGATTTTAAACTATGCAGTAGCCCCTTGTTCTGTTTGAATGACAATCTCTTGGTTTTTGAACAAGTTTCTCATGAGTACAATTAAGTGTTCCAGAATTCCCATTCTCCTCAATGTTACCCATAGTTTGTTAAAATCCACACAATCAAATGCTTTTGCATCGTCAATAAAACCCAAGTAAACATCTTTCTGGTATTCTTTGCTTTGAGCCAAGATCCACCTGATATCAGCAATGATATCCTTCTTTCCACGTCCTCTTCTGAATCCAGCTTGCATTTCTGGAAGTTCCCTGTCAATATAATGCTGCAACTGTTTTTTATATCTTCAGTAAGATTTTAGCTGCATGTGATATTAATGATATTGCTTGATAATTTCCTCTTTCTTTGGGATCACCTTTCTTTGGAAAATATGGATCTCTTCCAGTCAGTTGGCCAGGTAGCTGTCTTCCACATCTCTTGGCATAAACAAGTAAATCTCTCTAGTGTGGCATCTGTTTGTTGAAACATCTCAATGGGTATTCTATCAACTCCTGGAGCCTTGTTTTTCACCACTTCTTTCAGTGCAGCTTTGGATTCTTCCTTCAATACCATTGGTTCTTGATCATATGCCACCTCCTGAAATGGCTTAATATTGACCAATTATTTTTGGTACAGTTACTCTGTGTATTCCTTCCATCTTCTTTTGATGCTTACGGCATCATTCAATATTTTGCCTCTAGAATCAGCTTCAGAAATGCTGAGTGTGTTCTTCTCTTTTGATTTTCTGACTCAGGTCTTTGCACATTTCATTATAATTGACTGTCATTTCAAACTGCTCTTTGAAATCTTCCGTTCAGCTCTTTTATCTTGTCCTTTCCTTTATTTTAACTACTCTCCATTGAAGATCAACTTTCAGAGGTTCTTCTGATAACCATTTTGGTCTTTTCTTCCTTTCTTGTCTTTTTAATGACCTTTGGCTTTCTTCATGATGTTCCTGATGTCATCTTACAGTTCATCTGGTTTTCTGTCATTGGTATTCAGTGCATCAGGTCTGTTCTTCCCAGGGTCTCTAATGTCAGGTGGGATAGAATCATATAATCAAGGTCATATTTTGGCTTTTGTGGACTTATAATTTTCTTTAGCTTCAATTTGAACATGCATAGGAACAACTGATGGTTTGTTCCACAATCAGTTCCTGGTTTTGGCTGAAGATACTGAATGCTATCATGAAATCTCCAGCGTTATTTCTATCACCATGGCCATATTTTCCAACTATTGCTGATTTTTCTTTATTTTGAACTTTCACATTCCAATCACCAGTAAAAATCAATATGTCTTTTTATTATTATTGCGCTCTGGGTGTAAATTTATAAAGCAAGCTTGTTTCACATTCAACAGTTCATGCACATTTGATTTCACAGCTGTTTACCGTCCCCAACCATAAAAAACTCCCCTCCCTATGCCTACCCCTTCCCTCTCCCAGGAATGCCCTTCTTACCTATGCATTCCTATCTGTTCAGCTTTGTTTCTATGTAAGTTCTACCCCTCTGATGTCTCATGGCTGATTGATCCAAGGAGTGCATCTCCCTAGAGTAGATGGGTATATTGACCTGGGGTAGGTGTTATATATGTAGATCTTTCTACTGTTGGCCTGAGAACCAATCCATGTAAGTGAGACCATTTCTAGGCCTAAAGGGTAACCCAGAGTCATAGTCTTGGGGATTCCACCAGTATCTTTCCAACCAGTGATTCTGGTCATTTTTGTGTTTTTGAATTTTGTTTCACATTTTTCCTCCCACTCTATCCAGGATCTCCAGACTCCCTCTATCAGATCACAGAAACCGTTTATACATTGCTTACCATGGTATCCATAATTGTTAGTACAGTGACTGGCACATGACAGGTGGATGGATGAATAAATGAATGAGTGAGGCATAAACTGGAGCATGGTACCGAGGCAGAGTCATACCTACCTGGCTCTGACATTGGAGCAAAGCTAGAACTGAGCTGCACAGGTGTTACTTAGAGACTAACACGAGTTCTGTGGGAAATGCCTGGCTGAGAAGACATGGAGGAGAAGGCTCCTTATTGAGGATGACTTATCAGAGGGAAGGACACCATAATGACTCCTTGTCCCTGTATCTCTTCTAGCCTCCAGCCATGGACTTTCTGGATCCCCAGGGAGTTTCTTTCTCACAGGAAGTACATGTTGGATGGTCCCTTGATCCCAGAGCAGCGAGTTCAAGTTGTGGTGTTTTCACTATGTAGTTTTGATCAGGTGCTTTCATTTCTCTGAGTATTGGTTTCATCTTATAGAATGGGTAAGGTATTTCTTCCCACAACTCTATGAGGTAAGAGCAGGTCTGGTTTTCAGAAAAATGTCTATTCTAAAAATTTAATGAGATCCATCCTTTTCCTTCTTCCTTTTCTTCCTCCTTTCTTTACCTTAATAAGTATTCATTGAGTGTTAACTGTGAACCAGATAACTACCAGGTGCTTGGTACTAGAGAGAGACAAGAAAAACAAGATGACTGCCTTCATGCTGCTTACATTTTCATGGGAGAGGCAGACAAAACATAAGATCAAAAAGAAAGAGGATAATGTTAAACAGTTATAAGCCAAAAAGAGAAGTAAAATGGCATGATGTGACAGAGAATGACTAGGGGTGGGCACACCCTTTAGGCTAAGTGGTAAAGGGAGGCCTCACAGATGCAGGGACATAGGAGCTAAGACCTGTATGAAGAGATGAACCTAGTGATGAGCCATAGAGGGGCTAGTTCAAAGGCTCTGAGATATGAAAGAGTCATATTCTAGGAAGAAAGAGAAGTGAGCATGATGATAGCAAGCAAATGGACAATATTCAGTGACAGTGGCCTTGTGGGTCATGATAAGGCATGTGGATGTGGTCTTGGGTGCAAGTGGAACCCACTGGAGGAGGGATTTAAGCAAGGAGTAATGTGCTCTGATTTCTGTTTTTAAAAAGGCTCTCATATTCTGTGCAGAAAATGAATCCTTACATATCATATTGCACAAGCAAGTTGAAAATAGTATGATTAATCCCCAGGTGGCTGGCAAAGTGCTAGAAACATGGGTGGCACTATAGCTGCTGACAATAAAGGACACTTTTTCTATCCTGTTTTGGTTACCTAGTGCTGCTGTGACAGGAATATGCCACAAATGGGATGGTTTTAACAAACAGGAGTCTGTTCTCTTACAGTATGGAGGCTTTAAGTCTGAGTTCGAAGTGCCAGGCTCTAGGGGCTTGGTGAAAGCCCATCAACCTTGAGCTTCAGCTCTGCCTCCTGCTCCCAGCCCACTGAAGCTGTGGAGGCTTTTCTCTACTCAGCTGCTGGCTGCCGAGGCTGACAAGCCTAAGGTTGACAAGTAAAAAGGCACAGTCCTGATGTTACCAAACCACACAGCAGGCCATCAATTAAAGTGCATTGAAAGTCCCAAGGGCAGCAGAGCATGGCAGGCTGCTGAATAATGACACAGTTACATGCAGGGTTCAAGCGTGCCATAAGCTAGAGACCGTTCCCAAAGCTGTTTCTTATATACAGGAAGCAGACCACATACCCAAAGCAGCTACTCAGCTACTCCAATAGATTCCACCATGAAATTAATTACTGATCTCACCATGGGGAATAACTATATTTAGCTGCCCAGCCATTCAACCAGGCCCAGCCAAGTCAACATACAAACTTAACCACCACAAATCCCAAGCTGATAAACGTGTTGAACAAACTGTTCCTAGTTAACGAAAATGAACAATGTTTACTTATGTCCTAAAATCTTTTTTTCCCAAAAAAAGGATTTTTATATTTATAGTGATATTAATAACTGAAGAATTAGAACGTACAGTTCCATAGACTCTTAAGGCAATAGATCTTTGGTGGTTTAAAGGAGATTGCATTTTGTTCTGTATAATAAATGATTGATGTTTGCTTCATTATCATCTGGAAGATTCACTGAATTTCCTACCCAGCAAGAGTTCTGGAAGCTTCCCTAGGTTGAACCTTCAGTGAGGCCAGTTATTAGATGAAAAATGAAATGATAGCAAGCAACAGAAACTAACCAAGTAACTATTTGGTATGTTGGCTTTTTAACAGCAATATGTAATAGAGCATGCCATGTTGCCAGATTTTGAAATCTACTTTTTGAAAGCATTTGGGATTTTTTTTTTAAATCAACTTTAGTAATTAAAAGAAGCATTAGTAGTGTAGTGATGAAGGCATTCAGCTGCTAACCAAAAGGTAGGTGGTTTGAACCCACCAGCGGCTCCATGGAAGAAGGATGAGGCAGTCTGCTTTGATAAAGATTTACTGCCTTGGGGTTGCTATGAAGTGGAATTGACTTGATGGCAGTAAGTTTTGTTTTGGTTTTAAAATTATACTTACACCATGAATTTTGAATTTATGAAACTCTTTGGAGTTTGCATGATTACAGTAACTGCAGCCACCAATTAACAGGCAAGCATCATGATAAGTGTAATGCATTTCATTATCTCACTTGAGCTTCACACAAGGTGTAGATTATTCCATTTTGCAAGTAAGAAATTTGAGGCTCAGAAACAGCACAAGACTTCTCTGTGGTCACATAGCTGCTGATTGGTGAAGCTGCTTGAAACTGCCTTTCAATTAGAAAAATAAGTTAAAATGTCCATTGGGCACAAAATGGGGATAATGACAGTGTCTGGAAGTAGCATCTCATTGACTAAACTGGTATCTGAGTCATCTTCTCCATGTTACTCTCAGGCCTGAGAGTAGAGGAAGTAAGGAATGGGTAGAATGAAGAACTATCACTGGTTGTATCCGTGTTAGACAAAATGTGGGGCCATGACCCATGGATCATGTTACATAATGTTACTAAATTCTTAATAGGTTTACTAATACCAAAAAGATTAACATTCACTAAATTTGATCATGTTGGTGCTCTAGTGCTACAAATGGTTCACATTATATAACTTGGGAGATCTTGTGGTATAGTAGTTAACACATTGAACTGCTAATGAACAGGTTAGCAGTTCAAATCCACCAGCCACTCTGTGGGAGAAAGATGCAATCTGCTTCCATAAAGATTTACAGCCTTGGAAACTCAATGTGGGCAGTTCTACTGTGACCTATAGGGTTGCTATGAGTCAAAATCAACTCTATAGCAGTGGGTTTTTTGTTTTGTTTTATATAACATGGATCATGTTATATAACTTTATTACATTTTACTATTCTATACTTTCCACCAGCCCTCCTCAGAAGGAAGATGGGGCAATTTACTTCCATAGTGATACTGCCTCGGAAACCCAAGGAGGGGTCACTATGAGTCGGGTCCGACTCAATGGTATATAACAACAACATACTTCACTATAGAGAGTTCTGGTGGCATAGTGCCTAAGGCATTTGGCTGCTAACAAGAAGGCTGCCATACTGTAACTTTACTTAATCCATTATAGGTTTCCTGATAACAAAAACGTTAACATTCACTAAACTTAATCATTGTAGTGCTTCAGTTCTGAAAAAGGAAATAGGAGCTGGGTTCTAAAGGTTTCATTCAGACTATTTCATGGCCCCACATTTTGTCCAACATGGATAAAACCAGTGAATATGAACATAGATATATACACATACATGTGCATGCATAAACATACAAATATATACACTCTATATAAGAGTATAGGAGCTCTGGTAGCATAGTGGCTAAGACACTTGCCTGCTAACCAGACAGCTGGTGGTTCAAACCCACCAGCCACTCCTCGGAAGGAAGGTTGGGCAATCCTACTTCCGTAGTGATACTGCCTCGGAAACCCAAGGAGGGGTCGCTATGAGTCGGGGCCGACTCGACGGCACATAACAACAACAATATAAGAGTATATACTTTATGTATTATATATACAAAATTATGATTATGAAGATATTTGAAGTTCTTCATGGACCCCTGAAACCCATTCATTAGCCTCCTAAGAACACTTCCACTAGATCATCGTCTCATTTTAACTTTGAGAATACTAAGGCCCAGAGAAGGAGCTCTGGTATCATAGTGCCTAAGGCACTTGACTGCTAACCAGAAAGCTGGCAGTTCAAACCCACCAGCCACTCCTCAGAAGGAAGGTTGGGCAACCTTCTTCCATAGTGATACTACCTCAGAAACCCAAGGAGGGGTCGCTATGAGTTGAGTCCGATTCCACAGCACATAACAACAACAAAGCCCAGAGAAGGAATTTATTCAGGAATACACAGGAAATTAGTAATATCTAAGTCTTCTCACTTATAATAATTCCCAGATTCTATTTTGTTGCCTAAACTTTGGAAACTATTCCATTTGAAATGGCTGGCTTTTATTCTGAAAACTTGTTCTACTTTTACAATGTTAACATGTCTTTTCTCTTATGAGATTTTGATAATAATGATAATTACTATACTTTTTTATTGTTTTAAATTGTGATTTGGGTGCATATTTACAATGCATATTTGTTTTATTCTCAACAATTTATGTACATTTGATTTCGTAGCCAAAATTACAATCCCCAACCATAAAAAACTCTCCTCTCCTCCCTTCCATGTGTCCTTCTCATCTATGCATTCCTGTCTGTCCAGCTTTTCCTCTGTGTGAATGTTTCCCTACTGATGTCTCACAGCTGATTGGTTCAAGAGGTGCATCTGCCTAGGGTAGGTGGGTGCATCTCCCTGGGGTAGGTGTTCTTCTTGTAGGTCTTTCTACTCTTGGGCTGAGAGCGAGTCCATGGAAGTGAGTCCATTTCCAAGCCCTAATGATAACCCAGGGCCATAGTCTCAGGGGTTCTACCAATCTCTATCCAACTAGTAATTCTGGTCATTTTTGTGTTTTTGATTTTTTTTCATTTCACTCTTTCCAGGATCTCCAATTTTGATCCCTTTCTGAGTGGTTGGCATTATTAACCAAGCACCATCTAGTTCTTCTGGTCTCAGGGTCATGAAGGCTGAGGTCCTCCTGGTCTATCAGATCTTTGGACTAATTGTTTGCAGATGACTTTGATGTGCTTCACTCCTCTTTGCTCCAGATGAGAGACCAATAGTTGCATCTTATATGGCCACTCGAAAGTTTTTAAGTCCCCAGATGCTACTCACTAAAGCAGGATGTAGAACAAGATTTTTATGTACTATGTTGTGCCAAATGAGCATGATGGTCCCAAGTCTGCAGTCACAGTGATTCTCTCCCTCAAGGTGTTTGGTTGTCTCTCAGAAGCTACTCGAACCTTGTCCTCTGCTACTTCTGTAATGTATGTGGATAATTTTGTACCACAAGTACATATGTAAGGCCATCTTCAGCCAAATCTATCCTTGGTCTTGGGTATATTCCTGTTCACTTACCCCCACCTGATCTTCTCACCTGTCTATGCATTTACCCATAGCCTAGTGTTTGGTGCCAGTGGTAATGCAGTATTTTGCATGTAGTAGTATTTGCCTCTGTTGTCTATATCTTTTGTGCACATTGCTGTGTCCCCCCTTTACCCATTGTCACCATGCTGGACACAGACTCTTGGCATACCACCCCTCCCCAACCCAAATCAACAGTGACCCCCAACTAGTCTGAAAGTTTCCCACCCTTTCCATCCCATCCCTGGTAACCACAAAGTGAATTTCCATCCCTGCATAAACCTTTCCTTGACTTTTTACAATAGTGGCCTCATAAAACATTTATCTTTCTGTGATTGACTTATTTAATTCAGCATAATGTCCTCCAAATTCATCCATGTTGTGAGATGATTCATGTATTCTTCATTATTCTTTAATATTGCATAGTATTCCATTGTGTGACTGTACCATAGTTTGGTTATCTATTCATCTGTAGGTGGGCATTTAGGTTGTTTCCATCTCTTTGCTATAGTGAATTGTGCTGTGATGAACATAGATGTACATATGTCTTTTCGTTGTCCTATCTCTCACCTCTTTAGTGTATATTCCTACTAATGGAATTACTTTATCAAATGGTATTTCTATTTTCAATTTTTGAAAGAAACGCCATACCATTTTCCACACTGGCAGTACCATTTCACAGTCCCATCAATAGTGTATAAGAGTTCCAATCTCTCCATACCCTCTCCAGCATTTGTTATTTTCTGTCTTGTTGAACTTTGCTGTTATTGCTGGAGTGAGATAATACCTCATTGTTCTTTTGATTTGCCTCTCTCTAATAGCTAATGATCATGAGCACTTTCTCATGTGTTTGCTGGCTGCCTGTATATCTTCTTTAGTGAAGTGTTTGTTCATGTCCTTTGCCCATTTTTGCATTGGTTTGTTTGTTTTTAGTGTTGATGTATTGAAGTATTCTATAAATTTTAGAGATAAGCCCCTTGTCAGATATGTCATACACAAATATTTTTTCACAATCTGTAGGTTCTCTTTTTACCCTTTGGAGAAATCTTTCAATGCACATAAGAATTTAATTTTTAAAAAGCCCCAGTCATCTAGTTTTTGGGTTGTGTATTTTGGTTTATGCTTGATAGTGTATTTATGCCATAAATTAAGGCCCCTAGATTTTACCCTATTTTATCTTTGATGAACTTTATAGTTTTGGGTTTTACATTTAAGTCTTTGATCCAATTTGAGTTCATTTTTTGTGTATGGGGTTTCATTTTTCTGTAAGTGGATATCCCATTTTGCCAGCACCATTTGTTAGAGAGGCTATCTCTTCCCCACTTAATGTGTTCTGGACCTTTGTCAAAAATCAGCTGTCCATAGATGGATGGGTCTATTTCTGATTTTTGATGATGTTCCATTGGTCTTTCTGTCTATCATTGTACCAATACCATGCTGTTTTGACTACTGTGGCTGTATAGTGGGTTTTGAGATCAGGAAGTCTGAGATCTCCTACCTGGTTTTTCTTCTTCAGCAATGCTTTGCTTATCCAAGGTCTCTTTCCTTACTATATGAAGTTAGTGATTGTTTTTTCCATGTTCTTAAAGAATGTTGATGGAATGTGGATTGGGATTGCATTGAATGTGTAGATTGCTTTCAGTAAGTAATACTGACATTTTCACAATATTCAGTCTTCCTATTCATGAACATGGCATGGTCTTCCATTTATGTAGATCTCTTGTACTTTCTTGTAGTAGTGTTTTGTAGTTTTCTTTGTACAGGTCTTTTGTGTCCCTGTAAGATTTATTCCTAAGTATTTCATCTTTTTGGTAGCTATTGTAAATGGTATTGTTTTCCTTATTTCATTTTCAGAAGTCTCTTTGTTGATATAGAAGAATCCAACTGATTTTTGAACTTGTATCCTGCCACTTTGCTGAACCTTTCTATTTAAAACCCCCAAAAAACTAAACTCATTGACATTGAGTCAGATCCAACTCATAGCAATCCCTCCTTGGGTTTCTGAGAAGGTATCACTACAGAAATAGATTGCCCAAACTTCCTTCTGAGGAGTGGCTGGTGGGTTTGAACCAGCAGCCTTCTGGTTAGCAGTCAAGTGCCTTAGGCACTATGCTACCTTTCTATTAGTTCCAGTAATGTTTTTGCTTACTCTCTTGGATTTTTTATGTATAGGATCATGTCATCTGCAAATAGAGATGGCTCCACTTCTTTGCCAGTTTGGATGTCTTCTATTTCTCTTTCTTGCCTTATTGCAATAAAGTGTTAAACAGAAGTGATGGAAGAGGGGATCCTTGTCTGGTTCTGTTTGCAAGGGGAATGCTTTGAGTCTTTCTCCATTGATAATAATGGTGGCTATTGGTTTTGCATATATGTCCTTTGTTATGCTCAGGATATTCCCTAATATCCCTATTTTGCTGAGAGTGTTGAACAAGAATAAGTGTTGGATTTTATCAAATGCCTTTTCTGCATCAATTGATAATGATCATATGGTTCTTTTATTTATGTGATGGATTATGTTCATTGTTATTCTGATGTTGAACCATCCTTGTGTACCTAGTATGAATCATACTTGGTCATGATGTATTATTTTTTGAAATGTTGTTGGATTCTGTTGGCTAGGATTTTGTTGAAAATTTCTGCATCTATTTTCATGAGAGATATTGGTCTGTAGTTTTCCTTTTTAATGGTATCTTTTCCTGGTTTTTAAGGAGGTCTGGTAGCATAATGGATAAGGCATTTGGCTGCTAACCAGAAGGTTAGCAGTTCAAACCCACCAGCTCCTCCACAGAAGGAAGATGGAACCAATCTACTTCCATAAAGATTTATAGCCTTAGAAACCCAGTGGGGTCACTGTGAGTTGGAATTGACTTGATGACAGTGATTCAGTTTTTGGTTTTGGTTCTCCCAGTTTTGGTATCAGTGTTATGCTTACTTTATAGAATGAATTTGGGAATATTCCATCATTTTCTATGTTCTGGAATAGTTTGAATAGTATAGGTGTCAGCTCTTCCCTGAACATTTGATAGAATTCTCCCGTGAAACCCTGTGGGCCAGGATATTTCTTTCTCTTTCTCTCTCTTTTTTTTTTTTTTTTTAATCATATGCTCAATTTATTCTTTTGTAATGGGTCTGTTCAAGTAGTCTATCTCAGACTGGGTTAGTTTGGGTAGGTCTGATGTTTCTAGAAATCTGTCCATCTCTTCTAGGTTTGCAAATCTCTTAGAGTACAGTTCTTCATAATATTTTGTCATTATCTTTTTTATTTCAGTTGGTTCTATTATGATGTTGCCCTTTTCATTTATTATTCATGTTATTTGCATCTTCTCATTCTTTTCCTTTGTTAAATTTGCCAGTGGTTTATCAGTTTTGTTAATCTTTTTGAAGAACCAGCTTCTTGTTGATTTTTGTATATTTGTTTTGTTTTTTTCTGCTTCATTTATTTCTCCTCTGTTCTTTACTATTTCTTTTCTTCTGGGTACTGTAGGTTTCTTCTGTTGTTCTTTTTCCAATTATAGGAGTTGTTCAGTTAAAGTGTTGATTTTGATTCTTTCTTCTTTTTTAATGTGTACATTTATTGCTATAATTTGACCTTTGAGTACTGATTTCACTGTGTCCCAAAGGTTTTATTTCATTGTATTTTCATTCTCATTTGTTTCTAGGAATTTTTTTAATTTAACATTTTATTTCTTCTGTTACCCAGTAATTTTTGAGCAGTGCATTATTAAGTTTCTACATACCTGATTTTTTTCCTTGGTTTTCCTATTATTAATTTCAAATTTTATAGCATTGTGATCCAAGAAGATGCTTTAAAGTATTTCAATGTTTTTAAATTTATTGAAGCTTGCTTTCTGGCCTAACATATGGTCTGTTCTAGATAATCATCCATGTGCACTGGAGAAGAATGTGCATTATGCTTTTGTTGGGTGGAGTGCTTTGTATATGTCTATGAGGTCAAGTAGATTTATTGTGTTGTTGAGTTCTATATCTTTGAGTTTTCTTCTAGTTATTCTGTCCTTCCTTGAAAGTGGTATATTAAAGTCTCCTACTATTATTGTAGAAATGTCTGTTTTTCCTTTCAATTCAGTTAATATTTGCTTTACATATTTTGGAGCTCTTTCATTGCATGCATAGATACTTATTATGGTAATGTCCTCTTGATCAGTTGATCCTTCGAACACATCATATAGTATCCTTCTTTATCTCTTATTCTGGTTTTCACCTTGAAGTCTATTTTATCAGAAATTAATATTGCCATTCCTGGTCTTTTTTGGTTGCCATTAGCTTGACACATTTTTTCCCACCCCTTGATTTTTAATTTAATTTTATCTTTGTGTCTAAAGTGAGTCTCTTGTAGGCTACATATCGATGGGTCTTCTTTTTTTATCCAATTTACCACTCTCTTTCTCTTGACTGCTGCATTTAGTCCATTCACATTGAGTATAATTAGTGATAAGTAAGAATTTATTGCTGTCATTCTGTTGTGTTTTTTGTTGTGTTGTTGGTGATTTCTTTGTTCCAAATATGTTTCTGTGCTTAGTTATCAAGTCTTTTTTCTCTTCATTATTGTTGGTTTTGTGTTTCCTTACCCCTTGTGATTCTCTTCTTTCTTAATTTGGTTAGAAGGGCTGTTAATTTTCTTTGTGGTTACTCTGAAGTAAATTCTTATCTCCTTAAGTTTGGAACAGTCTGTTCTATAAAAACAGTGTCCTGTCTTGCTCTCCATTTGGAAGTTTTGTAATTAAAACATTTATTCCCTCTTTGTGCTTTGTTGCTGGTGTTGTTTGCAAATTTGACTTCCCTATTTCTCTATGTACATTTTTTGTGAGCTTATTTTGAGAATCCTTTTCAGGTTTGATTTCCAGATGGTGGTGTCAAGTGTCTTGATTTTTATTTGTTGTTCTCTGTTTTGGGTTTTCTATTGGAAGGATTCCCTTTAGCATTTCTTGTAGGGTTGGTCTGGTTTTCCCAAATTCCCTTTATTTGTTTGTCTGGGAATGTCTCAATTTCACCCTCATATTTGAGGGATGGTTTAACAGGATATATCATTCTTGGTTGGCAATTCTTTTCCTTCAAGGTTTTGTATATACCATCCCATGGCCTTCTTGTCTTCATGGTTTCTGCTGAGAAATCAGAGCTTAGTCTTATTGGTTGCCCATTGTAGGTAACATTTTGTTTTTTCAGAGCTGCTCCCAAGATTCTTTCTTTGACTTTGGTTTGGAAAGTTTGATTGTGATATGTATTGGTGACTTTCTCTTGGGATGTGTCCTGTATGGGGGTCATGGTGCTTCTTGGGTAGATATCTTTTCTTCCTTTTCTGTTAACAAGTCTTTGACAGTATTATCATTGTTTTTTTTTTGTTGTTGTTTGCTTGTTAGTTTTGCCTCCTCTTGTTCTGTGATTCCATTCAGGTGTATGTTGTTTCTTTTCTTGTCATCCAATATAACTCCTAAGTTCTCTTCAATTCTCTTAAATCTTTGTTCTGATTTTTCCTCGTACAGGCTGCTGTCAAGGGATTTGTCTTCTAGCTGGGATGTGCATTCTTCTCTCAGTTCTAATCTACTCTTTTGTCCTTCCAATATGTTATCTATCTCTGTAATTTTAGTGTTCATCTTCTGCTTTCTGATTTCTGTGTTTGTGTGATTTCTCATTGTGAATTTATTTTGTTATTTTGTTCTTGTATGATTCTTCTGAATCCTTCCAGGGCACTGTCTATCTTCCTGTCTACTTGTTGCTTCTGTTTATGGTTTCCTTGAGCTCTTGGAGAGTCATATATATA
>NW_006921788.1:866141-883081 GCF_000298275.1 Orycteropus afer afer
TTGTTGTTTGTTTTTTGCATTAAAGTTTTCTGTTGTTTCCTAGATGTTTTGAAGTTGTTGTCTTTATTTGCTAGTTATGTACTGATTTGTCTCACCCAGGTTTTATGTTTTACTATATCTGGAAGTGTAAAGCAAGTGTAATTCTTCGGTTGTTAAACTCAGCTATACCAGGTCACTCTCCAGCTTTCTCTGTGTTGGTGCAGTCATTGGTGGGGATGTGGGTGCCAGTCTCTGTTTGTCATGAAGACGATTTGCAGTTGAGATGAGCGGGTGTTGTCCACTGTCTGTCTTTGATCATGTGATGCAGGAGCTATTGGTGTTACTTGTCTGTTGGGTGAGGTGGTCAGTGCAGTAGCTACTGCTGACTAGTGGAGGGTTAATAAGTTCCTCCCATTGAACAAGGCAGAGGGGAAAAAAAACCTAAGGAGATGAATACTCACTGCCATCGAGTCAGATCTGACTGATAGCAACCCCTCATTGGGTTTCCAAGGTAGTATCACTACAGAAATAGATTGCCTAATGAGAGGTGAAAAGGTAGAACAAAAATAGATGACAAGAAATAAGGGGAAGGAATATAAGAAAAAAGAGAAAGCAAAAGTGAGTGGGTAAGAGGGATGAAATTTTGGCAAAAATGAAAGAAAACAAGGAGCAGTGGAGTATAAAGGAATAAAGGTATATATGCCCAGGTATAAAGGAAGAAAAATTGGGCAAGAGGATAGTAGAAAATATAAAGGAAGGATCAGGTACTTGAGGAGGGGTCCCTCCAGTTATGTTCAGCCAGTGGCCCTGGGAACTGGCTGCTGTGGCAGACTGCTCACTCACTGGAGCACCCAGACAGGAGAAAGGGGATCAGTACAAGAAGTGAATCTCCAGTAGAGAAAGCCAGAGGCTGTTTTCTTTGCTTCCAAAACACCAAACCCACTGCCATCAAGTCATATCTGACTCATAGTGACCCTTCCTTGGGTTTCCAAGGCACTATCACTATGGAAGTAGATTGCCCAACCTTCCTTCCGAAGAGTGACTGGTGGGTTTGAACCGCCAACCTTCTGGTTAGCAGTCAAATGCCTTAGGCACTATACTACCAGAGCTCAGTCAGCTATGCAGATGGAGAAAGAACAACTGCAGCCCCTGGCTCCATCTGGAGTAGTCTGCTGCTGATGGCACCCAGCTGTCAATCAAAGTCCTGCTGTTCAAACCTGCCAGCCATCCCAAAGAACAAAAGGCCACCCTTCTCTTTGCAGACCCACAAGTCACAAAATCCCAGGTTCCACTCTGTGTTATGAAGGTTTGCTAAGAGCTGAACTCAAGCCCACTGCAGGGTGTCCCATTTGGGGTTCTGTTTAGTCAGAGGGAGTTTCTCTTCCTTTTCCCCTGCTCCCTTCCAGACTCTGCAGCAGCTTAAGCTAAGGGTGCCCGGTTCTGTTTCCCAGTACTATCTTCATCCCCACAGCCCCAGCTTACCTTGAAAAACTACTGGTGTGACTATTCTGAGTTTTAGTGCCTGTGGGCTCCATGATTTTTTTTTTTTTTTTTCTGATGGCTTAGTGGTTTAAGCACTTGACCTCCTTTGTATTTCCAATGACTTCTCTTCATCTCTACTAGCTGGGTGAGTTTTTGTTTTCCCAGTTACTTAACCTGCTCCTTTTCAGCACCTTCACTGGATCTAATACTTTATCTTCTCATTAGCTGCTCAGAACTCCAGTATCATTATTTGCATGTGCTTTACCTAGTGTCTCAAAATCTCTATTGATAGAGGGTCCTAGCACATGATCTGTTAGTAGGATGCCATCTTCCCCTGATAATTACTGTCTTTAATGTTAGTTTTCATTTTGAATGAACTCACCTGGCTAAATTTTGGGAAAAGTGGGGGGAGGTTGTGGTGATGGTGGTAATTCTCTGCTGATCCCAAAATTCTCCTGGAAATCATGCTTATCCAAGAAATTTCAAACTCTGGGAATTGCTGCTCTTCACAACATACCTCTCTGTCTCCTGTAATCTTCCACCTAAAACTGTGGAGCATACCCTTGAATCTGAAGCTTATGAGAAATGAGAGGTTTCTCCAGAATGTGATTCCTTCCACAGATTCATTGCAACAAAGAAAAAAAGTAGTGGGGTGAGAGTCAGGAGAACCTGTAGTTTAAGAGAGGTCCAAAGGAAAGCTGGAGAATAAAGAAGACCAAACAGGAGTTGATGCCTTTGAATTGTGGTGTTGGCAAAGAATACTGAAAATACTGTGGACTGCCAGAAGAACAAGTAGATCTGTCCTGGAGGAAGTACAGCCAGAATGCTACTTGGAAGCAAGAATGGCTAGACTTCATTTCACCTATTTTGGTCATGTTGTCAGAAGGGACCAGTCCCTGGAGAAGGATGTTATGTTTGGCAAAGTAGAGGATTAGCGAAAAAGGGAAGCCTCTCAACAAGATGGATTGACACAGTGGCTGCAATGATAGTCTCAAGTATAGCAAGGATTCTGAGGATTGCACAGGACCGGGCAGTGTCTTGTTCTATTGTACATGACGGTGCTATGAGTTGGAGCCAAATCAAAGGCACCTAACAACAACAAAACAACATATCGGTGAAATGCAGTAGGGTAACTTCTTTGAAATCTATTTCAAATAAACCACCCTAACAAATGCATGAGACCATAAGGAAAATTTGAACATTGGTGATATAAGAAGATACATCATCAATTTAACGGAACCATGTTACGTCTTGTTTGAAGAGATCTTACCTTTCAGAAATACATGCTGAAATATTTACAGATGAAATTATAGGAGATCTAGATTTGCTCTGCAGCAGGGTTGAGAAAGAATAAGACTGGCCACCTCTGAGATGATGGTTGTTGATGCTGGGAAACAGGTAGAGTCCATCGTATGATTCTCTCTACTTTGTGTCCAGAGAATTTTCAATAAGAAAAAAATTGAGGGAGAGACAGCACTCACACACTCTTTATGGAAATGCAAATAAGTCATTTAGCAGGGGCTTTTGACAATACAAATCAAATTACTTAAAAATTATATATACTTTAAAAACCACATTTTATCTGTACAGCACAGGGTGAATTCTAATGTAAGCTACAGATTCTAGTCAATAAGTAATTATCTATCCATACTGGTTCAACAATTATAACAAATGTAGCACACCAATACAAAAAAAAAAAAAAAACCTATTCCAAATCAAAACAGCTCTCATGGCTTAGTGGTTAAAGCATGTGACTGCTAACTAAAAGGTTGGAGGTTCGAACCTGCCAGCTGCTGTTTTGGAGAAAGATGAGACAGACTGCTTCCATAAAGATTTACAGCCTTGGAAACCCTATGGGGCAGTTATACTCTGTCTTATATGGTAGCTATGAGTTAAATCAGCTCAATGGCAGGGGGTATTCCAACTCATGGAGACCCCATATGTTGCAAAGTAGAACTGTACTCCATAGAATTTTCATGACCAGGACCTTTCAGAAGCAGATTGACAGGCCTTTCTTTTGAAGCATCTCTGGGTGGATTTGAACTTGTAACTTTTTGGTTAGTAGCCCAGAGCTTAAACCATTTGTACTACCCAGGGACTCCAGCACGATGTTAATAATAGGCAAATCATGTGAGAGGAGAGAGGCGCCATATGAGACCTCTCTGTAATTTATGTGCAATTTTTTCTATAAACCTAGAACTGCCTTTAAAAAAAGTGTTGAAATTTAAAGAAAAATAAGATGTATTAGCCATATTATTTGATAAAAACAGCAAGTTAAAGAACCTGTTCTGAAGTTTTACAAGTCTTTAACAGAAAAATGGAATTACAAGGAACATTTTTCTTCTTTTCAATATTTCAGTATTGATTGAAGTTTTATTAACAGCATGTTTTGATTGAACTAATAATGAATCAATTTGACCTAAATTCTAAATAAAAGTTCAGATTAGACAGATTTTTGCTACCCTCTCCCATGCTGCTTGTTGGTGTTTTAATAGTATAAATACCTTTTAGTCTAATCCTTTAAATTATTTATTCATGAAATGTTTTCAAATTATACAAATACAGTGCATGAATTTCTAGTTATTAGCTGAACACTTAAGATTTTTAAAAATATCTCTGGAGCTTTTTTGGTGTTTTAATTTACTTGAGTAGAGTGCTACAGTTGAGAGAAGATACATAAGGGTGTGGGGATTTTTCCCTGAAATATCCAGATAATGACCTCATTATCTATTTTAATTTGACAATGTAGAGGCAGTTTACATTCTTTATGACTCAAAATTCTATTTGAAGAAACTAGATTAATAAATCATAGCTTAGTGAGCACAGCAGAATGTCTCTGTAAGCCATTATATATATAGGTTTAATAGAATTTATAGAATTTTCCTTCTTTCAGTTCCATGCCAACTCATGCCCTGGCCTTTATCAGCTGCCAAACCCACTGCCATCAAGTCAGTTCCTACTCATAGTGACCTTATAGGACAGAGTAGAACTGCCCCATAGGATTTCTAAGGCTGGAAATCTTTACAGCAGCAGACTGCCTCTTTTTCTCTCCCACAGAGCAGCAGGTCGGTTCAAACTGCTGACCTTTTTGGTTAGCAGCTGAATGTGTTAACCACTAAGCAATCATTCCTTGTTAATCACCTTGGAGTTTATATTTTCATAATGAAATGTCTACCTGCACAAACAGTAACCTATGTGGGGCATGAAATTTGAAAAAAAAAAAAAAAATCCTTCTTTACAACATAATACACTTTCAGTAAATTGGGAAAGTATCTTTCTGGCACATCAAGATGGGCGCCACATGCTAGGATTTGTTAGGGGTGATGAAGCAGTAATTTTCCAGCCTTTCTCCATGTGTAGGAGGACAATTAATTGTAGAGAAAAGAGCATTGTTTGCAGTAAGCTTGATTGTTTTTTCAATCTATAGCTCAATTCCCTCTGCTTAATATTTATTATCAGTCTTCTTTAAAAAAAAAAAATCATCTCTAATGGTAAGGTGAAGAAGACAAAAAATAACAGAAAGTACTCTATGAAGACAATAAACTTTGATATTTTAAATGCATAGCCCAACAGGGGAGAAAATGCCACAATTATGTTTGACAACAGAGCACGGAATTTTATTTTTCATTTAGTTTCTTTTTTTTTTTCATTTTTGAAAAAGAAAAAATGTTTAGTGAATGCACACTCTTTTTGCAAGCCTAGGAGATGAAGTTGTTTTTTCTCAACCAAAGTTAAGATAGAAATGTCTGGAAAAATGATTCTGTCTGCCTAAACAAGTCCATTTCCTGAAGATATGAAAGCTGGAGGTCTTTTGGGTCTGGCAGAAGGGAAAGTAGGTACCTTCTCAGTGTCCACTGATCTTCCTAGGAACAAGGAGCATTATTAGAATTCTTGAGGCTCTTTGTGTGCTGGATTATATATACATAAGTTTTCTTGCTTTGATGTTGCACAGAGCCTAGTAATTGCCATTATTATGAACATAAGCAATCCAAGTATCCTCCAGTCAGTGAGTCCTGCATCTCAGATAAACTCACATTCTCCTTGCAGACCTGAAGACTTCAAATTTTTCCAGCTTCAGCAATCTGAGTCCAATTGCTAGAGGCTTCCCTCAGCCTCACCATGTTGTTGTTGTTGTTGTTATGTGCCGTCGAGTCAAACCCGACTCATAGCGACCCCTCCTTGGGTTTCTGAGGCAGTATCACTACAGAAGTAGCATTGCCCAACCTTAATGGCCATAATTCTAAGACCTGTTCTCAATCCCCACCCTGAGCTCTTCTGCCTTTTCTACCCTAAATAGTTCTAAGACCTGAGACTTGGAAGTCACCCTCTCTCCCCAGATTTTGACCAGTGTAAAAATGTGCCCAGTAAGGTGTTGGTGGCATGAAGGAAAATCTTGCTGCAATCAACATATGAGTCTTTAGTCCCAGTTTGAAATCAACCATAAACCAGGGAAGCCATGAAATAAATGGTCATGATCATTTGCCTGTTGAAAAATGGCTGCAAGTGGAAAGGGGAAAGATTTGGCTACAAGAAGATCATCAGAAAAGCTAACAGTAGTGCAAGAAGTCTTTATGCAATTGATAGCATTATTTCTTTTATTTGTTCATAAGGGAAGCTAAGAGTAAAGGCTTTGGCATCAAACTGACTATTTTAAGTCTTTTACTTCAACAAGTCACTTAACCATTCCTGCACCTCAATTTCTCCTAAAATAAAGGTGATAGTATCTACTTCATTAATTTTTCAGATTTGAGTGAGATAATATTTGAAAGAACTTGACATTATGCCTGGCCTAGTACGTGCTCTGTATATGTCAGTGAACGGCAGCCAGTAGCAATAGAAGTGGAATCGCTATTGTCTTCAGAAATAATATCACCAAGCCCTATGCTGTAGGTGTAATAAAAAATCATAGTGAAGTGACACACACACAGGCCTTGTCCTTTCCAACCAGGGCTTTGAACTAGTTCATTCGGGCTCAGTCATTGTCAAAGAAGAGACACTGAAGTGTCTGAATTTTTTAAATGTGGGTGAACCAGAATGCTAACCAAAACTGGAAAAATTATGTATCAAAGCCTTGTTAGAAATTTAATCTTCCTCTTAGAAAGCAAGGGCAGCATATGTGTTACATAGCAGCCGAATCTCTGGACTGGCTGAATCAAAAACCCTGGCCAGACGCACTACTTTGCATGTGTATACTCTCCAGAGTCCTGGCAATAATCCAGCCTCACACATCAGGCATCAGAAAGCACTCACTATGCCTCTACCAAATCTCCCATTCCAGGTTTTAAACCTGTAATTTTTTCCCATTCAGGTTAGGATTCCAGTTCACCCAAATTTTTAAAATTCATGTCTATTCCAATTTCACTTCATGGACCATGACTGAACCAGTTTGAACTGGTTTGAAGCTGTTTTCAATTTCCTACATCATCTTTCCACCCATTCCCCAAACCTCGTGGTCTTCCCATCTTGAATTCTCATGAGTAGTGGATGGCTCTGGTGGTACGGTGCCTAAGGCATTTGACTGCCAACCAGAAGGTTGGTGGTTGAAATCCTCCAGCTAGTCCATGGAAGGAAGGTGGGATGATCTACTTAGTATAAGATTTGCTGCCTTGGAAACCCAGTTGGGGGGGGGGTCACTATGAGTCAGAATGAACTCTATAGCAGTGAGATTTTTTTCTTTATTTTTTTAAGTGGATGACAGGGCATGAAGGAAGGAACAGTGAAGAATAGAAGGCCTGTGTATGCACAGTGAGACACCTTGGGGGCAGGGAGTGCATGGGAGGGCAGGACACAGGGAAACGTGGTGATGGGGAGGAAGTGGGAGGAAAGCTGTTACATTGTGGGAGATTGCAGTCAATGTTGTGAGACAAAGTATATGTGAACTGCTATATAGAAGATGATGCTCTGTAAACTCACCCAAATCACAATAAAAATTAAAAAAAAAAAAAAAACTCACCTTCCATGTAGAAGACCTATGTTCAATTCCCAGGTGCACCTGGCAGCAGAGGATTCCATGTTCCTATGATGGTGGACAGGTGTTAGTGGAGCTTCCAGACTAAGAAGGACAAGGAAGAAAAGGCTGGCAAATATAGTTCTGAAAATCAGCCATTGAAAACCCAGCAGAACACAATGGTCCAATCTGCAACCAAGCATAGGGATGGGGCTGTGTTTCATTCCATTGTGTCTGGGGACACCATGAGTTGAGGGCAAATAATAGCAACTAGCAACAACAAAATTGTGAATCATATAAATAATATAAAGCAAGTAGGAGTGTGTGTGTGTGTAAATGCACAGACGAGCATACTTACACACACAAGCACATGGCTAACAAAAGAAAAGTCAATTTAAAAGTGAATTAAAACCAGACAAAAGTCAATATTTCAAATTTAGAAGAGAGAGGAAAAAAATGGGACAAGAGGATTAAAATTTCTGTCAACTAGGTTTTAAAAAAATAGGATTGAAACAGGCTACAGAATATGATCAAGTAAAGAGGAAACATGCTCAGCATCACAATTCACCAGTTGCCCTCTGATCTCAGCCACTTTAATTGCAGCTTTCACAAAGAGAGTGACAATAGCTAGCTCCCCATCACCCTCCGTAAGTCCCACAGTGGCTCCTGGGCCAGATCATGGTCCTTGGAACATGTTATTACCATCTTGCACTGAGCCACCCCCCAGATATATTGCTAGGAAATTTAGCCTATTTTTTCCACACCTGGAGAAAGAAACTGTTGATAATTCCAAAAGTGTTAGTACCAGGTGGCCATGATCATATGTTGCGACCTACGATGAATCTGTACTGTACTTTACAGAATGTGTCACTTTCTATAAGGGACCACGTTGTGATGAAACAATTTCAGTACTTGCTGTAGTCAGGTTCATTTGCCCTCTGCTTGCTTCTGAGGCAAATGTTAGAATAACCCAGGACAAAATTTGGAAACCAGGAAGCACTTAATGACTTTGTACTGGTCAGTCAGCAGGGATTCAACCCCATCATCTCTGAGTACCTTGTATTCACATACTTAGTTTAAGGTAGTATAACAGAACCAAAATTAGAAACTTGCTTTATGTAAACTATTTGTTTAGGTCTGCTGTTTGATTAGATTGCATGGAAAATCTGGACTGGTCATTTTTATACAAGCATTCTGCTGGAAATCTAAGATGCTGTGACTTTTCAAGCAGACACACAGAGATGTGCAGTAGTTGTGTGTGTTCCTCCTAACCTGTTTACATTTGAGGGTCATCTGTGCCATGCCAGACACATGACCATGGACAAGCTCACTACTGTCTCTAAGCCTGTTTCTTCCTCTGTAAAATGGTAATAGTACTTACCTAAGAAAGTTGTGATGAGCATTAAATGAGATACAAGTAGGTGGTGATCGAGGTTATTATACTTTGTTGATAAAGCAACATTGACTTGCCTGTCTCCAATTCCCTGAAGGCATGTTGTTGTTGTTGTTGTTATGTGCCGTCGAGTCAGCCCTGACTCATAGCGACCCCTCCTTGGGTTTCCGAGGCAGTATCACTACGGAAGTAGGATTGCCCAACCTCCTTCCGAGGAGTGGCTGGTGGGTTTGAACCGCCAGCCTTCTGGTTAGCAGTCAAGTGCTTTAGCCACTATGCTACCAGAGCTCCTGCCTGAAGGCATAGCTACATTTAATATTTTTCCAGGCCACATAAATAAAGAGAACTAAAAACTGTAGGCAGTTAGCAGTGCCTTTAGTTTAACTGAAGCACCAGTAAAATGTTTGTTGGTTGGTTAATTTTTATTTTGGTGAGATTATACACACCAAAAGTGACACCATTTCAGCAATTTCTTCATGTACAATTCAGTGACATTGATTACATTCTTCAAGTTGTGTAACTGTGCTTACTATCCTTTTCCAAATTATTCTACCACTCTTATCTCACCACCTCTAAGCTTGCCATCCAACCTTTTGAGTTGCCATTGTCAGTTTGATCTCAGATGATTCTTTAAAAGCAGATATAAAATGTTTTAAACACCATTTAAGTAGTGGAAATTTTAAAAACCACCAAATGGAGACCTTTCACTGATCGACACAATACAGGAAAGCCCAATGAAATTGGCTTTCATTGACGGCACGTAACAACAACAACAACAGGTCAGGCAGCCAAGAAGGAAATTATACATTTGAAATCAACAAATTGGATTTGCTATATTTTTTTTTTTTTTTGCAGCCTCAGCAATTGCTCTCTGACCACGTCCTCAAAAGAATAGAAGTGAGCTCAGTTAGCTCCCAGATTCCATTCACACATCAACTGACATGCTCTATCTACACAGAACAGTGTTTTTCCTCATCTGAGTTCTAAATGAATGGTGTTTGCTTCCAAAGTTATTACAGCTGCTAAATACATGCTGACTATAAAATTGCTCCCCTTCAAAAAAATTTGTGTTTATGAACCTATACATATGTAAATGTAACTGCTTTTTGCTTAAAAGAATCCATGTTAATAGAAATATATAGTTTACTAATGAGTATCATCATAGAGTGTTTGAAATAGTTCATGACATGAATTACTATATTCACACTATTAGAAACCAACATACTCTTTCTTGGTAAATTATCTCCCACCCCTACCTATGGAAAAGGCACTAGATTAGAATTTCACTTCCCTCTCTTTCTCCTAATTTGAGGCCAGAATGGCTGGTGGGCTAAATGCTGCACTATAGATGATTGGTATTGATAAACATAGATTATTTAGTGAATTATTTGGCCTTGTGCTGATAAGCACAATGAACAATTCCTATAAGTAGACACGACAAGTTAGCAATGAGGAAAATGTTGATATTCAATTGGTTGCATAGCAATAAATGATTGTTTTATTTTCCCCCTTCCTTCCAGCCACCACCACACAAAGGTGGTAGACAAAATCTGTGCATGTCAGGTGATGGGGATGATGTGTTAGAAATATGGAAGATCCTGAGGTGCGTCCTGGCACCTGGGATGTGAGCATACATGGTACTAAATAGTTGTCACAGGTGATATGGTTCTTCCTGATGTTTTCCTTTTATATGGTGTATTAGAAAATTTTTACAAACTCTGACTTAAGATAAAACCCAATTCTTAACCGTGTCCCCAAGGTCTGGCACTGGAGGTCCACGACTCCTTCTCTATCTCATTTTGCACTACCCGCCCTGGACTTAATGTGCTCCAGTTTCACAAGCCGTATCTCATAACTGCCCCCCCCCCAATCTGCCGTGCTCCTTGCTCATGCAGGGTCTTGGTCTGTGTTCTTTCTTAGCACTTTTTAACAGTTCACAAACCATACAATTCACCCATTTAAAGTGTACAATCATGTCAGTATATTCACATTTTAGTATAGTCACTGGATTGTGCATACATTGCCACAATCAATTTTAGAATATTTTCATTACTCCAAAAAGGAACCATACATCACTTAGCAATCATCTCAAATCTCCCCACTACTCTATGGCTTTGCTTATTCTGGGCATTTCATATAAGTGGAATCATGTAATTTGTGGTCCTTTGTGATTGGCTTCTTTCAATTATGTTTTAAGGGTTCATCCATACGGTACTATATGAATCAATACTTCATTCTTTTTTATTGTTGACTAATACTCCCTTATATGGCTAGCTGTATCACACTCTATGGATCTATTCATCGGTTGAAGGACACTTGGGTTGTTTCTACCTTTTTGCTATTGTAAATAATGCTACTATGAACATTCATGGACAAACTTGGATGTGGACATATGTTTTCATTTCACTTGGGTATATATGTAGGAGTGGTGTTGCTGGTTCATAGGGTAACCCTATGCTTAATGTTTGATGAACTGACAGATTGTTTTCCAAGGTAGCTATACTGTTTAAGAGTCCCACCAGCTGTGTATGAGAGTTGTAATTCCTCTACATTCTTGATAACTCTTGTTATTACTTGTCTTTTTTTTAATATAGCCATGCTGTTGTGTGTGAAGTGATAGCTTATTGTGCTTTTGTTCCTACCTTTTAAGCTAGGTGATTTCTACTCTTGTAAGCTGTAGCTTAAAATTGACTTTCATTGATAATCTTACATTGACCACCTCCCCCTAAATTAGTTTAATACTCCTCTCAAAAATATTCCACCTCTCCCCCCTAAACTCTAAGTTCTACATAGGAAGGGACTGTCCTATCTCTACTTTGTCCCTTCTCTGTCTCTAGCATCTAGCCATTGTGTGATCTGTATTGGGTGCTGTTAAAAATAAGTTAAATGAGTGACACATTTTAAAAAATCACAAAAATGTATACTTTATCTGAGCATCACCTATATCAGAATAATTAGCATGATGAGTTTTTAAATCTATTTTCTCAGCAGTCCCACGGACTACACTGTTGAAAACCAAAAACCAAACTCACTGCTGTCAAGTTGGATCTGACTCATAGTGACTCCTCCTTGGGTTTCCAAGGTGATATCACTACAGGAGTAGATTGCCCAATCTTCCTTCCAAGGAGTGGCTGGTGGGTTTGAACTGCCAGCCTTCTGGTTAGCAGTCAAATGCCTTAGGCACTATGCCACCAGAGCTCCCACACTGTTGAGAAACATATTTTAATGTCTCTGGCAAAGGAAGAAAGGGGCTCTATAATTTAACCATGACCAATGCTTCTATTTTCATAAATTTTATTTAGGTTGTATACTTTTCTAGATGGAATTTTGTCCCCAGAAGTATATGTTGTAAATCCTAACTTCTATACCTGTGGGGAAATCTACTTCCTTAGTGATACTGCCTCAGAAACCCAAGGAGGGGTCGCTATGGGTCAGATCTGACTCCACGGCACAAAACAACAACAACAACATACCTGTGGGAATGGGTTGTCTTTGTTATATTAATGAAACAGGATTAGTGTAGGGTGTGTCATAAATCATTCACTTTTGAGATATAAAAGAGATGAAACACGCAAACAAGAGAAGCAGAAATATGGGAAGTACATGCCAAGCCATGTGAAGATTGCCCAGGAGCAGAAACTAAAAGAGACTAGACCCTTCCTCCAGAACTAACAGAGAGAAAAAGCCTTCCCCTAGAGCTAGCATCCTGAATTCATGCTTCTAGCCTCCTCAGCTCTGAGAGTATATGCACCAGTCTCTCATAATTGTTTAGCCAATGTGACTTGTGCTTATTTGAAATACATGATTCCCTTGGTATGTGATAGACTCTGCTGTTTAACTTGAATTTGGAGATCTACACCTTTTCCTTCCTCCCTTCCTCCTTCCCTCCTTCCCTTCTTCCTCCTTCTCTACTCTTCCTCATTTTTTCTTTTTTTCCTCTCTCTCCTCTTACTCTTTTGTGAGTGAGGCTCAGTATCCGCAAGCAAAACCAAATGGACTATGTAAACTGTTCTCTTTCAGGTGAGATAATAAAAAAAAAAAAAAAAGAAAGAATGTGTTGTTGACAAGGAACTTAGGGAGAATGGGCTTTTCCTCTTTCGGTACCAATGAGGCCACACCCCTAGGGAGTTTAATTAGTAGGTCCATAATAAAAACAAGAACAATTAGTTGCCAAAGAGTGGATTCTGATTCGCTGTGGTCCCACGTGTGCTCCATATGGTTTTCAGTGATTGAGTTTCCAAAGGATAGCTCCATCCCTTTATTCTGAGGTGCCTTCAGATGCACTCTAACCTCCAACCTTTTGATTAGCAGTCAAACGTACTAACCATTTGCACCACCCAGGGATTCTAAGTCCAGGAAAGGGCCCTAGAGTAGCCTCTTTAAAAAAATCAAGGTCCCCAATGATTATGGAGAGCTCTGGTGCCATAGTACCTAAGGCATTTGACTACTAACCAGAAGGCTGGTGGTTTAAACCCACCAGCCACTCCTTGGAAAGAAGGTTGGGCAATCTACTTCTGTAGTGATACTGCCTCAGAAACCCAAGAAGGGGTCGCTATGAGTCAGAAACGACTCAACAGCAGTGAGTTTATCTGTTTGAGTGATTGTGATGCCAGGCATCCATGGGCTTCACTTTGAAAAACATTCATCCTGGTTAATATTCTCATTGTGTAATAAGAGCAGGTCGATGTACATGTTTAAAAAATAAATTAGACCCCGGCATCAGGTGAGGAATTAAATCCATGGCCCAGTATTTACTAGTTATGTGGTTTAAGACAAATTAATCTTTCTAAACTCTGTGTCCTGTGAAGGGAGGGGGCAATCAAAATACCTATGTCATATTATGTCTTGAGCAGTACATTCAATAATGCACATAAAACACTTAACACAAAGTCTGACACACAAATTCTCCTCGGAAGGAAGATGGGGCAATCTACTTCCGTAGTGATACTGCCTCGGAAACCCAAGGAGGGGTCGCTATGAGTCAGATCCAACTCGACGGCACATAAGAACACAACAACAACAAACTCTGTGTCCTCATCTGTGAAGGGAGGGGGCAATGAAATCCTATGTCATACTGTGTCTTGAGCAATACATTCAATAGTGCACATAAAACACTTAACACAAAGTCTGACACAAAAGAAATGCTCCTATATGTCAGTTGCTACTATTTTTTGTTGTTTTATCATTGCTGTTATTATTTTAATTCCAAGAAGGTGTGTACAATGAATCTTTTTTAAAGGAATCCAGTTTTCCTTAGTAAGTAAATGACTTCCTGTGCAAAATTTGGAAATTTACAAGGTTCATCAATGGTTGTAAAATCATTGTTATTTTTGTAGATAGTTTTCTAAGTGGTTCTTTATTGACATGAATAGGTCTCAAGTCTGTTTTCAAGTGATTCCTTAACCTTCAAGGAACAACATAGTCATTTCTGAAGAAGAAAACTTTGGTTAGCATATTAAATTACGCTTCACTCCTTAGTTCTACTTCACATTAGTTACTGTTATGATTATAACACATCTTCCTTAAGTGTCATCTACTGAGCAGACAATATTGCCTAAACATCATCTTTTTGTCTATCAAACAATATAATTCGCCAGGTTGCTGCCCTTGTAGACCTTACTCTATAAGAGAGAAGTTCCAAAGCTCAATCAAATGCGGACCTACCACTCATCTTGGAGAATCAGGAATGTTAATCCATGTATTCAAATACTATATACTGAGTACATAACAAGTGTCAGGCATTCAGGATACATAGAAAGAAAGCCAAGGTCCCACAAGGATGAAGAGTTCATTACTAAAGGTGTAGTATGGAAAGGGGGTCAGGCGGGGAGTCATCTAATACATTACCAAGACTCTTTGGGCTGGTGGTGAGTGCTGTGAATGACATTAAAGAGAATGATATGATAGAAAATGTCTAAAAGAAAGTAGCTACTTTAGATTAATAGCCAAGAAATGTCTCCCCCAAGAGATGACAATTGAGGGGACAATTGGATGTGAAGAAGGAGCTAACCATGGAAGGTATCAGAGGGTGGAGTGATTGAGGAAGAGGGAACAAACAGTCAGTGACAAGACCCTAAGGCAGGACTATGTTTGGCATAAGTAAGAAACAGGATGTAGGCCAACATGGTTGGAATGAGGTGATGGAAGTGAGAGTGATAAGGGAAGAGGCTGGAGATAGAGATAGGGGCATATGAGTAAGGCCTCGTCTCTCATGTTAAGGAACTGGTGGAGTTTTATTCCAAGCACAATGTGATTTAAGCATACTGTGCTCTAATTTATAATCATTTCATGTTCTCTTTTCTTCCCCTATCCCTTTTTTTCAGTGTCTAGCTATTATGTAACCCAACTGAATAATATTTGACTACAATATTTATTTCCATATATGTAGCTATAATCTCTATAAGGTTTTTAATGAAGTTGTCACTTAGTCATGCCATAAAACCCCCAAATCACATCTCACTTTGCTTTAGAAGATGTAGACAGATGGCATCGAATTTCTTCTCGATAGCATAGTAAAGAATGTCTTCTGAAATATTTGGATTTAGGTTGCACCAGGTGACTTTTGAAGTGCCTACCTGCGAGGGAAAGGAACGGCAGAAGCTGGCCTTGATTGGTGACTTCTCATCTTCAGCAGAATTCTTCGTCACTGTTGCCGTCTTCGCCTTCCTCTACTCCTTGGCCGCCACTGTCGTTTACATTTTCTTCCAGAACAAGTACCGGGAGAACAACCGGGGCCCACTCATCGTAAGTGGCTTTCTTTTGAAATAACTATTTCTATCCCTTTTCATTTCTTTCCTTAATGCTCGAAGGGCTTTGGAGTTAAGTGAGCCCTTAGGCTGGTATTTTAAAGGTAATCAAATTGTTTTTCATCTAAATCTCTTGGATCTATAACAAAAACGTGATGTCTGTCATTCTTGTGCCACTGTGTTGGAAAAGTATCACAAGACTCACTGGAAAGTCTCTAAACTAAATGACTGGGAATCACATGAGATCAAGGAAAGAGTAGTGAAGTTTTCTGCAGATTGGTTTAGTTTAGCATCATGGAGGTGGTCAACCATTTTTCTCATTAGTTACTTAGCTAATGTGATTTGTGCTTATTTGAAATACATGATTCCCTTGGTATGTGATAGACTGGGCTGTTTAGTTTGAAGGTGGAGATCTATACCTTTTCCTTCCTTCCTGCCTCCTTCTCTCCCTTCCTTCTTCCTCCTTCTCTTCTCCTTTTTATTTTTTCTTTTCCCTCTCTCCTCTTAGACTTTTTTTCCTCTTATATAGTGTTTCAGGTTATGTCATGGGTGAAACCTATATAGCCCAGCATATCCTAACATGGACATGTATATACACCTGTTGATGTTAGTTGCCATCGAGTTGATTCTGAGTCATGGAAACTTACCAAAAAAAAACCAAAGTCAGTGCTATCAAGTTGATTCTAACTCATAGTGACCCCCACTGGGTTTCAGGACTATAAATCTTTATGGAAGCAGACTGCCCCATCTTTCTTCTGCAGAGCAGCTGGGAGATTCAAACTACTGACCTTTTGGTTAGCATCCAAATGCCTTAACCACTATACCACCCAAGCTCCTTCTTGGTGACTTAGGGGTTCCTAAAGTTCTCCAAGAGGTACATGGCCATGGATAATTTTAAGGAAATAAATTGAAAATTTCTCACCCTTCATGTGTACATTTGCCTAAAATTTATCTTCCTGTAAATATCTTGCTGGTTTTTTTTCTTAATTACCTATTCCCACTGTACAAATAAAAAATCTTTTTTAGGTGGGGACCAGGTTTGCTGGTCCGATAGAGCCTGGTGGAACCACTGAGACTATGGCCCCTAGTTGCCCTTCAGGTCTGGAATTGAACCTACACCTGTGGTTTCCAGCCAAACAAAAGACAGGCATATGAGTTGAACATTTACCTCAAGTAGATAGACTCCTTGGAGAGAACAATCATGGGAGAAAGAAGGGCTTCTTATGCACAGGGAGAGAGCTCAGGGGGCAGGAATGTAGGGAGGGATGGACACTGGGAAGAGGTAACTATGGGGAGGAAGTGGGAGGGGAGCTGTTGCATTGTGGTAAACTGTGGTCAATGACATGAGACAAAGTATATGTAAACTGCTGTGTGGAGAGTGAATTTGCTCTGT
>NW_006921788.1:887251-890794 GCF_000298275.1 Orycteropus afer afer
TGTCTCCTTTTTTTGGTATTCTCACGCAAATTCTGCTAATTGGGGTTTAGTCCAATTCTGTATCCTTTCCTTCAAGGCTCAGGGGTCCACGATTATCTTCTGTGTCTTTGTTAATTGGTTTCCCTTTTCTTTGTTGAAGAGGGTCTGTGCAATCCTTCTGCCTAGTCCGCCATCTTGCCGGAACCCCAAGATTGGAGATTTTGCTAATGCAAATAATGTACATGGGGGTAATGTACTTTGGAGGTGAGACTATGCAAATAAGTTGCATGGAATCTTTGTGGGGGATTAGTCAGTTTTGCCATCCTGCTAGGCTTAAAATGAACCAATCTCAGAAGTTGCAGGGGGAAATTTTTACTATCATCCATAAGAAGAACAGGAGAAGTGCATGTTCTTTGGACCCAAGGTCCCTGCACTGAGAACCTCCTATACCCAAGAGCCAGAGAGAGCTGTAACACTGGAGATAGCAAGGGACACCAATAAGTGGCAGCAAGCATGGCAGAGTCCCCCAGAAGCAGAACCAGGAGACCAGTGCAAAATGGTCTGGCAGGCTTCGTGGCCCACAGAGTGCATGGCTACAGAGGACTTGATGGCCTATGGAGTGACAAGGCACCTTCAGACAATATGCTTGGTGCCTCTGGATATTTTTTGGTGGAGCTAGGCTTGCTGACCCAAGGAACAAGGGAGCTGAACACACTGGCGTAGAAAAAATGGCAGAGTGAGGTGCCTTTGGGCACTTATCAGCAGAGCTAAACAGTTTTGTGATACTTGCCTAAGTAGAAGAAGCTGTCCTGATTGAAGAACTATATTCTAAGATGTTCCTGTGACAATAAAACCTGTGAAAGCCAGGACTTGTGTAAGACATAAACCTGTCAGAGAAAGAAAACAAGTATTTTCCATTAAAATGAGTGATTGAAAAGTGATAAGACTGTACCCTGTCAAAGGTGGAAAACTTGCAAGACTCAGAAAAACAAAGCAGTGCTATCAAATTCTGCCTCTCACAGGTTTTACTGTACTTCCTAGTTGATCCTGAATTAGAACCTGTTAGTTCCCTTATAAACCCCTAACTGTGAGTATGGTCTGTGAGTTCTGTATGGCCATTGCAACAAATTATCAAATCCAGCAGAGAAGTGCAAAGTGCTGTGGGAGGAATGCTAGTCATAACTGGTAAAAAGAGTAGAGGGTGAAGGTCTATTTGACTTTTACTTCATAGGAATCCAGTGTTGTGCTGATGCTGATGGTAATTCTGTATCCTCCCATAAAGTTAGACCAGGTCTGATGCTGCCATTTTACAGTGCTCTGGTAGCATAGTGGCTAAGGCACTTGACTGCTAAGCAGAAGGCTGGTGGTTCAAGCTGGTGGTTCAAACCCACCAGCCACTCCTCAGAAAGGAAGATGGGGCAATCTACTTCCATAGTGATACTGCCTCGGAAACCCAAGGAGGGGTCGCTATGAGTCGGGTCCAACTCCATGGCACATAACAACAACAACAACAATATATTCCTTAGGAGTCCTGATGGCTCGGTGATTAACTGCTCAGTTGCGACTCCACAGAAGAAAAGATTTGGCAATCTACAGCCTAAAAAACCCTATGGGGCAGTTCTACTCTGTCACTTGGAGTTGCTGTGAATCAGAATCAACTCAGTGGCACACAACAACAACAATAATATACTCATCAGCTGATAGATCATTAAAAATGATTTTTGATGATAGGTACCATGTGACCTAGTGCTTACAACACCAGAACTCAAACCAAACTCACTGCCATCGGGTCGGTTTTGACTCCTTAGGTTTCCGAGGTGGATCTCTACAGAAGTAGATTCCCTAGTCTTCCTTCTGAGGATGGCTGGTGGGTTTGAACCACCAGCCTTCTGGTTAGCAGCCAAATGCTTTAGGCACTACACCATCAGAGCTCTTGCAACACAGAAGGTATTAAAAGGAATGAATGACATCACTATAACAAATTTTCATCCATTCTCACCTCCTCATTTATATGAACAAGCTTTCTTAGCACTTATAGGTATAAAATGAAAAATGGGAATAGAATTCATGTTGAATTATGTCCCATTCTAGAAATAAATAATATTTATCCAAACACTATATAAAGTAATTGAAATAAAAAATAGCCTCATCCATCTAACCAACAGATAAATATCAAATAAATAATTTACTTTTTATATTTAATCATTATTTGTTAAATTTTATAATATATTTAAATAATTTTGGACCACTGTGTATTAATAATACTTGTAATGATAACAGAATCCAAAATTTTATTGCTTAAAGCATTAGAGTCATCACTCCTTGGGTTTCTGAGGTAGTATCTCTACAGAAGTACATTGTCCAGTCTTCGTTCTGAGGAGTGGCTGGTGGGTTTGAACCACCAGCCTTCTGGTTAGCATTCAAATGCCTTAGGCACTATGCCACAGAGCTCCCACAAATCATCTTAATTTAAATTTATATACATATTTTTGTTGCAAAGAAATATACTAGAATGATCAGTAAGATGCTTTCCAGTATATAAAAAAATATTATTCTAGGATATAATTTGTTGTTATTGTTGTTGTTATGTGCCGAATTGGACCCGACTCATAGCGACCCCTCCTTGGGTTTCCAAGGCAATATCACTACGGAAGTAGATTGCCCAATCTTCCTTCTGAGGAGTGGCTGGTGGGTTTGAACTGCCAGCCTTCTAGTTACTAGTCAAGTGCCTTAGGGACTACGCTACCAGAGCTCCTATAATTCTATGTAGGAACTGTAATGAAAATACAAGTGCAAAGAAGGCAAAAGGAACAATGTAAAACTGCCTCATTGCAAATACCTTTTTTTCAAGAATATAAATGACAACTATACATGTAGACCTCACTGAATAAAATGCGTAGGAATCAAATCAACTACATCTGTGTTAAGAGATGATATCATCAATGAGAACAAGGCCAGAGGCCAACTGTGGAATAGACCATCAAGTACTCATATGCAAGTTCAAGTTGAAGCTGAAAAAAATTAAAACAACTCCATGAGAACCAAAATATGACTTTAACTATATTCCACCTAAATTTAGGGAGCATGTGAAGAACAGATTTAATGCATTGAATACCAGTGACCAAAGACTACACAAGTTTTGGGACGACATCAAGGATATCATATATGAAGAAAACAAAAGTCATTAAAAAGACAGAAAAGACCAAAACAGATGTCAGAAGAGCTTCTAAAACTTGTTTTTGAATGGAGGGTACCAAAACAAATGGAAGAAATGGTGAAATAAAAGAGCTGAAAAGAAGATTTCAAACAGCAGCTCAAGAAGACAAAGTGAAATATTACAATGAAATGTGCAAAGACCAGTAAACCAAAAGGGAAGAATATGCTGGGCATTTGTCATGCTAAAAGAACAGAAGAAAAAAAAATCAAGCCTCAAGTTGCAATATCGAAGGATTCTAAGGGCAAAATCTTGAATGATGCAGAAAGCATCAAAAGAAGACAGAAGGAATACAGAGTCACCATACCAAAAAGAAGGGAGCTCTGGTAGCATAGTGGCTAAGGCACTTG
>NW_006921788.1:891997-912106 GCF_000298275.1 Orycteropus afer afer
GGGCAATCTACTTCCATAGTGATACTGCCTCGGAAACCCAAGGAGGGGTCGCTATGAGTCGGGGCCGACTCGACGGCACATAACAACAACAACATAGTAGCAAAAGCAAGGATGTCACTTTGAGGATTAAGGTGCACCTGACTCAAACTGTGGTATTTTCAAACACCTCATATGCATGTGAAGGCTGGACAATGCATAAAGAAGACAGAAGAAGAATTGATGCCTCTGAATTATGATGTTGGCAAAGAATATTAAATATACCATAGACTGCCAGAAGAACAATTCTGTCTTGGATGTAGTAAGCCAGAATGCTCCTTAGAAGGATGGATGATGACAAGACTTTGCCTCACATACTTTGGATATGTATTCAGGAGGGACCAGTCCCTGGAGAAAGAGATCATCCTTGGTAAAGTAAAGAGCGAAAAGGAAGAAGACCCTCATGAGATAGATTGACAAAGTTCCTGCAATAATGGGCTCAAATGATAGTGTGATGGTTTAGGACTGGGCAGTGTTTCATCCTGTGCTAAGTAGGGTTGCTGTGGTTCAGAGCTGACTCAATAGCACCAGCAACAACATCAACATTATGTTAACTTTGAGAAATAAGAGTAATGCAACCAAACTTGAACCTTTGGTCAAGTGTCTTTTTCACCTCTCAAATTGGGTCTGATAGTATTAATGTTAAACATATATTTAACAGAGTAACCTAACTTGGGGTCATCATTCTTGTGGTGTGCAGATAGGTACACAAGAGAGATGCCATGCACATGCCATAAAACCAACATGCATTCCTGGGTAGAAGAGATACATATACCCACAGACAAAGACTTCTAAATAGCAATCAACTATCTTGACTTCTGGACAAAAACTTGACACTTCTAGTTGTCCATAAAATGGGAAAAGATCTATTTGGTTACATAAAACCACATTCTACTCATGAAATAATCTTGTGAAGGTGCTACTTCACCTCTGTGTGAATAGTCTTTCTCATCAAGCAGGATAGAATTAAATCCTGTATTGTGTATACAGTGAGTAGATTTTGTTTCATCACATTGTGGAGGAGGGAGAAGAAAGGATAATTCTAGTAATAAAAAAAGAAAAGCTCCTAGATAAAATGTTCGTGATATTAAAAAACTGATATGCTCATTACTTAACGGGTAAAAGTTAATTTAAAAATGAGCCTGAGTCCTAAGATTCAGAGAAGCTGAAGGAATGTAGCTGACCAGTTCCATGCCATTATAGCTGCTAATGACAAAACTTACAAAGTCAAACCCACGCTGATGAGGCAGCATTCAGAGACTCAACAACAGGTTATTGTACCAATTGTGAAGAGGGAGTTTAATCGAATTCACAATGTAACAAGATCTCAAGAGAGTAGTTCATGCTTAGGAAAACTTGTCAAATACTCAAGAAAGCATTTGTTCATATGTTAACAAAAATTGTAGTAGCTTTAAGCCATTATTCAGAAGGATGACTGCTGATTATTAGTTGGGCAACTTTGTTCTTTGTTCTGTAATCATTTGTTCTTTTCCTAGTTGATGTTTTGTTTTTAGCAAAACACACATACTTTTTTTTTTTTTTTTTTTTAATGCTTAATTTAGTATTCTCTAGGTCAAATGTATATGTGTGTGGAGGCAGGCCATGGTAAGCCAGACCTGGAAGCAGCAGAACATGGGAATTTGTATGCGTGGAGGCAGGCCTCAGTAAGCCAGCTCAGGAGCAGCAGGTGTTTGCACCTTGGGGGCAAGCCAGGTATGTGAGCAGGGAGAGGGAGACCAGGAAATGAGCAGTGCAGTTTGGAACAGCCAAGGGAGACAAACTTATCTGTCAGTTTGCCATACTGTGGTGGCTTTCATGTTGCTGTGAGGCTGGAGGCTATGCCACCTGTGTTTCAAATGCCAGGAGGGTTACCCGTGGCGGGCAGGTTTCAGCAGAGCTTCCAGACTAAGACAAACTTGGAAGAAGGAAGAGGTCATCCACTTCAAAAACAATTGGCCAGTTAAAACCTTGTAAACAACAGTGGAACACTGATGTTGTTGTTGTTATGTGCCATAGAGTCGCACCAGACTCATAGCGACCCCTCCTTGGGTTTCTGAGGCAGTATCACTATGGAAGTAGATTGCCCCATCTTCCTTCCGAGGAGTGGCTGGTGGGTTTGAACCGCCAGCCTTCTGGTTAGCAGTCAAGTGCCTTAGCCACTATGCTACCAGAGCTCCCAGAACACTGATATGTTACTAGAAAACTTTATGAATAGCTCTGAAACATTGTGGGATATAGTGCTGGAAGATGAGCCCCTCAGGTCAGAAAGCACTCAGAACGACTGGAGAAGAGCTGCCTCCTCAGTAGAGCCGACCTTAATGATGTGAGTAGAGCTTTCGTGATCCCCATTTGCTGATGTGGTATGTCTCAAGATGAGAAGAAATAGCTGCAAACATCCATTAATAATCAAAACATGGAATGTACAAAGTATGAATCTAGGAAAATTGGAAGTTGTCAAATATAAAATGAAATGCATAAAGATTGATATCCTAGGGATTAGTGAGCTGAAATGGACTGGTTTAGGCCATTTTGAATCAGACGTTCATATGCTCTACTATGCCAGGAATGAAAAACTGAAGAAGAATGGCATGGCATTCATCATCACAAAGAATGTTTCAAGCTCTGTCCTGAAGTACAATGCTGTCAGTGATAGGATAATATCCATATGCCTACAAGGAAGACCAGTTAATACTACTACTATTCAGATTTATGCGCCAACCACCAAGCCAAAGATGAGGAAATTGAGATTTTTACCAACTTCTGCAGTCTGAAATTGACCAAACATGCAATCAAGATGTGTTGATTTTCACTGATGATTGGAACGCAAAAGTTGGAAATGAAGAAGAATCACCAGTAGTTGGAAAATATGGCCTTGGTGACAGAAATGACACTGGAGATCACATGATAGAATTTTGCAAGATCAACAACTTATTCATTGCAAGTACCTTTCTTCAACAAAAAAAAACAGCAGAGAGGAAGACCTTCAATGAGATGGATTGACACGGTGGCTGCAGAGATGGGCTCAGGTATCGTAGGGATCGTGAGGCTGGCACAGGACCGGGCAGTGTTTCTTTCTGTTGTATATAATGTCACTGAGTCAGAGACCACTCAACAGCACATAACAACAGTAAGTCAAACTTTTACCCTGAAATAACAAAGTTATTGTATTATATTGATATATAAACTATTTCAAAGAAGTCATATAATCCTCCTAAGCTAATTTTTTTCATTGTTGTTAGTTGCCAGAGTCAACTTCAACTTTATATATAACAAAAAGCATGGCCCAGTCTGAGTCATCCTCACCATTATTGGTATGTTTGAGCCCATTTTTGCAGCTATTGTGTTAATCCATCAGATGGAGGGCTTCTTTCATTTTTGCTGACCCTCTACTAAGCATGATGTCCTTTTCTAGCCATGCGTCTTTGCTGATCATGTGTCCAAAGTAAGCAAAACAAAGATTTGTCCTTCTGTTTTCTAAAGAGCATTGTTATCATGTGCCGTTGAATTGCTTCTGACCATAGAACCCAATAGGACAAGTAGAACTACCTTATAGAATATTAAGGCTATAATCATTACAGCAGTAGATTGCCACATCACTCTCCTATGGAGCAGCTGATGGTTTTGAACCATAAACCTTTTGGTTAACAACCAAGTTCTTAACCACTGTGCCACCAGGGCTCCACCAGCATCTAAAAAACATTATACCCTCAAAACTAGTGAATTCTCTTCTAGCTTTATAGACCTCTTGGTTTATATCATTATACATTATATATTATGCATAATGCACAAATAAGAGCAATCTGTAGGAAAGTGATAATAATACTGACTGAAATTTATTGAGCTTCTATTGTGTGTGAGGCTGATTTAATATTCCAATAACTCAGTTTATATTATTATTTATATTTAAAAATGATGAAATGGAGTCTTGGAAAAATCACTCAGCTCCTCTAGTCCATATCACTAATCAGCAGAGGAAGCAAAGTTTGACGCCAGGTCTCTCCAAGTCTCTGGACCAAATTCATAACCATCCTGCAAAAAAGATCCACGATCCTCATAGACTACATGCCACAAAGTTAGATGGGTGGAGATGAGGAAGACAAATTGGGTGGCTGCTATATTGTCTTACTCTGAAAATGGAAGAGCCAATCCCTGTAATCCCTAGACTCTTGTGCCTATTTCACTGTTATAAAGAGTTTTATTTTATTTCAAGATTCCTTTGGAGTTATGGAATGGCTGGTATGGCTATGACATTAGATTAGCTGGAGGGTTCTGCTTGGGCTGCAGTTGATCTCTGTTGCATGTTCTTTTGGTTATTTCATGCTGCTCTAACAAAAAATACCACGTGTGGGATGGCTTTACCAAATCAGAGTTTATTCTCTTACAGTTTTGGAGGCTAGAAGTCTGAGTTCAAAGTGCAGCCCTAGGGGCTGGGTGAAAGCCCCTCAACCTTGGGCTTCAGCTTTGCCTCTTGCTCCCGGCCCACTGGACCTGGAGGTATCAGTTCACTCAGGCAGCTGCTGGCTGCTGAAGCTAACAAGCCCAAGGTCAATAAATAAAATGGCACAATCCCAATATTACCACACAACACAGCAGGACACTAGTTCAAGTCCAGAGAGTTCTAAAATCGGCAGGAAACATGGCATGCTGCTGAAGGAAGACTTGGCTACATGCATGGTCCAAGCATGCCAAGAAGCTGCCGAGACCTTTCTCAAAACTTCTCCTTATGTACTGGAAGCAGCCCACATCCTTATGGCAGCTACTCAGCTGCTCTAGTAGATTCCACCGTGGAGTTGATTACCAATCTCATTATGGGAAATAACTACATCCAGCTGCCCAGCCACTCAAAACCAGGCCCAGGCAAGTTGACAAAGTCTTAAATACCACATATGTAGAGAATGCCAGTGATAGAAAACAAGCTTTAAAAAAGCCCAGGTCAATGTGGATCATAAAACCAGAGATTGTTGTTGCTGTGTGTGTGCCATTGAGTGGGTTCTACAACCCTAAAGAACAGAGCAGAACTGCGCTATATGATTTCCTAGTCTGTACTCTTTACAGGAGCATATCACCAGGTCTTCCTCACAGAGGTGGAGGGTGGGTTTGAACCACTGACCTTTTCAGGTAACAACCAAGCACTTAACCATTGCACCACCAGGGTTCCTTAATCAGAGATTACTGGAACTGGTTTCTGTGCTTTTGTAAGTGATTGTGAGCACTTTCAGGCAGAACTAGGGCCACGCTTATCATTAACTACTTTTAAAATATCTTTTTCTACTGAATCTGCTTGACAAGATTATCCAACTCTAAGTGAAAATGAGACTCTGAATGTCTATAAAAGTACCATAATTGCTAATGAGGCTGAATGACACAGTAGAGATCAAATTGGGCCAATGGAATCAGCCAGCTACTGTACATCACTACAGTTAAGTGCCTGCTTTTACAGATGAATAAATATCAATTCTCAGAAAGCAGAAAGGACTACCTGAATTGTACGTGATTGTAGAATTGAAATGTCATGTCTGGTTATATCATTTTGTCATGTTCCTTAGAATATAGTTTTAAAGCCAATCTCCTGCCTAGATTCCTGTGACAGGATGTTCTGAGCCATTTTCAGATCTCATATCAAATAGTCACACTATGAGGCTTTGGGTTTTATTCATCTTAATGAAAAATAGCTTTAAAAAATAACTTGTTTCACAAGGCTGATAGAGTGCTCTAAGAATGAGTATATTATAAGCACTATCTCACATTGAGGTGAATTTTTGCTGCCAGAGGTTTGGTTTAAAGTAATTACTCTAGGAATTAAGGAGAATCACAGTTTTCACCTAAAGATTACATACCAAGGAGTGTGCTATGTTACTCCATTACCACTCATCCATCAATTTCTCATATTGTGGTGGCTTGTGTGTCGCTATGTTGCTGGAAGCTGTACCACTGGTATTTCAAATATCAGCAGGGTCACTCATGGTGGGCAAGTTTCAAAGGAGCTTCTAGACTAAGTCAGAAAGAAAGGCCTGGTAATTTGTTTCTGAAAATTAGCCAATGAAAACCCTATGAATCACAACAGAGTATTATTGGATACAGTGCTGGAAGATGAGCGAGGCCTCGGGTTGGAAGGCATTCAGAGTACACAGTGGCTGCAACAGCTGATTCAGTCATACCAAGGAGTATGCTGATGGTGCAGGGGTGAAAAGATTTTGTTCTGTTGTATCTGGCATTGCTATGAGTTGGAGTCAACTCAGTGACAACCAACAACATGTTACTTAAACTCCACAGGGTTAACCAAAGAAGGTATGCACGACTAGAAATGTTTAACTGTAGCAGACATTGGTAATGGAGGCTCAGGTTTGTTTCATGCCCAAAGCACTCTGAAGTATTGTTACATTTTCATCCCCATTTAGCTCAAAACAATCCTGAGAAACAAGTAGAGATATTAGAATTACCCGCGCCCCCAACGCCAACTTCATTCCTCTTTACTGAGCATGTCCCATGTCCCAGACATTAGAAAATGAATGTACCAGACATTAGAAAATGAGTCCCAGGGAGATTAGAAATTTTGCCTTTGTTGGAGAAGTTATTGATCTTAGGATAAGGGCTAGATTGTATTACCCAATAACAATAAGCACAATAAACATGGGCTTACTTGTGTTACTTACTAAACTATAGTGAACAATTTCACATTTTTTCACCACATCAGAGATTCCCCTTCTACCTATGGCTGGCATCTGTCTGTCTCCCAACCCTATAACACCTTGCTACACAATCAAAGCCTCTTTTCACATTTATAATCCCTGGGCAGGGATGGAGTACCCAGTAAGCAAGGTAAGCACAGGCTTACTTGTAGTTACTTACTAAACTGTATTGGACAGGTTCACATTTTTAAAAACTTTTTATTGTGATTTGGGTGAAAGTTTACAGAGCCAATCAGTTTTTCCTTCAGCAATTCACACGTTTTGTTTCAGGCCATTTACTGCAATCCCTCTCAGTGTAACATCACTCCTGCCACTTCTCCCTTTGTTTCCTATTTCCATTCCATCTTCTTTCCTAACCCTTCCTGCCTTCTGAACTTTGTCCTTAGGCAAATGCTACCCTTTTGATGTACTAAGGAATACACACTTCCCTAGAGTTATTGTTTACATTATTTAAAAAAAAAACTCACTACCATCAAATCAGTTCCAACTCATAGCAACCCCCATTGGGTTTCCAAGGCTGTAAATCTTTATAGAAGTAAATTGTTCCAGCTTCCTTCCATGAAGCAGGTGATAGGTTTGAACCATTGACCTTCTGGTTAGCGGCCAAATCCCTTATCCACTATGCCACCAGAGCTCCTTTGTTTACTTTATAGACCTGTCTAAATATATCCATGAACACAGTACAGCCTACAGGGTACAAAATTTTAAAAACTTCTTAGCCATATCCAAACACTTTGAGGGAATGAGTTGCTAGGACTGGGGGCTCAAGATCATAGTCTTGGGAACATCAAGCTCAATTTCACATGATTTTACCATGTCTTTTACTTACTAATCTGCAGTGAATAGTTTCTTTTTCTTTCTCTTTTTTTTTTTTTTCTTTTTACCACATCAAAGATGTTGAAACCCATGTGAAACTATTCACTGCAGATTAGTAAGTAAGCACAAGTAAACCTATGCTTATCTTGTTTTTTGGGTACTCCATCCCTGACAAGGACTCAAACTCATAGTCCAGTGTTCTTAAGAGTAGGGGCCAAGTAAAGGAGTCCTGGGTTTTAATCCTCTTGTAAGACTTATTATTTAACTGTTGGACATGTGTTACCTCATCTATAGGCTAAAGCTAATAGGAGTGGACCTGTCACAGGGTTGCTCTAAGGAAACAAAGAGGAGCCAATGCCTGTCAAGAATTTTGCACAAGGAAAGGTAGACAGTAAGTGATAAATTGATAGTGCCTAACAGTACCATCCACTACTTGTCTGTCACTTGCTGTATTGCGGTGGCTTGTATGTTGCTGTGCGGCTGGAGGCTATGCCACCAGTATATTGAATATCAGCAGGGTCATCCATGGCAGAGAGGTTTCAGTGGAGCTACGAGACTAGGACAGACTGGGAAGAAGGACAGGGCCATCCACTGGCCACTGAAAATGTTATGAACAGGTGTGGAACACTGTCTGATATATTACTGGAAACATTTATGAATCACCCTGAAATATTGTATGATATACTACAAGAAGAAGAACTCTTCAGATTGAAAGGCACTCAAAATGCCACTGGGGAAAGAGCTGCCTACTCAAAGTAAAGTCAACTTTAACAATGTGGATGGTGTAAAGCTTTTCAAGACCTTCATTTCCTGATAGGGTACAATTCAAAACGGGAAGAAACAGCTGGGAACGTTCATTAATAATCTGAACGTGGAATGAATAAAGTATGAATCAAGAAAATTGCAAGTTGTCAAAAATGCAACACATAAAGATGATATAATGAGCATTAGTGAGCTGAAATGGAATAGTATTGGCCTTTCTCAATCAGACATTCATGTGGTCTACTATTCCATGAGTGACAAATTGAAGAGGAATGGTGTTACATTGATCATCAAAAAGGACATTTCAAGATTTGTACTGTCAGTGATAGATAACATTAACATGCCTACAAGGAAGACCAGTTAATACTACTATTATTCAGATTTATGTACCAATCACTAAAGCCATAGATGAAGAAATTGAAGATTTTTACCAACTTCTGCAGTTGGAAACTGAGCCAACATGCAATCAAGATGTGTTGCTTATTACTGGTGATTAGAATGCTAAAAGTTGGAAACAAAGAAGGATCGTTGGTAGTTAGAAGATAAGATCTTGGTGATACAAATGACAGGAAAGGAAGAAAAAAACAAAATGGATATCAGAAGAGATTCTGAAACTTGCTCTTGAACGTAGAGTAACTAAATCAAATGGAAGAAATGATGAAGGTTTGTAGTAGTTCAGTTTGGGTGAAAACTTGGCTGGGCCTGGTTGAGTGGCTGGGCAGGTGGATGTAGTATTCCCCATGATGAGACTGGTAATCAACACCATTGTGGAATCTACTGTGAACAGCTGAGTCGCTGCTTTGGGTATGTGGTCTGCTTCCCGTATATAAGAAACAGCTTTGGCAATACTCTCTAGATGAGATTACGCTTGGACCCTGCATATAGCTGTGTCATTGTTCAGCAGCATGTCATGCTCTGCCAACTTTGGGACTTTCAGTGGACTTGAATTAATGGCCTGCCATGTGGTTTGGTAACATCGGGACTGCGGCATTTTATTTATCGACCTTGGGCTTGTTAGCCTCAACAGCCAGTAGCTGCCTGAGTGAAGAGTTGCCTCTAGCTTCAGTGGGCTAGAAGCAAGAGGCAGAACTGAAGCCCAAAGTCAAGAGGCTTTCACACAGCCCTTAGAGCCTGGCACTTTGAACTTGGACTTAAAGCCTCCAAGCTGTGAGAGAATAAATTCCTGTTTGTTAAGGCCAGCCCATTTGTGGTATAATCCTGTCAGAGCAGCACTGGGTAACCAGGACAGAGATGAACAGAAGATTTCAAAGGGTGGCTTGAGAAAACAAAGTAAAGTATTAAAATAAAATGTGCAAAATCTGGAGTTAGAAAACCATAGGGGAAGAGTTGCAATATTGAAAAGGATAATATAGGCAAATATTGAATGATGCAGGAAGCATTAAAAGAGGATGGAAGGAATACAAAGAGTCACTGTACCAAAAACAATTGGTCAGCATTCAGCTATTTCAGGAGGTAGCATAAGATCAAGAACCAATGGTATTGAAGGAAGAAGTTCAAGCTGCCCTGAAGCAATTGGCAAAAAACATGGCTCCGGGAATTGACAGAATACCTATGGAGATGTTTCAATAAACAAATGCAACATTGGAGGCACTTACTCCTTTATGCCAAGAAATTTGGATGATAGCTACCTGGCCAGTTGACTGGAAGAGATCAGTATTTGTGCACATTTCAAAGAAAGGTGATTCACCAGAATGTGAAAATTATCAAACAATATCATTATTATCAAAATGGGAAGAAATAGCTGGGAACATTCAATAAAATTCTGTTGAAGATAATTAAAAAATGATTGCAGCCATATATTGACAGGGAACTTACAGAAATTTAAGCTGGATTCAGATGAGGACCTCAAACTCAAAACCAATCTCACTGTCATCGACTCAGATCCGACTCATAGCGACCCCTCCTTGGGTTTCTAAGGCAGTATCACTATGGAAGTAGATTGCCCTATTTTCCTTCCAAGGAGTGGCAAGTGGATTTGAACCATCAGCCTTCTGGTTAGCAGTCAAATGCATTAGGCACTACGCCACCAGAGCTCCTAGAAGAGGACCTGGAATGAGCGATATCTTTGCTGATATCAGATGGATCTTGGCTGAAAGCAAAGAATACCAGAAAGATGTTTACTTGTGTTTTATTGACTATGCAAAGGCATTTGACTGTTGTTGTTGTTATGTGCCGTCGAGTCGGCCCCGACTCATAGCGACCCCTCCTTGGGTTTCCGAGGCAGTATCACTACGGAAGTAGGATTGCCCAACCTTCCTTCCGAGGAGTGGCTGGTGGGTTTGAACCGCCAGCCATCTGGTTAGCAGGCAAGTGTCTTAGCCACTATGCTACCAGAGCTCCCATTTGACTATAGATCATAACAAATTAAGGATAACATTGCAAAGAATGGGAATTGCAGAACACTTAACTGTGCTAATGAGGAACCGGTACGTAGACCAAGAGGGAGTTGTTCGAACAGAACAGGAGGGATACTGCATGGTTTGAAATCAGGAAGGGAGGGTGTCAGGGTTGCATCCTTTCCCTATACTTATTCAATCCGTATGCTGAGCAAATAATCCGAGAAGCTGGAGTACATGAAGAACGTGGCATCAGGATTGGAGGAAGACTCATTAACATCCTGTGATATGTAGATGACACAACCTTGCTTGGTGAAAGTGAAGATGACTTGAAGCACTCACTGATTACAATCAAAAACTTCAGTCTTCAGTATGAATTACACCTCAACGTAAAACAAAAATTCTCATAACTGGACCAATAAGCACCATCGTAATAAATGGAGAAAAGGTTGAAGTTGTCAGCGATTTCGTTTTATTTGGATCCACAATCAATGATAATGGAAGCAGCTGTCAAGAAAACGGACTCATTTATCTCATTGGGCAAATCTGCTGCAAAAGACCTCTTTAAAATGTTAAGGAGTAGCTCTGGTGGCATAGTGCCTAAGGCATCTGACTGCTAACCAGAAGGCTGGCGGTTCAAACCCACTAGCCAGTCCTTGGAAGAAAGATTGGGCGATCTACTTCTGTAGAGATACTGCCTCAGAAACCCAAGGAGGGGTCACTGTGAGTCAGATCCGACTTGAAGGCAGTGAGTTTGGTTTTGGTAAAGTGTTAAGGAGCAAAGATGTGAGTTTGAATACTAAGGTGTGCCTAAGCCAAGCTATGGTATTTTCAGTTACCTCATATACACATGAAAGCTGGACAATGAATAAGGAAGACTGAAGAAGAGTTGATACCTTTGAATTTCAGTGTTGCCAAAGAGTACTGAAAATATTGTGGCTTTCAAGAAGAACAAACAAATCTGTCCTGGAAGAAGTGCAGCTGGAATTCTTGGAAGCGAGAATGGCCAGACTTCGTCTCATTATTTTGTTGTCACAATGGACCATTTCCTGGAGAAGGATATCATGTTTGGTTCAGTAGAGAATCAGCAAAAAAGGGGAAGACCCTCAAGGAAATGGATTGACACAATGGCTGCAATAATAGGATCATGCATAGCAACAATTGTGAGAATCACGCAGGTCTGGGCTGTGTTTCGTTCTATTGTACATAGGATTGCTGTGAATGAGAGCTGACTGGACAGCATGTAACAGCAAAGAATACCAGAAAGATGTTTACTTGTAACAGCAATTGTACCATAGGAGTACTGATGGTGTAGTGGTTAAAGCATTTGGCTGCTAACCAAAAAGTTCAGCAGCTCAAACCCACCAGCTACTCCATGGGAGAAAAATGAGGCAGTGTGGTTCCATAAAGATTTACAGCTTTGGAAACTTGTATGGAGCAGTTCTTTGTCCTTGAGGGTCACTATGAGTTGGAATAGACTCAATGGCAGTAGGTTTTGTTTTGGGGGGGGTGGGGGTGGGGGGGATAATCTTACCATTCTACAACCCACCTGTCAGTTTTTCATACTGTTGTGGTTTGTATTCTGCTGTGATGCTGGAAACTATGCCACTAATATTTCAAATATCAGCAAGGTTATTTATAGTAGACAGATTTTAGCAGAGGTTCCCAACTGAAGCAGACTAAGAAGAAAGGCCTGGGGATCCACTTCTGAAAATTACCCAGTGGAGATCTTACAGATCAAAATAGAGCATTGACTGACCCATTTGCTTTGGACACATGGTCAAGAGGGACCAATCACTGGAGGAAGGCATCACATTTAGTGAAGCAGAGGGTCAGCGAGCATGAGGGAGATCGTCAGTGAGATGAATTGAGACAATAGCTGCAGAGATGTACTCACACATGCCTGCAATCATGAGGATGACACAGAGCAGGCAACATTTTGTTCTGTTGTGCATAAGGTCACCTGAGTCTGAGTCAACTCAGACAGCAGTTAGCTATCTAATTGTAACATTATTACTGCTATGAATTTTAATTTTCCCCCTGCCCATTACTAGGTAGAATATGAGCCATAGCCCCATAAAGGGAAATTGAGTGTAGCGTTCACATTCTAATTGTCTTTCCAACCACCAACTCCCTCAGGATAGAACTTGACTCAGGACTGCTTCTAAGATCACAATTGCCAGGTTGATCCATTAAGTTAAACTTCCTGTTTTGGAAACCCCTCTTCATGAGATGGTGGATTTTTAACTCCCTAAAACAAAAGAAGATTCCTCTTGTGAAGTACAGGCTGAGCTCCTCACTAAGGTATAAAATGAGGAAGCAAACTAGAGATCTGATGAATCAAACACCAACTAGTAATAACCTTCAACTACATCTTTACTTGGGTGTAATCAGAGATGGTAATCAGAGATTTCTGAGCTATTCAGAAATCACTGAAAAATCTTCCCATCCCCTCTTTACCCTTTCCCTCTTTTCCCCTCCTCTCTGTCCTCTCCTCTCTTCTCTCTCTCCTCTCTTTCATTATGACAGACATAGCTGCTTCATGTCCCAGTATATTTAATTTTAATAGGTAATAAGTGAGCTTGTTTTTTTGGTTTTAAGTATCCTCAATGGCCTAAGCAATGCATATACATGCATGAGTTGAAAGCATCTACTCTGATGAATAGAAGTATTTAATAATCATAGCTCTCCTACAAATGACTTGCTAAATATTGTCATCAAGTTAACTGGTGACCCGATGTGTGTCAAAGTAGAACTGTGCTTCACAGGGTTTTCAATGGATGATTCTTCCAAAGTAGATCACCAGATCTTCCTTCTGATGTTCCTCTGAAGTTGGACCAAATGTGGGCCCTGCCTGGTGTGCAATCAGGCCAAAATAGTTTACACACTGAGTGATTAAGAGGAGAGAAAATTATTTATTGCAAAGTGGCAATGCAAGGAGACAGGGCCCAGTACTCAAATCTCACTCCCTGCATGGAGATCCGGATACCCTTTTGTAAGCTTCAGGAGAGAGGGGTTATACATATCCATAAAAACTTCAGGAATTTGGGCATGAATTAACTAAGGATTGGCTGAGGCTTCCTTTGCCTCAGTTTAAAGGGACAGTCAGTTTTGTAATGCAGTGCACTTGCACACCAGTTGAGTCACGTTGGCTTCCTGTCATATGCTGATCAGGGCTTGGGCAGAGGGAAGAATGTCAGTTCCCAGCAACTTTGTTCCATTTGTCTCACTGCGCATGTCCATGGGCCACAGTTAATTTTCAAGTTGTTTCCTGAACACACATTAACAAACTTATCACCTGTTTCTAGGGGGATAAGGAGAAGCTCTGGTAGCATAGTGGCTAAAGCACTCGACTGCTAACCAGAAGGCTGGTGGTTCAAACCCACCAGCCACTCCTCGGAAGGAAGGTTGTGCAATCCTACTTCATAGTGATACTGCCTCGGAAACCCAAGGTGGGGTCGCTATGAGTCAGGCGGACTCGATGGCACATAACAACAACAAACATGGAGAGGATGTGTGAATTGATCTTTCTTCCAGTGAGTTATCATGTTTACTTATCTGCCTCCAACCAAGGTAACAGACAAGATGCGGACTAAGCTTTGATTCATGAGGTATCATGTCCACCTATCTGTCTTAACCAGGGTCAGGATGATAGTTAAGCTTTCATTCTATTCAGTTCTTAAGGAACTGAGTTATCATATTTACTTATTTGCCTTCAACCGGGGGTGCAGGATGAACTTTGATTCCACTCGGCTTCACCTCTGAGTGGGCTTGAACTTCCATCTTCTGGTTAGCAGCCAAGCACCATTTGTGTGATCCAGGCACTCCTGCTACAGGAGCATAAGGGAGTGTTAATAGCCTAGAGGTGGAAGCATAACTCCACCTAGGAGTGAGGGTTGAATGAGTTTACAGACAGCTCCAGAATACCTAAAGGTTTTTGAGTAATATGAAAGGAAGAGATTGTTTTTGAAGTTCTTCCCTAGGTACAGTGCGTTTGATGCTAAAAATATATCATTTGATGCCCCGAAAGTATGTATCTTGTTAGTCACAGGTACACCTGTCAGAATCTGACATTAACTTGTGATGTATCTGTGTGTTTTCCACCTCCCTCACTCTTTGAAACAAGAAGTATTGACAATACTAAAGGATATAGACCTAACCTTAACTGAACTCTTAATCAAAACTACAGTCAATTTTACATCAACAATTTTTTTTTTTCTCCAAGAGTTGTCACCATAGGTGAAGGCAACTAAATCTATCCATTTAAAATTTTCACCATTATTACATTTTACACCATCACTACATTTTATTAGATTTTACATTATGGGCTCTTTTCAACTTCTTTATAACTACAGAAGTAGATTGCCCAGTCTTCCTTCCAAGGAGTGGCTGGTATGCTTGAACCTTCAGCCTTCTGGTTACCAGTCAAATGCCTTAGGCACTATACCACCAGAGCTCCTACTTTATAATTTGTTGCTATTCTGTGCTGTCAAGTCAGACTTGACTCATAGTGACCCCTCTTTGGGTTTCCAAAGCAGTATGTCTACAGAAGTAGATTGCCCAACCTTCCTTCTAAGGATGGCTGGTGGATTTGAACCACTAGCCTTCTGCTTAGCAGTCAAGTGCCTTAGGCACTATGCTACCAGAGCTCCCACTTTGTAACTAGTGAATCTTTAATTACAATTTAAATGAGGATTAATTCCCACAGTGTTTGGAACCATGTTTCTCTTGTTGTTATTGTTGTTGTTATGTGCCATCGAGTCGGACCTGACTCATAGCGACCCCTCCTTGGGTTTCCAAGGCAGTATCGTAGAAGTAGATTGCCCCGTCTTCCTTCCGAGGAGCGGCTGGTGGGTTTGAACTGCCAGCCTTCTGGTTAGCAGTCAAGTGACTTAGGCACTACGCTTATTAACAAGGAGCTATGCAATAGTTTGGTGGCCTCAGACAAGGCAGTGCTAATGAGTTAGTGGGATTCTTCAGGATCCCTGGCTTTTGTCGTTTTGGAGCCTTCAGAGGCTGGTGGGAAAGGTTTGTCCAAACCCTATCCATTTCTGTCAGACTTCCTCTCATTCCAGGGAACTCGTGATTCAGTTAGGAAATCAGGACCTAGCAGAAACTTGGCAAAGCCCCAAATGTGTCTTTCCTGTGTATTTCCATTTTTTGGGTTTTCCACAATGTGATATGTCTACTCCATGGCCAAGAAGTCCCAGCACACTCAAAGGAAACTGTTCTCTTTCTCACATACACCAGTGGTTCTCAGCTGGTAGGAAGGGGTGATTCTGTCCTATCTTCTGTGGCCGAGGAACATTGGCAATGTCTGAAGACAGTTTTGATTGTCATTACTGGGGGATATTCTGATGTCTGTTTGGGAAGAAGCCTGAGATACTGCTAAACATCCTAAAGTGCTCAGCACAGCTCTCCACATCAAAGAATTACCCCACCCAAACTATCGTTGTTGTTGTTGTTAGTGCCATCAGGTTGGCCCCTAACTTATGGTGACCCATGCACAGTGGGACAAAGCTGCCTGATCTTGTGCCAGGTGCAGATTGGACCATTGTGCTCCACAGGGTTTTCACTGGCTGATTTTCAGTGATAGATTTCTAGGTCTTTCTTCCTAGTCTTAGTCTGGAAGCTCCACTGAAACCTGTTGAGCATCATAGCAACACGCAAGCCTTTTCTGACGGGCAGGTGCATTAGCCAGGAATTGAATCCAGGTCTCCCACATGGAAAGTGAGAATTCCACCACTGAAAATGTCAATCTTGCTGAGGTTGGAGAAACAGCAACAACCAGCAGCTATTGAGCACCTACTGTGTGTCAGCACTGCCCCAGGTACTTTTCATAAGTCTTTTTATTAAATCCTTGAGATAATATCTTGAATTTGGTATTATGATTCCCATTATTGATATTCAGAAACTGAAGCTGAGCAAGTTTAAGGAATTTTCCCCAATTCCATTAAGGTGACTTGCCCCAGAGGCAATTTAAGTGTCTGACCTCAGTCGAGAAGTTGCTTCATTTTTCTCTGAATACCTAGATATTTCCCTATTGAATGAATAGCTATCCACATTTTTTTTTTGTAATTTAGAAACTTGGTGGGGAACCTACCCCTCACCATGTTTATTTCACTTGGTCCATGAACCTCACTGCTGCCTATGGGGTACCCCAACACCTTTGGTCTTTTTGGTGTTCCCTTTCTTAGCTACCCTCCAATACATGCACATGTGCACACACACACACAGCATACTTTCTGGCAATCCAAACTCATCTCCTCTCAAACGTCTTTCATTAAAGCTCTGTCTTCTAATCTAGCTGACATCCCAGAGAGGAAAATGATGCCAACCACATTTCCATGCCCAATTTAGATATTACCCTTGAAAGGACTCTTGTGTTTTCCCAGAAGACTTCAGCAGCTTGTGTACTGCTCCTGACTGCATCTCTAGTTGTGGAATTTGAGCCGACTGAATCCTTCCAAGCAATTAGTGGCAACTGTTTAATATCATTGGCTACCAGTAGTAGTTTCAGTGAGATTTTCAAAATGGTATAGAGTTGGGAAGAAAGTGAACACAGATATTTCCCTATTGAATTAATTACTATCCACTTTTTTTTTTTTTTTGTAATTTAGAAACTTGGTTTGTCCTTGTAGTACTCTCAGAAATTGTTTTAGTTTTTAATCAAAGAAAAATGCATAGAAAGAAGTAATGACCAGACAAAGCCTTTCTAGAATTCAAGAGTAATGATCAAAGTTGTTCCATCCCCCTGGGCCCCACAGCCCTGTGCTAGATATCAGGGATACATAACAGAGTAAGACCCCATTCCTGGCCTCAAGCTACCTACTTTCACTCCTGTCATCATCACTGAGGGCAAAAATCTGTTGTAGGGAGACAGCAAGGAGAATTCAGCTGCTGGAGCCAGACTGCCAGTTGCTTTTGAATCAGAGTAGAACTGTGCTCCATAGGGTTTCCAGTGGTTGACTTTTGGAAATAGATTGCCAGGCCTTTCTTTCAAGACACCTCTGGATGGACTCAAACTTCCAACTTTTCACCTGGCAGCTAAGTTCATTAACTATTTGCAGCAAGACTGCCTGAGTCCAAATCTTAGTACCTTCCATCTGTGTGACCTTGGGCAGGTCATAGGCTCTCTCTGTGACTCATGTTCCTGACCTGTGAAATAGAGGTGATAGCAGTCCCTAATTTATAGACTTCTTGGTCAGATTAAATGAGTTATTACTCACAAGGCAGTTACAACAGCCCTAGGTTCATTAAAGCTCATTAAAAGCAAGTACTCATTAATGCAAGCCATTATTTTCATTGGCCTTATTATCTACCCTAGTGTCCATATTGTGCTTTCTGTGTAACTGGAGGTTAATAAGTCTCAGTGGGTTGATTGAAAAATAAGCAAATGAGTAAAAACTACACTGACTTCCTCATCATGAGAAATGCTTCATACGGCTTCTTGTTGCACAGTTAGTATCAATCATTCTTTCTATTATTTCTTAGTCTCTGAGGCTTCAAATTCAGCATAAGCCTCAAACAAATGCAATCAGCCCTGAGATGGAGCCTCACACTCTCCCTTTTTGCCCTGTTCCCACCCTTCAACCATCCCACACCCACCCTGGCACTCAGATCTCAGGCTCTAGAGAAAGAGGGGAGGGAGCACAGACTCCACTAAATTAACCAGGCTCCAGAGAACAGGAACTAGAATCCCTTATCAACTGACACATCTGAAAATAGCAGGAGAGTGTGAAGAGCACAATTGTATACCAGGAAGAAACTTTGAAAATGTGATTGTTTGGGGGCATTCAGCTGAGAAACTAGCCTCAGATTTTCTTTCTTCTCCTATTACTTGTTTTAAATTGCTGAAGCCTTCCTCATCTCACCCCCTAAGATGACAAAAATCCCCTTGCTATTTGTTAAATTTATGTCTTCCAGAGCAGGCACACACTCACACTGCACTGCTCGGAGCTCACAGGACTCTCGCATTTTCAGCATGTCTTGCTCTAATACCCACGGTTCATTAGACTTGCCGATAATTGGCACAAAGTCCAAAGCTTATGTTTTTTGCAACCCTCTTAGCTCTTTCTCCCTGATGGGCATCTTACTTTCCATTGCTTATTAGCAGGACTCTAATCCAAGCTATAGAGCCACACAGGGAAATGCTTTAAAACACCCTGGGAACAAGAAGGAAGTGACTCACTATAAGATCAGCATAGGTCCCTATGAGGGATGTGGTTACTGAAAATAACTGAGGGCTTGGCCAGGGCATTATTGGATCACCTATCTAGGACCTGCAACTATGAATCCTCTTCTATGTTGTTCTGAAATTTCTAATACATTTTTCAGATGTGTCTAATAGTTTCATACACTGTCTCAAGAAATAAACATCTAAGACTGAGTTATTGAAGTGAGGATTTGTGTGTATGTGTGTGTGGCTTAGTTGGTCATTTAGCCAAATAACTAGCCACACCTGTGGGCAGAAAATTATGTCAATCAGAAATTGCAGGACCAGAGAAAAAAAATTGACATTATTATAGTGGAAAAAAGACCTTGGTAAAATGTCCGTTGTAACTAAAGAAAAATGGGTTCCAATGTCATTGTTTTGTTATGGTTGTTAACAGTCACCTAGCTGGCCCGACTCATGGTAACACCAAGTACAGTAGAAAATCACTGCCCAGTCCTGTGCCATCCCATGATTGTTAGTGTGTCAGACCACTGTGATCCACAGGATTTTCACTGGCTGATTTTCAGAAGTAGATCATCAGGCCTTTATTCCACCACTGTTTAGCTTTATTTTTTAGCATATTCCATAGGCCACAATTAAATAACATGGATGTTACTTGTTTAATTCTTCAAACATCTTTAAGTCATGTATCATTATCCCATTGTATTGACAATGACTGATTTGTAGCAGTTAAGTAACCTACACAGTGATGCAGAGTGAGTGAGATTCCTAAGACATCTTCTTCACCACTGTTGTGTGCTACCACCTCATTCTTACCTGGAAGCAGAAAAATGGAAGGCCAAGAATAAGTCTATCAATTATTGAGCACCTGCTGTGTGCAAGACATGTGAGGGCTACCAAAAAAAAAACAAAAAACCACCACTGCTACTATTGCTATGAGTCAATTTCAACTCATAGTTACCCTATAGAACAGAACAGAATTGCCCCATAGGGCTTGCAAGGCTGTAATCTTTATGGAAGCAGACTGACACATCTTTCTCCCATGGAGCAGCTAGTAGTTTCCAACTGTTGACCTTTTCTTGATTAGCAGTTGAGCTCTTAACCAATGTACCCCCAGGGTCCCTTGTGAGGGTTATGTTGTTGTTATTTGCCATCGAGTCGGCCCCGACTCATAGCGACCTCTCCTTGGGTTTCCGAGGCAGTATCACTACGGAAGTAGGAATGCCCAACCTTCCTTCCGAGGAGTGGCTGGTGGGTTTGAACCTCCAGCCTT
>NW_006921788.1:912491-913005 GCF_000298275.1 Orycteropus afer afer
CCAATACCATAAAATGGTCAAGTGAGTCCTGCCAGGCAATCAAAATCTCTCTGATATATACTATGGAGTGAAGTTCTTCCTCTAGAGTTGCTAATCCAAGAAGATGTGAGGCAGGTTGCTGGTAGCCACATTGACCATAATGTGGAAGGAATATGTGTAAGAATAAAGCTGAGCACAGATAACCAGGTCATAGAGATGGAGAGAGAGAGACAGACTTGGCAAAAAAAAAAAAAAAGTTTTGAGCCCTTGGATTCAGCCATACCTGAAGCCAGAAACACTCTAGATTTTTCAGTTATGTGAGTTAATGAATTTCCCTTTGTGTTGGCTAGTTTGATTTGTTTTTCAAATACTTTCCAAATGTAAGATTCTTCATCTATCCATACTTTATACCTGTTTTATAAATAAATTATAAAAACGTATACATCAAGAGGTCATTGTGAAGACGAAAGAGCAAAAGTCTAGCATAGCACTTAGATGATAAGAACATAAACCCGATTTAAAAAAAAAAAAAATA
>NW_006921788.1:913105-940628 GCF_000298275.1 Orycteropus afer afer
GTATATATATATAGGTGCTTAATAACAATTGGTTCATTGGTTGATTGGACCAAGAAAGAGTAAAATGAAATGATTATGGTAGTACTTTTGTGTTCATTGTCAATCAAATCTAATTCCCATTTGTTAACAGCTGTGTAATATTCTATTTTTACTGAGATATCATAAGTTATTTAATGAATTTCCCATTATATTTAATGAACTTCCTTTTATAGTTCTGTGACTTTACATTTTTCTCTTTCATAAACAATGGTATTCATTTAAATCTTTACACATGTTTAATAATTTCATTAGGATAAGAAATGCATTAAATGATTATTTGTGCTTTTAAAAGCTGAAGTTTCTATTATTAAGTCTAGATATAACATATTCCTAGAAAATTACCTCTGGTCTGAGTGAAAATTTAAGAAACCAGTTTTTGAGTCTACCCAGACCCTAAGATCTTACTATTAAAGCAGACATTTCCCCTAGGAGGAGCTACAAAAAGAATTTTTTTTTTCCCAGGGAGTGGGGGGAAAAAAATCCAAACCTCTCTTAATGAAGTTGCTTTTGAAACATTTGCTTTGAAACTTGAGATGCTAACCTAAACCGTGCCCACTGCCATCTAGTTGATTCCAACTCATAGTGACTCGATAGGGCAAAGTAGAACTGCCCTGCCCCACAGGGTTTCCAAGGCTATAAATCTTTACAGAATTAGACTGCCACATCTTTCTCCTGAGTAGCAGCTAGTGGGTTCAAATGACTCACCTTTAGGTTAGCAGCTGAGCATTTAGCCACTGTGCCAAAGGGTTCCTTTGACATATGAAAAGAAAAAAACCAAACTCACTGCCGTCTAGTTGATTTCAACTCATAGCAACCTCTTTTGGGTTTCTGAGGCTGTAGATCTTTACGGAAGTAGATAGTCCCATCTTTCTTCCACAGAGCAGCTGGTGGTTTTGAACTGCTGACCTGGTTAGTAGCCGAATGCCTTATCCACTACACCACCAGAGCTCCTTTTTCACATTCTAAAAGAACATCAAAAATTCAATTCAAGCCATGTCTAAGTATGCAGAAGTTCGAGATTTAATTACCAGGGAGAAATCCCTGAGATGGGCGTTAGCCTGCATGGCGACATAAACTTAGACTCAGTGCTAGGCTCTGCATGCCTTTAGCTTTGGTGTTATCCTTTCTCACTGAGGCTCAGTAAGTGAAGTTCAAGACCATTAACACCTCTTGTGGAGAAAAACAGAAGAAAAAACAAAGAGAAATTCCATGTGATGATTTTTTAAAATAATGGAATGCTTTATAAATTTCATCCTGGGAGGTGCCTAAAATGCCTGCAATTCTGAATGGGGCAACTCAGCACATGGCCAGGGAGCAGCAAGATCAGCAGCTGTCTTCTTCCAACCCTGCCTGCTACTATTGGCCTCCAGAGAGGTTTTGCATAAATCTGGTGTCTCCTTTCAAACCCCCAATTAAACTATCTCCCACAGCCCTCCTAGGCCCTTTTTTTACTGGCTCTGTAAACTGGTGATTCAAGACAGGAAAATAAATAAATACTCCAAACTGTATTTGATCATAGTAAGGATTAGAAGCTCCCATTACCAAGGAGACTATTCTGAATATTATGAAATCCTTACATCTTAAGGACTGGTACAGTTATAGAGAATAGAGTAGCTGAGAGGCTGTGGAAGAGGTTAGTTCCAATTCTTCCAGTCCATCTCTCCAAATACAGCTGTGTTTATCCCATTTGCCATCTGTGGCTTATAGGAATCAAGACTGACTCCTTACCCAGTGGTCAAAGTCCTCCTAAGACACGACGCTTCAGCTACACATAAGAGCCCTTTCCTTCTATTCTCTGTGCTCCATATTTTAGCCAAACTGGACCACTTACCATTTCCTAAACATACTCTGAGGACCCAGATTCGTGCAAATGGTTTGTGCTCAGCTGCTAATCAAAAGGTTAGAGGTCTGAATCCACCCAGCAGCAGTGTGAAAGAAAGGCCTGGCAATCTACTTCTGTAAGATTACAGCCATTGAAAATTTATAGCACACAATTGCACTCTGAAACACACAGGGTCACGTGAGTTAGAATCGACTCAGCAGCAACTGGTTGAACGTGCTTTATAAGTTTTTACTTCTATCTATTTATTAAGCTTCTTCCTACCACCTAGAAAGCTTCCCTCTTCTCCCTGTCTCAGCCTATCTAAATTTGACTCATCCTTAAAGGCCATTCTCAAATGCCATCTCTTCCATAAAGCATTTGTCTGTCATCCACATCCTCACTCCTAAAGATAGATGAGTTCTACTGCCTCTAAACCTCCAAAGCCCTTTGTGAGAATATTTCTTTGTATGAAAATCATTACTACCTTGTGTTTCAGTTAGCTGTATTTTTTTTTTTTTTTAACTGATGTCCCCTACTAGATATTAAGTGTCACAAGAGTGAGGACTATTTCTAACATAGCTAGGATTTGCTAAAGTCAGTCAGTATTAAGAATGAAATAAATGACTTTCCAAGCTGGCTGTCAAGGACAGGGTCTGAGTTGTAATCATTCACTCACCACACATTTATTGAGATCCTGCTGTGTACCAGGAACTATGATTAGCACTAGATATCTGCAGCAAATATACATTCAAAGAGAAACATAGGAAATAACTCCTAAAAGTACAGAATATGCACTATCCAGAATCTGGTCTATAGACATTAGAGGTGTCCATCGGGACTGCTACACTTTAAACATCAGGATTTTGAAAACACCAATAAGCATCGATGTTATTAAAACAATGCCTCATCTCAAAAGAGACTGAGCTTGCTATTTCAAAATGTTGGACTCTAATCCTTCTCAATAGTTCATACAACATGCATACTGCAATGTACAGTTAGACTCTGTCTAACCAAGGGATCGTCAAGTATCTTTGTTGTGTACTTTGTTCTGATAAAGGAGCTCTGGGGATATAATGCCTAAGGCATTTGACTGCTAACCAGAAGGTTGGTGGTTCAAACCCACCAGCCACTCCACGGAAGGAAGACTGTGCAATCTACTTCCATAGAGATTTACCAACTTGGAAAACCAGAGGGGATCACTATGAGTCGGAATCAACTCAATGGCAGTGAGGGTTTTTTTTTTTTTTGGTTTTGTTCTGATTAATATTTTGTAAAAGGGAAATCGAATAAAACTGTAGTACACACCACATCCCTACAATTCCTCTCTGAAAATGTGTGACATGGCCTTCTTTCATACTTTTCTATTTAGAAGAAGTTATTTATGATTGTCATTCATGGGGTTTGTCAAAGCAAATTCAAATTCATAAACTTGTGAAGCATCCTTTCAGCCAGCAGCTACTAACATCTATCTCTTTTCTGGTTGTGAGACATCACATGATAAATGTATAATCAGAAAATTAAAGAATAACTCTCTAATAGGGGCCACCTTTTCAAGATTCAGAATGAATTTCCCCCAAAGAGAAGTGGAGAATCCTATAATCTCTTTTAAATTCAGAAAGTTTCCAAATGCTTGTTAAGGAAGAGGGACCTCTTTCCCTACCATGTCTAAGAAAATAAAACTAATTCACTGAGACTTTATACTCTTGTTTATGTAAAGTAATTCGATGACAGACTATATATGAAATGCATCCTGGGATGGGTGGTGGTTAAGTCAATTTATTTCCCTAAAATGAGTGAAATTTTCCTTTAAGAAACTGGCTAGACAAGTTGACCTGTTGTTGTCTCCTCCCAGATCTATTACCCAACAAAGACTGATGCCTGCTGAGTTTGAGTAAGGCATTGTATATTCTCTTTGGGTGTCAGTTTCCTATGCTGGGAATTGAGCTTCTTGAAGGTTGTTGCTGTTAGGTGCTATTGAGTTGGCTCTAACTCATAGCAACTCTGTACAACAGAACGAAACACTTCCCCGTGAACTCTTGCTATGCGTGAGCCCATTGTTGCAGCCACTATGTCATTGCATCTTAAAAAGGGTCTTCTCTGGTGGCGTAGTACATAAGGCATTTGACTGCTAACCAGAAGGCTAGTGGTTCAAACCCACCAGCCACTCCCCAGAAGGAAGGTTTGGCAATATACTTCCGTGGTGGTACTACCTCGGAAACCCAAGGAGGAGTCTCTCTGAGTTGGATCCAACTCCACAGCAATGGTTGCTACTTTACCAAACATGATATCCTCCAGGGACTGGTCCTTTCTGATAACATGACCAAAGTGGATGAGACAAAGTCTGGCCATTCTCACTTTTAGGACCATTCTGCCTGCACTTCTTCCAGGACAGATTTGCTTGTTCTTCTGCCAGTCCATAGTATTTTCATTATTCTTGGCCAACACCACAATTCAAAGACATCAACTCTTCTTCAGTCTTCCTTATTCATTGTTCAGCTTTCATATGCATATGAGGCAATTCAAAATACCATGGTTAGGGTTAGGCACACCTTAGTCTTCATAGTGACATCATTGCTTCTTAACACTTTAAAGAGGTCTTTTGCAGCAGATTTGCCCAGTGCAATATAACGTCTGATTTCTTGACTGTTGCTTTCATGAGTGTTGATTGTAGACCTAAGTGAAATGAAATCCATGACAAACTCAATCTTTTCTCCATTTATTGTGATGTTTTTTATTGGTCCAGTAGTGAGGATTTTTTACTTTTATGTTGAGGTGTAAACCATACTGCAGACTGTAGTCTTTGATTTTCATCATTAAGTGCTTCAAGTCATATTCTCTTTCAGCAAGCAAGGCTGTATCATCTGCATGTCACAGTTTGTTAATGAGTCTTCCCATAATCCTGATGCCACGTTCTTCATATAGTCCAGTTTCTTGGATTATTTGCTCAGCATACAGATTGAATAAATATAGGGAAAGGATAAAAACTGACACACAACCTGATTTTAAACCATGCACCTTCTTGTTCTGTTCTAACGACAGCCTCTTGATCTATCTAAGGTTCCTCATGAACACAATTAAGTATTCTGGAATTACCATTCTGTGCAGCATTGTGCATAATTTGTTACAATCCACAGTCAAATGCCTTTGCATTGTCTATAAAACACAGGTAAACATCTTTCTGGTATTGTTACTTTCAGCCAAGATCCATCTGACATCAGCAGTGATATCCCTTGTCCCATGTCCTCTTCTGAATGCAGCTTGAATTTGTGGCAGTTCCCTGTCAGTATAGTGCTGCAACTATTTTTTAATTATCTTCAATAAGATTTTACTTGCATGTGATATTGTTTGATAATTTCCACATTCTTTTGGATCACCTTTCTTTGGATTGGACACAAATACCAATCTCTTCTGGTCATTGGGCCGAGTAGCTGTCTTCCAAATTTCTTAGCATAAACAAGCAAGCACCTCCAGCTATGCATCCATTTGTTGAAACATCTCAATGGGTAGTCTGTCAATTCCTGAAGCCTTGCTCTTCACCAATTCCTTCAGTACAGCTTGGACTTCTTCCTTCAGTACCATTGATTCTTGATCATATGGTACCTCCTGAAATAGTTGAACATCAACCAGTTCTTTCTGGTACAGTAACTCTGGATTCCTTCCATCTTCTTTTGATGTTTCCTCCATCATTCAATATTTTGTTCATAGAATCTTTCAGCATTGCAACTTGAGACTTGAATTTTTTCTTCAGTTCTTTCAGCTTGAGAAATTCCCATTTAGTTTTCTAACTTCAGGTCTTTGCACATTTCATTATAATACTTTATTTTGTTTTCTCAAGCTGTCTTTTCAAATCTGTTCAGCTGTTGTATTTCATGATTTCTTCATTTGCTTTAGCTACTCTCCATTCAAGAGCAAGTTTCAGAGTCTCTTCTGATACTATTTTGGTCTTTTCTTCCCTTTTTTGTCTTTTTAGTGACCTTTTTCTTTCTTCATGTACGATGTTCTTGATGTCATCCCACAACTTATTTGGTCTTTGGTCATTTGTGTTCAGTGCATCAGATCTATTCTTCAGATCATCTCTAAATTTAGATTGTATTTTGGCTCTTGTGGACTTCTTTTAAGTTTCTTCAAATTTAATTTGCCTATGAGCAATTGATAGTCTGTTCCACAGCCAGCTCCTGGCCTTGTTTTGACTGAAGATACTGAGTCTTCTGCATTACCTACATTGTAGTTGATCTAATTCTTGTGTATTCCATCTGGTGAGGTCTGCATGTGGAGCTGCTGTTTATGTTGTTGAAAAAGGGTACTTTCAGTGAGTAAGTTGTTGGTCTGGCAAAATTCTATCATGAGATCTCCAGCATCACTTCTATCACCAAGACCATTATTTTCCAGCTACTCATGCTTCTTCGTTTCCAGCTTTCACATTCCAGTCACCAGCCATAATCAATACATCTTGATTGCATGTTTGGTCAATTTCAGACTACAGAAGTTGGTAAAAATCTTTAATTTAGTCATCTTTGGCTGTAGTGGTTGGTGCATAAATTTGAATAGTAGTGGTATTAACTGGTCTTACTTGTAGGTGTATGGATATTATCCTGTCAGTGACAGCATTATACTTCAGGACAGATCTTGAAACAGTCTTTGTGACAATGAATGCCATACCATTCCTCTTCAGTTTGTCATTCCTGGTTGTGGTGGTTGTGTTTGTGTCAACTTGGCTGGGCCTGGTTGAGTGGCTGGGCAGCTGGTGGTAGTTATTCCCCGTGATGAGACTGGCAATCAACTCCATGGTGGAATCTACCACAAGCAGCTGAGTAGCTGCTTTTGGGTATGTGGTCTGCTTCCTGTATATAAGGAGAAGCCTTGGGAATGGTCTCTAGCTTATGGCACCTTGAACCATGCATGTAGCCTTGTCATTGTTCATCATCCTGCCATGCTCTGCTGACCTTGGAACTTACAATGGACTTGAATTAATGGCCTGCTGTGTGGTTTGGTAACATTGGGACTGTGCCTTTTGACTTGTCAACCTTGGGCCTTCTCAGCCTCAGCAGCCAGCAGCTGTCTGAGTGAAGAAATGCCTCTAGCTCCAGTGGGCGGGGAGCAGGAGGCAGAGCTGGACCCCAAGGTTGAGGGGCTTTCACCCAGCCCCTAGAGCTTTACACTTTGAACTTACACTTAAAGCCTCCAAAATGTAAGAATAAACTCCTGTTTGTTTAAGCCACCCCATTTGTGGTATATTTCTTGTCAGAGCAGCACTAGGTAACCAGAATGCTGGTATAATAGACCATTTGATCATCTGATTCAGTATGGCCAAAACCAGTCCATTTCAGCTCACTAATGCCTATTATATTGATCTTTATGTGCGTTCCATTTCATTTTTGACAACTTCCAATTTTCTTAGATTTGTACTCAATACATTCCATGTTCCAAATGTTAATGGATGCAGCTGTTTTTTCTCATTTTGAGTCAGGCCCCATCAGCAAATGAAGGTCCCTAAAGCTTTACTCCATCTACATCTTTAGGATTGACTCTACTTTGGGGAGGCAGCTACTCCCCAGTCATATTTTGAGTCCCTTCCAACCTAAGGGGCTCATCTTCTGGCACTATATCAAACAATGTTTCATGTATTCATAAAGTTTTCCAGTAACATATCAGACAATGTTTCACTGCTATGCATAAGGTTTTTTTCAGAAGCGAACAGCCCCATCTTTCTTCCCTATCTGTTTTTGTTTGGAAGCTCTGCTGAAACCTTTCCACCATGAGTGACCCTGCTGGTATTTGAAATATCAGTGGCATAGCCTTCAACCTCCCAGGAACATGCAAGCCACCATAGTATGGCAAACTGACAGATGAGTGGTCTTGAAGGTGGAACTGGTTTTATCATCACTGAAAGACCATCATTAACTCGGACAGAGCCCGGCACAGAGAAGGGATTCAGTAAGTGCTAATTAAAAGAATGAACTCAAAACTTCAAATTGTGTGGACAAGGCCTTTTAACTAGAATTCAGACTCAAGGCCCACTAGACTTTCAGTTTAAATCAGTCACACATATCTATCTGAGTGTCCTTCATGCTGCCATATGTTCTGGGCTAGCAAAACAAGTGGCATTTTCAGTTGTAATTCAACTTAAAACCTTCCCAGTTGCTCTTTCAATGTATTGAGCCATTTCCATCAAAATTCCACTTCTGTGGTTTTTTATATGCCCTCATAATTACCTCTTGCTATAAGATTATTCAATCTTGTCTTCCGTCTTAAACATTTGTTCTTGCAACAAAAATCAGTGCCTGCTGACTTTGAGTAAGGCATTATGCTAGCCATAGTAACCTTAGCTCGAGCCTCTCCATTCTCTGCTGCCCTCTCATTTAATAGTTTATCTCTCCTGAACAGAAATACTTTACTTCCCCAAAGCTCTTGAATTAGGGAAAGTGGCCAGAAATTAAATGCTATCTCGTCACTCCTGTTTAGAAATACAGATTCCTTCTTAGTTTGTGAAAGTGGGAAATAAGAACCAATTTTTCCCATCTAAAATTGAACAACAGCTAAGTAGAAGTGAAGGAATAGATTTAAATTAGAAAGGCTATATTAAATCTGTCAAATCAAAGCCGATTCACTCCAGGTTCTGTATGCATGAAAAGGTGTAATTATGAAAAGTTGATATTCTGCAGCTTTTATGCATATTCACTTCATGAACTTAGACCTCCAGAAGCCTCCAAGGACTGTTTTCCCATTTTTAATAAGTGCCGAGAATGAAGTACTTCCTGACAGAATTAAAGGAGGGGAGAAATCAGTTATTTATTTATTTTGTTTTTAAGCTTAGCAGCAAAGTGAAAACAAAGAAGCAGTATTCTGCTGGGTTTTGTGTGCTTTAAGAGAGCTACAAATAAAATGAACCTCTTGAGTGTCAGCAATGATAGTTTAGCAATTAGGAGGACAACTGATCCATCAGAAAAAAGAATCGTATTAGGGATTGCAATTTCTAAATAACATCAGTGGGTCTGTGTGCAGTGGCTGTGAATAGTTATCTTGTGAAAAGGAAGGAATTTCAGAGAAATCCCACAAGGTTCAGTAACCCAAAGCCCAGGGCTTCCAACTGGGTTTTGTTTCACTCAACAGGACTCTATAATGGTCAATCCAAGACAAGGAAGCTGAGGGGAGAGTTGAGATTTAGCTCAAACTGCGCAGAGAACTCCAGCCCCTTCATTCCTCAGGGCTGCCAACCTCAAAACTCTGCTGTGAGGTTCTCTCAGTCAAAAAGCATATTAAGAAAGATATCAAGAGAGTGGAGAGGCTGATTATTTTGTGTCAAGTCCCCTCACCCCCCAAAATAAAAATTAATGCTGTGAACCTCTCAATTCCATGAATCTTTAGGGAGATAAAACCGCAGATCAAGGAATTTCAGTGAATGCTGTGAGCAGCACTGAAATCATTATTTTCAACGGCCTCTTGTTTTAACAGTGGAGGACCAGAGAAGTTTTCACTTGCCCAAGGTCTTACAGTCTGTTCACGGAAACCACCATTATTGCTCAGCATGTTTGCATCCATGAAGAAAGGCTAGCCTGTGAGTCTGGTTTGCCTTGCCAGTCAGCTCTGCTGTTCATTATTATTCTATGTCAGTCTAGTTAAGGGCAGGGGAAAGTGTGAAAGGAATATGTGGGTTATGCTATGAATTTTTTTTCATCATTTACATAGAAACAATAGCCAGCTTGGGGACAGGATGACACCACTAAAGTTGGACAGATTTAACTCTCTTCGGCAAAAAGCTTCTCCATGGGGCCTTTGCTTCTAAGATGTACTTGATTTCAAGCTACCAAGTGGGTGCATCAATAGGTAGAGCCATTAGTTCAATGTCAGCATCCCCTCCCCCCTTAGAATCTGGGCTCTTTTCTTGCTGCGGATGATGGAATCTAAAATATTTATGTGCCTTTAAAATGACTCTTTAGCATTTACATGTACCTGGCATTTACCAAAGTGCTTGACAATCAGTGTTTATTAACAGGAAAATGACTGCAAGTCAATCTGCCCTGTGATATTTGGGAGAGCAAGTCTCTTTGGAGCTACAGAGAAGGTGTTTCTGGGAGCAATATTGAGACCAATGATTCACAGTCAATTCACTTGCCTAATATTGCCTAAGGCCTCATATTTAAAGTTCCCCATAGTTTGTTTGCTAGACTTTGTTTCAAGAATCCTGAAAGGTGGCATGCTTATCATGCATTTCATTTACTCATCAAGTACTTACTAAGCATCAACTAGGTTTTGAGGAATAAACAGTAGTAAGACTCTGCTCAAGTCTGGCTCAAATCCTCTATCATGATGCCCCTGTCTAGTCTGAAAATAACCAGTAGTTTTCAATTAGGGTTGGGAGCATCTAGCAATGTCTGAAGACATTTTTGATTGTCACCACTGAGTGGGATGTTGGGGGCTACTACTAGCATCTAGTAGGTAGAGGCTAAGGGTCTACTAAACAACTTACAATGCAAAGGACAGCCCCTACAACAAAGAATTATCAGAGCCAAAATGTCAATAATGGCAAGGTAGAGGAAACCTATTGTAATCCCTATCTCTGTGGTTTATAATTGTTTGGTTAAATGTGAGCCCCCCTCATTCTGTTGTAAGGTTTTTGGTTGCAGAAGCCATTTATTACTCTTTGTTTTATCCCAGCGACTACCAAATACAATACAGACGCAATAAATATGTAGTGCTGAATGAAATAATGAACATAGTATCTCTACCCCAGGGAACCCACCAGTCAAGGGTGAAGATAGACAAGTAAGAAAGCAATTTGGGATAAAATATGGTTGGTCTTCAAAGCAGTCAGTAAGAGCTATTTTGCATAATCAATAGTTTATCATCCAAACTGATACACTTTTTGGGGGGGAGTTGGGTGTTTGCTACTTTTAAAAACTATGGTAAATGCATATGTAACATAACATTTGCCATCTCAACATCCTTCCCATGTACAATTCAGTGGCATTAATTGTGTTCATCACATTGTGCAACCATCACCATTATCCATATCCATACTTTTCCATCACCCTTAACAGAAGCTCATTGTCCCCTAAGCACTAAGATCCCTTTCTGCACTTCCTCCCGCATGCCACTAGTAACCACTAATTAACCTTAGTCTTTACACTTATCTATTCAAGAAATGTTATATAAGTTGGATTATGCAACATTTGTCCTTTTGTGACTGATGTATTTCACTCCACGCAATGTTTTTAGGGTTCATCCATATTGTGTCAGGTATCAGAGCTTCATTTCTCTTTATTCCATTGTGTAGATGTACCCCATTTTATTTATACATTCACCTGTTTATAGATATTTAGGTTCTTTCCACCTTTTGGCTATTGTGAATAGGGCTGCACTGTACAAATTTCTATTTGTGTTCCTACATTGATTCTTTTGGGTTTATACCTAGAAGTGGAGTTGCTGGGTTACATAATATAATTCTATGTCCAACTTTTTGAAGAAACCCCAGACTGATTTCCACAGCAGCTGCACCATTTTACAGTCCCACCAGCAGACTAATACACTTTTGAAAGTGAAAGTGAGCACTTTGAAATAATTAAGGCAGGGAAACAGTGAATCCTTGAAATCCTTGTGTATCCCCAGCAAATCAGGGCACATGTATAGTCAACCCTTGAGATAACCCACAAGATACTCAGCACTTCCCACAAATCAAGTGTCAGCACTTAAAGTATCCATGACCAGAAAAAATGAGCTGGTATTCAACTTGAAGATTTCATGGGGAGCTAGAAAAGTTTACATCTTATGTCACACAGCAAAAAGTTGATAAAAATAAATAAAACTTCATCACTCAGCTTGGTCTTCTTTCAAGAGCCTCATTTTATGCCCACCTTCTGCCAAGTGCTTTGCAGCCATCAACCCTCTTGTCTGCCTCTTGAGCCTCCTCCCACTAGCCTCTCTAACCTTCCAGGTTTTCCCTCATCCAGGATCCCCCTGTGGTCCATGATCACATGGATTTAGCACTCTTTCAGCTTACATCTCAGAAGGAGGGTTGGCCAATCTACTTCCGTACTGATACTGCCTCGGAAACCCAAGGAGGGTTTGCTATGAGTTGGGTCTGACTTGACGGCACATAACAACAACAACAACAATAGCTTACATCCCCATACCCACTAGCCCTGCTCAGTAACTAAATGTCTCTCCCTGCTTAGGAACCAGCCAGAGGTTCCCAGTAAAAGTAACTTTCCCCAAACATAGTTCTTATGACTCTTGGCTATAGATGGGGTTTCTACAAAGCTGTGAGTAGAGTTCTTCTACAGAAGAGTACAGTTAACCCTGCCTGAGATTGTGGGAGAAATATTTACAGAGGAAATAATAATTCAAATACATTATATTGTCAGTTCACTCAGAGGACATTTAATCAACAAGCCCATGGAAACCCATCCAGAGGTCTGGGCTTCATGCTTTCCAGGTGGGTAGAAAGAGTTTCTTCACCAGCAGACATACTTTGTTTGGTGTTAGCCACAAAGGTCTTATGTTGAAACTTGCTAAAGAGTGACATAAATAAAAAGAATATGTTTTGTGATTTCTCTAAGCCAAGACTTTAGGATGAAAGACACTGAGACTTGAATTAAACCTTTTAATTTCCTTTTATGTTGTTGTTATTAACTGCTGTTGAGTCAGCCCTTTACTCATGGTGAGCCCTTACAGAGCAGGACAAAACCTGCCAGGTCCTTCACCATCTGCATGATCTATTGGGTATCCATAGAGTCTATACTAGTTGATTTTCAGAAAAAATCCATCAGGTCTTTCTTCCTAGTCTGTCTTTAGTCTGGAAGCTCTGCTGAAACCTGTTAAGCATCACAGCAACATGCAAACCTCCACTGATGGACAAGCATTAGGGGCAATAGTTGGGAATTGAGCCTGGTCTCCCACATGGAAGGTGAGAATTCTACCATTCAACCACCTATGCCTTTTATTTCAGTAAAAACCAATCCTTTATAATATACAATGCACTTATTGTGAAAACAAATACCTACTTCTTTGTGGTCCAAAATGTCATTGTTTTATTATGAGCAAATCCATTGTTCATAATAAATACCAAAACACCAAAAACCAAATCCATTGCTGTCAAGTCAATTCTGACTCATAGTGATCCTATTGGACAGGGTAGAACTGTCCCAAAGTGTTTCCAAGGCTGAAATATTTATGGAAACAGACTGCCACATCTTTCTCCAGCAGAGAGGCTAGTGGGCTCAAACAACTAACCTTTCGGTACACAGATGAGTGCTTAACCACTGTGCCACCACAGCTCCTGGACCAAATGTTGTTATTGTTATGTGCTATCAAGTTGGACTGACTCATAGCAACCCCTCCTTGGGTTTCTGAGGCAGTATCACTATGAAAGTAGATTGCCCAACCTTCCTTCTGAGGAGTGGCTGGTGGGTTTGAACTACCAGCCTTCTGTTTAGCAGTCAAGTATCATAGGCACTATGCTACCAGAGCTCCTGGACCAAATATTAGGAACACTAAATTTACTGTGATGAAATGTGCAAAGACCTGGAGTTAGAAAACCAAAAGGGAAGAACATGCTCGGCATTTCTCAATCTGAAAGAATCGAGCTAAAAATGTAAGCCTTGAATTACAATATTGAAAGATTCTATGGACAACATATTGAATGATGCAGGAAACATCAAAAGAAGATGGAAGGAATACACAAAGTCATTGTACCAAAAAGAACTGGTTGATCTTCATCCATTTCAGGAAGTGGCATATGATCTAGAACCAATGGTATTGAAGGAGGAAGTAGAAGCTGCAATGAGAGAATTGGTGAAGAACAAGGCTCTGGGAATTGATGGAATACCCATTGAGATATTTCAACAAATGGATGGCCCACTGAAGGCATTCACTGGGTTATGCCAAGAGATTTGGAAGACAGCTACCTGGCCAATTGACTGGAAGAGATCCATATTTGTACCCATTCCAAAGAATGGTGATCCCACAGAATGTGGAAATTACTGAACAATAACATTAATATCACATGCAAGTAAGATCTTACTGAAGATAATTCAAAAACGGTTGCAGCGGTATATTGACAGAGAACTTCCAGAGGTGCAAGCTGGATTCAGAAGAGGACGTGGAACAAGTGATATCATAGCTGCTGTCAGATGGATCTTGGCTCAAGGCAAAGAATACCAAAAAGATGTTTCCTTGTGTTTTATTGACTATGCAAAGGCATTTGATTGTGTGGCTCGTGACAAATTATGGATAACATTAAGAAGAATGAAAATTCCTGAACACTTGATTGTACTTGTGAGGAACCTGTACCTTGACCAAGAGGCTGTCATTCGAACAGAACAAGGGGACATTACATGGTTTAAAATCAAGAACGGAGTGTGTCAAGGTTGTATCCTTTCCCCATACTTATTCAATCTATATGCTGAGCAAATAATCTGAGAAGTTGGACTATATGAAGAAAAACGTGGCATCAGGATTGGAGGAAGAATCAATGACAACTTGAGATACACTGATGATACAACTTTGCTTGCTGAAAGTGAGGATGACTTGAGGCACTTACTGATGAAGATTGAAGACTACAGTCTGCAGTATGGATTACATCTCAATGTAAAGAAAACAAAAATCCTCACAACTGGACCAATAAGCAGCATCATGATAAATGGAGAAAAGATTGAGGTTGTCGAAGAATTCACGTTGCTTGGTTCTACAATTGATGCCAATGGAAGCAGCAGTTAGGACATTAGAAGATGTGTAGCACTGGGCAGGTCGGCCGCGAAGGAACTCTTTCAAGTGCTGAGGAGCAGGGTTGTCTCCTTGAGGACTAAGGTGTGCCTGACACAAGCCATGGTATTTTCAATTGCCTCATATGCATGTGAGAGCTGGACAGTGAATAAGGAAGACCAAAGAAGAGTTGATGCTTTTGAATTGTGGTGCTGGCGAAGAATGCTGAAAGTACCATGGACTGCTAAAAGAACTAACAGGTCTGTCCTGGCGGAAGTGCAGCCGAAATGCCTCTTGGAAGCGAGAATGGCCAGACTTGGTCTCATCTACTTTGCTCATGTTGTTAGAAGGGACCATTCCCTGGAGAATGATGTCATGCTTGGTAAGATGGAAGGTTGACAAAAGAGGGGAAGGCCTTCAACGAGATGGATTGACACGGTGGCTGCGACAATGGGCTCAAGTATATCAGGGATCATGGAGCTGGCACGGGATCGGGCAGTATTTCGTTCTGCTGTGCGTGGGGTCGCTATGAGTCGGAAACGACAGCACCTAACAACAACAACAAATTTACTGTGTTTAACTTCTGGCTAAATAGCTATTTTTATTCTGTATTCCTATCTGACACAATTATTGCTGCAGGGAAGCTGGAACACAAAGGAATTGCCTTGTTTTTCCAGCTCCTGAAAGTTTTCCACCTTTGACAGGGTGCTTACCACTCTTTCTGTCACTCTCTGTTAAGAATCCTACCTCATACACACCCAGTGAGTTTTCCTTCTCTCACAGGTTTCCACCTTACAGGAGTTCCAGCTTTCACAGGTTTTACTGTACATACTACCTCTTTCTAGACTAGATTAAAAAAAATCTTCCTCAGCTCCAGGTGAATGGCATCCATCTCCCTTCTACAGATCTGGAGATCCACAGCTTTATATGTGTGTGTTTGAGATCAAGTAGATCTTCCAGAATAAAATGTAATTGGTATTTGATACCCTGTATTCCAGTTGGCATTCTGCGGGTACATTAAACAAACACCAGATGGTAATTTGTATAAGGATAAGGGAATTGGTGCTAATTTTAGGAAGTTCTTGGCCATTTCCCTCACCCAAAGTTAGGAAGGGAATTCTCAGTTGGAATGACTTTCCAATATTTAAGAAGCAGCTGTCTGATTTTCTCCAAGCCGTCCCATCGTTCTGCTTAACAATATGTCAAGACAGACCACAGTATTCTATGTATAGAAAACATTTTATCTAACTAAATCTTAATCCCAATCATTAGTAAACACATGGAGTGCAACAAAGGCAGTCCTCACAAAGAGGCCTCTGACCCTTGGCCATCCATTTCCATGTTAGTCACACCTTTGTTGTTGTGTGCCTCTGATTCATAGCAATACCATGTGACAGAATCGAACTGCCCCATAGGTTTTCTTCTTTACAGGAAGGAGCCCTGGTGGTACAGTAGTTAAATGCTCGGCTACTAACTGAAATGGCAGTAATTCAAACTCACCAGCCACTCTGTGGAGAAAGATTGGACAGTCTGCTTCCATAAAGATTTACAACCTTGGAAACTCTATCAGGCAGTTCTGCTTTGTCCTATTGGGTCAACATGAGTTGGAATCCACTCTACAGCAACAGGTTTGGGTTTGGGCTTTAAGAGAGTGAAACTGGTTGAACGAGTTTTTAATCTCCTGTCTAAACTGTGAGGTGGCAAAGCTCCCTGAAAACATTGGTGAGAAGAATTAGTTACAAGGTGTTGTGATGCAAAGACTCACAAATCTGGGCTTGCTGGCAATTTGTAAAGCAGATGGCTATGCAAATACAATTCTCACACTCAGTTGTAAGGTAAACTGTGAACAAGGAGCAGCAGGTGGCTGGGTAAATGCAGTGCTTAAATGTGGTCTGCATGTTTACATTTAGAACATAGGGACGGAAATCTTCCTAATTGAATTGAATTCAACAAACAGATATTAAGAAACCATTGTGTACTAACTTCTACATACAGTAGGCTCTGAGATGGACAAAGTTGAGTTACAGAGAGCCCTCCCTGCTTTGAGGATCATTTGGCTCCCTATGCCCACATGCTCCCTATGTCCACAATGGAGGGACAAGCCAATGGCTGTATCAAAGTGAAGCACTAGGAATTGATTCCAGTCAGAGAAACCTCTAAATTAGCTTCTGACTTTTTTTTTTTTTTTTTTCTTAAAGAAGGAAGTTGAATGTGAGAACTCAAGTTGAAAGTGAGTCTGACTGCTAGAGACCCTATGTAGGCAGAGTAGAACTGCCCCATAGGGTTTCCACAGCTGTAATCTTTATGGAAGCAGACTGCTTAATCTTTTTCTTCTGCAGGATGGTTGGTGGATGTGAACTGCCCAATCCCTTGACCTTTCAGTTAGCAGCCAAGTATTTAACCATTATGCCACCAGGGCTCCTTAATGTGAAAACAAAGGTTGCATTTTTAGAAGCAAATAATAGTGGGAAGCTTCTTTCATTTGAAGAGCAGAACTGAAAACTGAAGTAATTGACTCAAAAGCAGAAGAGGGCAGAATGAGTGTGTGTGTGTGTGTGTGTGTGAAGATGTGAGTGTGTGTATGAATGTACATCTGTGAGTGTATGTCTGAGGGTATGTGAGTGAGAGAGTGTGTTTGTGTTAGTATTGTTTGTATGAGAGAGCGAGCGAGTATATCTGTCAGTGTGTGAGTATGTATTTAAGGGTGAGGATTTAGGAGCTCAGGCTATAAAGGTAGGATGGGCCTAATTGTAGCAGATTTTGAAAGGCAGGATGAATACCAGTGCACTTCTCTATGCAATTAGAAGTTTAGAGTGGGAGAGGGGTAGAAACACATCTGCTTTTAAAAGTTCATGTTATGATTTAACATGATTAATGATTAACAGGTGAGCGATCTCATGGCATAGTGCCTAAGGCATTTATTAGGCTGGTGGTTCAAACCCACCAGCCATGCGTCTGACCCAGGGCCTGGGCCGGTAATCAGCACTTAACACTATCCCAAAGAAGGCCTAGCAGGAGAGGGTGAGAGGAGGAGCTTCAGAAGGAAGGCTCTCTAGTGTTTCCTATAACATGAGGTTATGTCTTTAGGCAAACCGATACTCCCAGATGGAGATAAAGGTTTAAGGCAAAAATACTGAGCTCCTTTTTCAGGCTTATTAAATTGGAAGAGCAGGAAGGACATCCATCTGTGATAGTAGCAAAGAATTGGGTGTGGATCTGAAATTCAGCCAAGGTCATGAAAGTTGATGAGAAGGTAGAGGGAAAGGATGAGTGAGAAGAGAGACTATGAGTTCAAGAATGCCCATATTTTAGGGATGATCAGGAAAAGGGCTCTCAAAGAGGAATATCAAGTACTCAAGATGGTAGGACTGACAAGTGAAAGGTCTCCCATGTAAAGAATCTGAACTGAATAAATGAGATTTTCTCTTAACCATCCCTAACCAGAAAGATTTGGAAATACTGAGGTACTTTTTCATGTGCACAATTTTAACTTGGTAAATAGAACCCAAGACCTGTGTCTCTGAAAGACACAGAGCATGACCTGCTTACACCCCTGAACTTCATGAGTTCAAGAAGGTAGATCAACCAAACCAATATACTTAGCTGATAGAATTTACTGCTCTTCCAAACCCAACCCACTGCCCTTGAGTCGATTACTACTTATAGTGATGCTGTAGGACAGAGTAGAACTGCCTCATAGAGTTTCCAAGGCTGTAAATATTCACAGAAGCAGACTACCTTATCATTCTTTCACAGACCAGCTGGTGGTTTGACCCAATGACCTTTTGCTTATGTATCCCGAAATTACCAATTCTCAAAGTTTGTTGTTGTGGTTGTTATGTGCCGTCAAGTTGGTCTCAGAGTTTGTTGTTGTTGTTGTTATGTGCCGTCAAGTCAGCCCTGACTCATAGCGACCCCTCCTTGGGTTTCCGAGGCAGTATCACTACAGAAGTAGGATTGCCCAACCTTCCTTCCGAGGAGTGGCTGGTCAGAGTTTAGTCCCCAGTAAATAGAACTATGATCTTCCCAATTGTTAAAGCCAGAAACTTGGTGTTTTCTAGTGTACATTCTCCTCTAAATCATATCCCTCACCAAACTCCATTAAATTCATTTCCTTATTATCTTTTCCTTCAATCTAACTGTCAATCCCCTAGTCCAGGTTATTGTCACATTTTATATAAAATACAACTGCAATGCCCCACTGGCCTTTTTTCTTTTCTCAAATTCACTTTCTCTAGGGCAGTATATGTACATTCGCTACTAAATTCTCTAAAGGAGCTTTGACCCTAAAGTGAAAAACCACTGTGGTAGTTAAGGTTGTATGTCAACTTGTCTGGGCAGCTAGATACAGTTGTTCCCCATGGTAAGATTGAGAATTAACTCCATGGTAGAACCTATTGGAGCAGCTGAGTAGCTGCTTTAGGGATGTGGCCTGGTTCCTGTATATAAGAAACAGCTTTGGGAATGGTTGTTAGCCTTTCGGCATGCTTGAACCCTGCATGTAGCCAAGTCATTGTTCAACAGCCTGCCATGCCCAGTCAATCTTGGGACTTCATCTGGATTTGAATTAGTGGCTTGCCATGTTGTTTGCTGAAAGTGAGGAAGACTCAAGGCACCTACTGATGAAGGTTGAAGAATACAGTCTGCAGTATGGATTACATCTCGATATAAAGAAAACAAAAATCCTCACAACTGGACCAATGAGCAACATCACAATAAATGGAGAGAAGATTGAGGTTGTCAAAGAATTCACATTGCTTGGTTCTACAACCGATGCCAACGGAAGCAGCAGTCAGGACATTAGACGACGTGTAGCATTGGGAAAGTCAACTGCGAAGGAACTGTTTCAAGTGCTGAGGAGCAAGGATATCTCCTTGAGGACTAAGGTGCACCTGACACAAGCCATGATATTTCCAATTGCCTGGTATGCATGTGAGAGCTGGACAATGAATAAGGAAGACCGAAGAAGAGTTGATTCTTTTGAGTTGTGGTGCTGGCGAAGAATGCTGAAAGTACTATGGACTGCTAAAAGAACTAACAGATCTGTCCTGGAGGAAGTGCATCCAGAATGCTCCTTGGAAGCAAGAATGGCCAGACTTCGTCTCACCTATTTTGGTCATGTTGTCAGAAGGGACCATTCCCTGGAGAAGGATGTCATGCTTGGTAGGGTGGAGGGTCGACGCAGGAGGGGGAGGCCTTCAACAAGATGGATTGATACAGTGGCTGCAATGATGAGCTCAAGTATAGCAGGGATTGTGGGGCTGGCGCGGGATCGGGCAGTGTTTTGTTCTGCTGTGCATGGGGTCACTATGAGTCAGAAACGACTCGATGGCACTTAACAACAACAACAACATGTTGTTTGGTAACATTGAGACTGTGACTTTTTACTTGTCAACCTTGGACTTGTCAGCCTCAGCAGCCAGCAGCTGTCTGAATGAAAAAAGGCCTCTAGCTTTAGTGGGCCAGGAACAGGAGGCAGAGCTGAAGCCCAAGGTTGAGGGTCTTTCATCCAGCCCCTACAGCCTGATACTTTGAACTCAGACTTAAAGCCTCCAAAATTATAAGAGAATAAATTCTGTTTGTTCAAGCCATCCCACCATTTGTGGCATTTTTCTGTTAGAGAAGCACAGAGGTAACCAAAATAACCTTGGACCAACTAAATTCAACCAAATAAATTAGACATTCATTTTTCTAGATTGATAAACCCATCAAGCTCACTTCCAACTCAGATAACTTGCTCTTCCTTCTGCCTCTAAGGTTCTTCTCCAGATATACACATGGTGGGCTCTCTTATTTTCTTTAGGTTTTTATTTAAAACCCACCTACTTAATAAGGCTTCCCTGACCACCTCATCTAGAATTTCAGCACTCACATCCCCAATATACCCAGTTTATATCTTTTTCCGCTATATTACTTTTTCTCCATAACACTTACCTTCATCCAAACTGCTACATCCTTCACTTATTTATCTCATTCATTGTCTGTCTCTTACACAAGAAAGTACATTCCACTGGGGCGGGGATTTTTCTCTGTTTTTGCCCACTACTATGTTCCCATTAGCCATGGTCTTTTCGATATTCTCATGTGAATGTGAAGTTAGACAGTGAAAATGTAAGACCACAGAAGAATTGATACATTTGAACTGTGCTGTACGCAAAGCATATTGAATATGGGCTGCTAGAGGAACCAACAAATCTGTCTCGGAGGAAGGATAGCCAGGATGATCCTTAGAAGCAAAGTTGGTGAGACTTTCTTTCCTGTACTTTGGACACGTTATCAGGAGGGACTAGTCCCTGGAGAAGGACATCATGCTTGGTAAAGTAGATGGTCAGTAAAAAGAGGAAGACCCTCAGTGAGATGGACTGTTATAGAGGCTACAACAATCGGCACAAGCATAGCAAGGATTGTGAGGATGGCGCAGACTGGGCATTGTTTCATTCCATTGTATGTGAGGTTGCTGTGAGTTGAAATTAATTTGATGGCATCTAACAACAACATAATCCCATTAAGGAGACCTAGTGGTGCAACAGTTAAGCACTCAAGCTGCTAAATAAAAGGTCAGTGGTTCAAAACCACCAGCCACTCTGTGGGAGAAAAGACCGGTGATCTACTCTTATAAAGATTTCAACATAGAAAACCCCATGGAACAGTTCTACCCTGTCATACAGAGTCACTATGAGTCAGAATCAACCAGATGACACACAACAATAACATTCCCATTGGAGTCCCTCGGTGGTAAGACAGTTAACACTGTCAGCGCCTAACTGAAAAGCTGGAAGTTGTTCACATCCACCTGGAGGCACCTGGTGAACATTTCTGAGAAGCTAGTCTTTGAAAACATACGGAGCAAGTTCTACTCTGACACACATGGCATCCCCATGAGTTGACGTCTACTCTAACTAACTCACTCCCAGCCATCGAGTTGGATCCAACTCATAGCGACCCCTACTTGGGTTTCCAAGGCAGTAGACTATGGAAGTAGATTGCCCAATTTTCCTTCCAAGGAGTGGCTGGTGGGTTTGAACCTCTAGCATTCTGATTAGCAGTCAAATGCCTTAGGCACTACACCACCAGAACTCCTGAAGTGTACTCTGCAGCAACTGCTTATATTCCCAATGTCTAGAAGAACACTTGGAAGTGAATGAATGAATGAACAATAATGTTTGCAGATTTTTTGTTTCTTTTTGTATTTTTTTTAATTGCCCTGAATTATCCAGTCAATTTTTCTAGTTCTCATCTGAAGTGTGCAGATCCAGCATAAGTAATTTCAAGTTCTATTTTGGTTGGTTCCTTGTATCCATTTACAAAAGAAACCATTTCTTGTCATTCTAAGGATGGACACTCTGGTGTTTCTCCTTAGTTTTGAACACCAAGCAATTGAGGGAACAAACATCCATTTTTTAAATGTATTAAAAATGAATTATGAATCGTCATTTGACAAGTTTTCTCATTTATTCTTACAAATAGGTATTATATAACCTAATTGAGCTAAGACCTCTAAAGGTTGAGATGAAATTAATTCTCACAGCCATTTCATATTGAGAAATAAAGAAGTTGGTGAATATAAGGGGCAAAGCTCTTCATAACTAGTTTAGAATAGAACACCTAGTTTTGAGAAAGTCTTTTCTTGCAGAAAATATACATGTATTGATAAAATACAGGTTATTTAGCAAACTCAACAGTATCCAAAGGAAAGATTTCATTTCTTTGCCAAAATGCATGAAATTAAGTGCCCTGGGGTAACTAAGATCATGACTCAGAAAAATGCCTTAATAACTATTCCCCACTATACCACCAGAGCTCCTTTCTTTGCTCATAGCAACACAAATCTGAACTGAGGCACAGCCTGTAGAGTTAAAGGGACAGTGTCCATGTCAGAATAAGTTGCACAGAACTATCAACAGAAGTCAGGCACATGATGCAGTACAAGTGTTCTCAAAGAGAAATTCAGTGAGGCAATGCTGCTTGGCTTCCAAGAAATTGAAGCATTAACCTAATGCAAACTTCAGCCTCTATTTACCTAACATCAGGACTAGTTAGATTTAATTATGATTCAGCTAGACTCTGGCCCTAAGATCTAGTAGATTTTTCTCACTCTAACCAAATGGGTTGGCATCCTACATACACAGTCTCACTTTTAGAAATGTTTCACCTATCCCACTAGTGGGATGATCTGCTTTGAGAATTTGTTGTTGGCATGGAAGTCTTTTTAAACAAGTCTTGCCTGCATTTAGTACTCTTATAAATAATAACGTTGTTGTTGTTGTTAGCTACTGTTGAGTCGGGCCCCAGCTCCCGGAAACCCCAGTGTTACAATGTAAAACTGCTCCATAGGGTTGTCTTGGCTGTAATCTTTACTGAAGCAATTCTCCAGGGCTTTCTTTCACCCACTGCTGGGTGGGTTCAAACTGCCAACTTTGAGGCTAACAGGCAGTTGCAAAGGGCTTGCACCACCCAAGCTCCTCTGGAAATAATAATGTTGTATGCTGTCAAGTCACACCTGACTCATAGCGACCCCTCCTTGGGTTTCTGAGGTGGCATCACTACGTAAGTAGATTGCCTGACCTTCCTTCTGAGGAGTGGCTGGCTGGGAAATAATAATAATTATTATTTGTTGAATATTTACTATATAACAATCCCATAGTGAGTATGTCATATATTATATCTCATTTAGTCCTCACACCAGGTTTGTAAGATAGGTTATCATATTATCCTCCATTTTATAGATGGAGAAACTGAGACTAAGACAGTGTAAGGATTTTGGATAAAGTTAAACAATAAGCCCATGATGGTGAATCCAGAAATGATTTCAGAGTTGTAACAATTAATCCCTAAGCTAAGTGTCTCCCTAAGGAGCTCTGGTGGTGTACTTACTGTTCAAGGCATTTGGCTGCTAACCAAAATGTCAGTGATTCAAACTCACCAGCCACTCCATAGAAGAAAGATTTACTGCATTGCAAACACAGCGGAGCTTGCTAGGAGTTGGAATCAACTTGATGGCAGTGCATATGGTCTTTTTGTTTTTATGCTACCCTTGAAAAAGTTTACACAGCACTTAGAAAACCAAAGAGATGAGGATATGGTAAGGAAGTCATCCCCAATATGGTCCTGTGATAGTCAGAAAAGCTTTAGATTAACCCAGATTTAGCTAGCCTCCATCCCAAACTGACTTTCATGAATTGCTTCAAGGGACTACTAAGTTGGGAAACATTATTTTCAAAAGTTTTGGGTGGGGGAATGAATGAAGTGTTACTAACACAAAATCAAACCAAAAAAAAAAAAACTATGGCCACTTCAAACCAATAGCAGAGGGAAGTACATTGTACAGGTTTCCCTCACTATCCAAAAGTAGAGCATTCCTATGAAACCTTTTGTAAGCAAAAATGGGGTAAAGGGAAGAAGCAATTACCATTAATTTATATGGGAAAAATTTTTGAGCATTCCCAGACCCAAAAAGCAATTTGCCAAATCCTACCAAATAAAACAAAAAACCCTAAAATAACAGTAACATGTAGTAAAAGCAGGGATGACATAATAAATACACTATCTAAAGTAGTGTGCAGAGTGTAGTTCCTGGGAAAGGAGCTTGACGACACCACTCTCACTGCTCTGGCTGTGTGCTGCTGCTTTAACGGTTTGCTGCAAAACAAATGCTGAAAGCTAGTTTTGCTTTTGCCTATTTTTCATAAAAGGGAAAAACTTCTTTAAAGTTCTTTGATTTAATTAAAACAGGTACGAACGTAGGTCATTTGTAAAAGTAAAGTGGCGTAAAGCAGACTTTTGAAAAGTGGGGATACCTGTATGTGCCTTTGTCATATAATCACTCAACTGCATCTATCTGTCCAAAAAAGCAAAAAAAACAACACACACAGACACAAGAAAGATAAGAGGAAAAATGTCCAATCTGCAGACAGTCTGTGTGCCATACATCAAGAAGCATAAGCACAGAAGCCTGCATCCACAGAGTCCCCGAGTGGTGCAAACTGTTAAGTTCTCAACTACTAGCCGAAAGGCTGTTAGTTCAAACTCATCCAAGGTGCCTCAGGAAACAGGCCTGGTAATCTGCTTCCAAAAAGTCACAGCCTTGAACACTCCATAAATTGGAATTGAATGGCAGCACAACACACGTTCATCTCAGCTCCCTCATGATTCCTACAGTGAAAGCATCTCCCTGGACTGAAGCAATCCCAGGCTACAAGGATTTATAATTTTCATATAACATGGCCTTAAACATAAACCAACAACTTTCCGCATGCACAAAGCCAAGGACTTCATTCACTGTGAGAAACTTAAAAGGTTTCTCAACAAGGATTTCAACTTTTAGTGATTCTTTTGCATCACACAAAGACATTAGAACTTATCTGCACTTGTTTAAGGTTCAGTTCTCCCATATTTCTAGATCATTTTGAAAGATTCTGATTATTCCAAGTGCTGATTTCTTTTCAACTTAAGCTAAACAGCATTACCTTAACAAGTATCATGCTCTGGCTTTCACATTCTCTCAGAATCGTCAAAACAAAATACTTGCAAAATGTTTGTTTCCCATATGATTTCCAGTGGGTTCAATGCTGTTTGACACAGGGCCTAAACTAAGTGAGGGTGGTTCCTGAAATATGGAACCAAGATGTTGGAGCCTGTAGAATAGGTTCTCAAAGATACTTTCTTTTTGGCTTCATTCTAGAAATAAAGAAAAAGATAAAAAATGGAATGAGATTATGAAAGCCACTTAAGAGGAACAGTTTGGCAAACTGGTACAAAATATTATATCTTCTGCTAATTTGTGTAGAATCGGAGTCCTCTTTGTGACTAAGAATATCTTATGTAGAACCTTTACTTTTTTAATAGCTATTTTTTTCCTCTCATCAACAGGATACAATATGGCACATAATGAAATCTCATTATAACAGATTTTAATATACCATAGGTCAAATGATGCCCCCATAGCATAATCACTCATGATAAGATGCTAAAAATTATCAGACAAAAGTACATATTATTAGACTTCTGTCTGATAATTTTAGTCCTAATCCCCTGACACTCAACTCTACAGGTTTCATTAAGCAGAAAGTTAGGGAAGAAAGAAAGTACAGCATATTGCTTGTTTCTTTTTTATTTTGTACAAAAGCTTTTTACTTCATTTGCTTATAACTATTTGTATTATAACAATATTAACACTGGAATAGTTATTGTTCCAAATCCACTGCCATCAAGTCAATTCTAATTCATAGAACCCCCACTGGGTTTCCAAGGCAGTAAATCTTTACCGAAGTAGATTTCTCATCTTCCTTCTGCAGAGCAGCTGGCAGGTTTGAACCACCAACCTTCTGGTTAGCCGTCAAGTACCTTAGGCACCATGCCACCAGAGCTCCCTATGACACTGTCTCAGTAAGGCATAATCTTACCAAACCAAAACAACCAAACTCACTGCTGTTGAGTCAGATCTGACTCATAGTGACCTCCTGCTTGGGTTTCTAAAGCAGTATGACTACAGCAGTAGATTGCCCAACCTTCCTTCTGAGGAGTGGTTGGTGGGTTTGAACCACCAGCCTTCTGGTTAGTAGTCAAATGCCTTAGGCACTATACTATCAGAGCTCCTAGGCATAATCTTAGCTTAGCAAACCCTTAATGGTTGGGAGCTCAGGATCTGAAGTCAGACTGAGTTTTGTGTCCTGGTTCTACCACTTGCTGGCTAGGTGATCCAAGGTAATTTTCTTAACCTCTCTATGCCTCAGTGTCCTAATCTGGTAACTGATGATGGTCTTCTATCATATTTGGCCCTTAGAAGAGAGAATGTCTGAAGAGAGTTACCTTAAAATTGAATTCACAAAATGAGACCTACCTACATGAGAATGAGACAGAATGGAAGAGTGTGGGAAAGCTTTTTGCAAGGGAGGAAACATAGATAGCAGTGGAGGCTGGAATAGAGTGGGAAGATGTTATGATGCTTTCTCATAGCTTAGGACCTTGCTTCTCAAAGTACATCCATGAACCAGGAACACTGGCTTCACATGAGAGCTTGTTAGAAATGCAGAATCTCAGGCCCCACCCTGGACCTGTGGAGTCAGAATCTGTATTTCCACTAGATTTCAGGAGATTCGTAGCACATAAAGTTTGGGAAGCCCTGCTGTAGGACACATCATGCTTCTCAAAATTTCCAGGCCTGCCATTATCTCCTGTCACACACATCAGCACCTACAAAAGAGTAACAGTCAAGAGAGGGAGAGGGAGACTGTACTCCCCAAAATTCCTAGTGCAAAAATAGAAACAAACAAAAAACTGTGAATGTTAAATACCAACAGTTATGTGACAGAAATATGGTAGAACTGAGAAAAATAAATGTTGTTGCTGTCAGGTGCTGCTGAGTCATCTCCGACTCATAGCGACCTTATGCACAATAGAACGAAACACTGCACCATCCTGTGCCAGCTTCATGATCCTTGCTATACCTGAGCCCATCTTTGCAGCCACTATATTCATCCTTCTTGTCGAGGGTCTTCCCCTTTTTTATTGACCTCCACTTTCCCAAACATGATGTCCTTTTCCAGTGAATGGTTCCTTCTGATAACATGACCAAAGTAGGTGAAGTCTGGCCATTCGCACTTCCAAGGAGCATTCCAGCTGCACTTCTTCCAGGACAGATTTGTTAGTTATTTTACCAGTCCATAGTACTCTAAGCGTTCCTCACCAACACCATAACTCAAAAGTATCAACTCTTCTTCTTCGGTCTTCCTTATTCATTGTCCAGCTTTCACATGCATAAGAGGCAATTGAAAATACCATAGCTTGGGTTAGTCTCGCATTAGTCTTAAGGAGACATCTTTGCTCTTCAGCACTTGAGAGAGGTCTTTTTGTTTGTTTGTTTGTTTTTATTAGGATTTGGGTGAAGATTTACAGAGTAAATTCACTTTTCATACAGCAGTTCACATATACTTTGTCTCATGTCATTGACCAAAATTTACAATG
>NW_006921788.1:941568-964231 GCF_000298275.1 Orycteropus afer afer
CATTTGGTACATTGCCCTTCTCTTCACCCAAATCAATATTTATCGAGAGAGGTCTTTTGCAGCAGATTTGCCCAATGCAATACGTTGTCTGATATCTTGACTGCTGCTTCCATTGGTGTTGATTGTAGAGTCAAGTAATATGAAGTCGTTGAAAATTTCAAACTTTTCTCCATTTATCATGATGCTATTTATTGGTCCAGTGGTGAGGATTTTTGTTTTCTTTACATTGAGGTGTAATCCATACTGCAGACTGTAGTCTCTAATCTTCATCAGTAAGCACTTCAAGTCATCCTCACTTTTGGCAAGCAAAGTTGTGCCATCTGCATATTGCAGGTTGTTATTAAGTCATCCTCCAATCCTGATGCCGCATTCTTCTTCATATAATCCAGCTTCTCAAAGTATTTGCTCCACATACAAACTGAATAAATATGATGAAGGGATACAACCCTGACACACTCCCCTCTTCTTTTTAAACCATGCAGTATCCCCTTGTCCTGATTGATAGCCTCCTGGCCTATGTACAGGTTCCTCATGTGTACAATTAAGTGTTCTGGAATTCCCATTCTTTTCAATGTTATCCATAATTTGTTATGATCCACACAATCGAATGTTTTTGCATAGTCATTAAAACATAAGTAAACATCTTTGTGGTATTCTTTGCTTTCGGCCAAGATTCATCTAACATCAGCTATGATATCCCTTGTTTTTGTGTCCTCTTCTGAATCCAGCTTGCATTTCTGGAAGTTCTCTGTCAATATACTGCTGCAGCCCTTTTTGAATCTTCAATAACATTGTACTTGGATGTGATACTGATTTTGTTGGATAATTTCCACAATCTGTGGGATCACCTTTCTTTGGAAAGGGTATAAATAAGGATCTCTTCCAGTCAGTTGGTCATGTAGCTGTCTTCCAAATCTCTTGGCATAGCCGATGAGTGCCTCCAGGGCAGCATCCATTTGTTGAAACATCTCAATGGATATTCTGTCAGTTACTGGAGCCTTGTTCTTCACCTATTCCTTCAATGCATCCTCAATTCCTTCCTTCAGTACCATTGGTTCTTGATCATATGCCACCTCCTGAAATGGATGAACGTTGACCAGTTATTTTTGGTACAGTGATTCTATGTATTCCTTCTGTCTTCTTTTGATGTTTCCTGCATCATTCAATATTTTGCCTATAGAATCTTTCAGTATTACAATTTGAGGGTTACATTTTCTCTTCAGTTCTTTCAACTTAATAAATAGCAAGCATCTTCTTCACTTTTGGTTTTCTAACTCCAAGTCTTTGCACATTTCATTATAATTGGCTTTGTCTTCTTGAGATGCTCTTTGAAATCTTCTGTCCACCTCTATTATCTTGTTTCACCTCTATTTCTTACACTTGCTTTAACTACTCTCCACTCAAGGGCACGTTTCAGAATTTCTTTGTATATCCATTTTGGTCTGTTCCTCCTTTCCTGTCTTTTCAACGACCTTTTGTTTTCTTCATGGATGATGTTCTTGATGTCATCCCACAGTTCCTCTGGTTTTCAGTCATCAGTGTTCAGTGCATCAAATCTATTCTTTAGATGGTCTCTGAATTCAGGAAGGATATTATCAAGGTCATATTTTGGCTCTCATGGAGTACTTTTAATTGTCTTCAACTTCAACTTGAATTTGCATATAAGCAGTTGATGGTATGCTCCACCATCAGTTCCTGGCTTTGTTTTGGCTGAAGATATTGAACTTCTCCATCGCCTCTTGCCACAGATGTAGGCAATATGATTCCTGTGTATTCCATCTGGCAAAGTCCACATGTAAAGCCACCATTTATGTTGTTGAAAAAAGGTATTTGCAATGAACAAGTCATCAGTCTTGCAAAATTCTATCATGCAATCTCCTGTGTCATTTCTACCATCAAGGCCATATTTTCCAACTACTGGTGATTCTTCTTTGTTTCCAACTTTTGCATTCCAGTCACCAGGGATAATCAACACATCTCGATTGAATGTTCAGACAATTTCAGACTGCAGAAGATGGTAGATATCATCACTTTCCTTTTCTTTGGCTTTGGTGGTAGGTGCATAAATTTGAATAGTAGTAGTATTAACTGGTCTTCCTTGTGTTCTTGTTGTTGTTAAGTGCCATCGAGTCATTTCTGACTCATAGCAACCCTATGCACAGCAGAATGAAACACTGCCCTGTCCTGCAGCAGCTCCTTGATCCTTGCTATACTTGCCCTATCCCTGCAGCCACTTTGTCAATCCATCTCTTCCTTGTAGGTGTATGGATATTATCCTATCACTGGCAGCACTGACTATCACTGACAGTACTTCAGGATATATTTTGAAACAGTATTTGTGATGATGAATGCCACACCATTCCTCTGCAATTTGTCATCCCCAGCATAGTAAATCATATGGTTGTCTGATTCAGAATGGTCAAAAACAGTCCATTTCAGCTCACTAATGCCTAGGATATAAATCTTTATGCATTCCATTTCATTTTTGACGACTTACAATTTTCCTAGATTCATGCTTTGTACATTCCATGTTCTGATTATTAATGGATGTTTGCAGCTGTTTCTTCTCAGATGAGTTATGCCACATCAGCAAACGTAGGTCCTTGAAAGCTTTACTCCATCCAACTCATTAAGGCTCTACTCTGAGGAGTCAGCTTTTTGTATTTTTGAGTGCCTTCCAACCTGATTGGCTTATCTTCTGGCACTATATCATACAGTGTTTCAGAGTTACTCATATAGTTTTCCAATAATATATCAGACAGTGTTTCACTGCTATTCATAATGTTTTCACTGGCCAGTTCTTTGAGAAGTGGTGGCCTCTTCCTTCTTCTGAGTTTGCTTTAGTCTGGAAGCTCTACTGAAAACTGTCCACCAGTGGCATAGCCTTCAGCCTCATAGTAATACACAAGCCACCACAGGATGACAGACTGACGGGCAAGTTCATCTCCTTTAGTTGTTCATTACTGCTTTTCTCATTTTCTGGCTGCCTTTTAACTACCATGAATCACGTGGGCCCACCTTCCAGCCCACCTGCCCTTTAAGCTTGCCCAGAACTATGTGGGGCCCACCATCACATGAGAGCTTACTAGAAATGCAGAATTCCAGGCCCCATTCTGGACCCATGGAGTCAGAATCTGTATTTCAACAAGACTCAAGGAAATTCATAGCACATAAAGTTTGGGATGCCCTACTATAAGACACATCATGCTTCTCAAAGCTTCCAAGCCTACCATTGTGTTCTGTCACACACATTAGCACTTACAAAAGAATAACAGTCAAGAGAAGGAGACTATATTCCCCAAAATTCCTAGTGCAAAAAAACTGTGAATGTTAAATACCAACAGTAATATGATAGAAATATGATAGAACTGAGAAAAATAAATAGAACTAGCTAAATAAAGCAAGAAACATAAGTTATGATTCCATTAATATTTATGCCTAGGCAGAATTAAAATCACAAATATTTATTTCATCCAGACTGAAAACGAAAATCAAGAGAACATATGATCACTGTCTCTGGGAGAATTTGGGCAGAAATCCCTGGTAATCTCAGACTTATAGAAAGCAAGCATTTATCTAGCAAGGACATTTAATTCCATGCATCCTTGTCCGTTCCCCTTATGTGCACACCAAACAAAACAACCAAACATTTGGTGAATTATATGATTGTCTTAGTCTAGTGCTCCATAACAAAATGGCTTAGGAGGCAAGAAGTTCTAATTCAGGGCACCAGCTCTAGGGGGAGTCTTTCTCTTCCTCTTAGTCTCAGGGGAAGATCTTCATCTCCTTTCAACATCTATGGGCCCCACATTCCTTGGAGATCTATGTGTGTCTTGCATCAATTTTCCTCTGGGTCTAGGAGATTCTCACCACAGGGACCCTGGGTCCAAAGGACACAATCCACTCCCAGCTCTCCTTTCTTGGTGGTAGTCAGGTTCTCTCTACTTGGCTTGATTTGCTCTCCTTTTATCTCCTGTAAGATAAAAGGTGAAGCAGGGCACACCCCAGGGATCAGTCCTGTGACTTGAGTTAGGATGTTGCATCTCACTCTAACCCTGCCTCATTAACATAATACACATAACCTAATCCTCATTAACATAACCCAATCCTGACTCATTAACACCTAAAGGTCAGGGTTTACAACATATCACAAATGGAAGATAATTATATCAGATCACATCAAGGGGAATGGCGTGACATAACTGTCAAATTATATCACAACATAACTGCCAAACTGCATCATTACCAAACTGCCAAACCACTGAGAATCATGGCCTAGCTAAGTTGGCACATATTTTGAGGGGACACATTTCAATTCATGATAACTGTGCACACACCACACATTAGGAAAAGCACTCACATATCCAGCCTCTTCCACACTTTCTCCCTTTTTCCTGTCTGCTTGTCTTCTGCCGCTTAGCCAGACACATAATCTTTGAGTTAGAATAAAGTTACAGGGAATGGAACAAGAACAGAGGGGTGAATTGATGGTGAAAATAATAATATCTATCATTTACCAGGTGCCTACTTGTGCAAAGTATTGGACTATATGTTATGCATGCTTTTATCATCTCAGTTTAATTCTAGCAAAAACCCTCTAAAACAGGCTATTAATTCTCTACTATTTCAACTGAAGAAATGATCTACAGAGATCAAATAATTTGTTAATGGCCATATGTTTTTCATACTATGGTACATATGTGTTGCTGTGATCATGAAAATTATGCCATTGGTATTTCAAATACCAGAAGGGTCATCTATGGTGGACAGGTTTCAGTGGATCTTCCATAGTGGGAAGAAATGTCTAGTGATCTACTTCCAAATATTATCTAGCAAAACCTGTATGGAACAAAACAGAACATTATCTGACTCACTTGCTTTGGAAATATCATCAGGAGGGATCATTTGCTGGAGGAGGACATCATGTTTGGTGAAATAGAGGGCCAGTGTGGGTGCAGGAGACCTTCAGTTATGTACACTGGCACAACAGCCATAATAATGGAATAGCCTGTGCTAGTGATCATGAGAATAGTGCAGGACCACACAACATTTTACTCTATTGTACATGAGATTGTCATGAGTTATAGTTGACTTGATGGAAGCTATCTAGCTAGCTGTGCAGCTAAGAAGTAGTACAACTGAGACTCGAACCCAAATCTAACTTCTGTTCTCTAAACTGACATAGTAAAGACAATGTCTAGCAATCCAACAGTCATCTTCTTGAGGAATGGCTTCTCATTTACAATTCAAATATAATATTTTTCCTCACTTTCACTTTGCATGATGAGTGAGGAAGTGGTAAAGGAATATTTTGAAGGCAGACTGAATTTGAGCTGTAGATGGTGAAGTGCAGGATAATTTCCTTCTTGGTATTTTCAAAGTTCTTCAATTTAACCATCTGTTGCAGGCTGACAGATGGGTTGATATATGACAGAATAATGGGTCTTCAATTCTAGAAAGGCATAAGGAATGCTTGAAAAATAGAAGCTCTTTTCATGAACCTCACTGTGTTAATGCCACTTGCTCACTTGGGGAAAAAAAAAAGTTGGTGGGAGAGAAGTGTGAAATAGAATTATAATCATAATCATTCCCCTAAACAGAAAGTTCCTAATAATCACCAAAGGTCAAATCTAGCAGAATATGCCTATTCTAAAATCATGCCAGAGTTTTCAAATCCAGTAATTTACAAGAGTATGGGGAGTGGGGGGAAAGGTTAGATGAGGTATACGTAAATCAAAAGAAAACATCAACAAAAAAAAAACTTTCTTCCATTCCTATCCCCCAGACATTTAATTATCTTTCTGCCCCACACAGCAAAAGCAGCAGTGTTATAAGTTTCTTGTATCTTTGAAATAATTTGGGAAACATGCAGATTTCTGAAATATAAATCATTTCCCCCGTGTCTCCACCAAATGTGAAACCTCTTACCTTTCTTCATTCATTCAGTGAACATATGCAAGTACTTACTACATGCCAGGTATTTGGGTAGGCAATAGGGACACAGGTGTTTAAGACTGTCCTGTCCTCAAAGAACTTACAGTCCAGTGAATGAGACAAGCATGTCAGTAGTATTTAAGTAAAACATTCTATGCTTTTGCACAGTGTAACAATATAGTCAAAGCACCTAGGAGGCAGAAAATCTTCAGATGGTCTTACATTTCTTTACAATTATTACAGTTCTTTCCCAGTCATACCTTGCAGTCAAATGAAATAGTCACTCACACTCTCACACACGCACATATGCCAGGTTGCTGTCAGATAGATAGGAAGTTCTACCTAACTCAACCCTCTAGATTGGGTTGGCAAAGTTTTGGCCATATGGATTTAATCTCAGCAGAGTGATACAATTTAGAAACTAACACCAGGATACAGATTCAAAAAAAAAAAAAAAAAGATCAAGTCATTACAGCTGAGTTCATGGTCAAATACCAATGATCACGAACAAATCAGGCCATGTCACTTGAAAATGGCATTATCATCACCATTATCATAACTCTCATTGATGCAGCAATTAAATATCCCAGTCTCCATGCTAAACACTTTCATTTTCATGCTCACAACAGCCCTGTAGGGCAGGCCCTCCCACTGCATTTTACAGATGCGGAAACTGCAGCCCAAAGAATTGTGAAACTCATGATCAGATTAGTTTTATCACTTTATTTCTGCATATCAACTCTCTTGCACGTTCCATCTGGGAAATACCAGTAGTGTAGAATAGTAAGTTAATAAGATTATGTTTTCACAGGCATATTTGACAGCCTGAATTTATCTCAGCAGTCTCTTCCCACTCTGATATTATATAATTCTGGGGGAGGAAGATGTACATTTTTCCTAGTTTCAGAGAAAGTGATGACAAAAAACGTAGAGCACACTTCAGAGAGGAGCTGATTTGGGTCACAATGTGGCACCTGAAAGACCTGCCAGCATTTTCTGGGTCAGATCTTCATAGTGTAGCTGTCTTGAAATGGGTCCCCATAGAACACACCCATTTTCAAATATAGGTTGGGTGGTATCTTAAAAACTTTTTAGACAAACTAATTACTCTGGATTTTCTGATATTTTAATTACTCATGTCTCTACTCTCTGCCACCGTATGGAGAAAAAAAGAGACTTGTGGGGTGTGAGAGTATATATAGTAAAACTGTGATAGGGCAGTTTTTTTGTGTGTGTTCATATGGTGAGAGAACACTGTGGCCCACAAGACATATGAGAGATGAAGTTCAAATCCGGCTACTTCTAGCTCTGTGTCTCCCACTGTGTCTACTGCACTTGCACTTGTACTTCCTCCAGATGTTTTCATCTATATGCTGCTTGACATCTGGTGTTTTCCAGACATGTTTGTAATGCCCATATGTTTTGTTTCATGTAGATGAAGCTGGTGGTTAATTGCTTACATCTTAGGACTTTCATCTATCTGGTTCAATAGCAGCCTCAAAAATACTTTAGAAGGACTCAAAAATACATAAAAATAGAAAAGACTGATGTGGTGATAATAATAAAACACAAACATTCTCAAATTTCCAGATTCATCCTTGACTAACTCTACACATGTGATTTTTTATTTTTTTTCCAGTTATTTTTAAAACATCCAAATTGATTTCAGTAGTTTCCTCACCTCTGATTTAGGATCTTGAGCTTGTTACTTGTTGCTAGACTTATTGATAGATGTGTGAAATAACCAATTATTTGGAAAGGGTACCATTTCTTGTATGAGTTGCAACTCACCTGGAAACATTTAACAACCCTGATTTTTTCCCTAGGCTAGCAAACTACTAGAGAACTAGTGTCCAGAAAGATAGGAATCCTCTTCCCCATAATTCAGATATATAGAGATTTGCATCAGATTTCTTTGCTCCTGGGGTTTATTCCTTGGCTTCCTAAGAAGAAGCAGGTTGCAGGTGGGCAGGTACAGAGAGCTAATAGTTTTAGTAGCCATGTGGGTCATGAAGACTCCCAAGAAACAAGCAGTCTTCTTGTCCTCACACAGAAACCTCCATCTGCTAACACCATAGCCCAATAAATGCCCTTGGTGCTGACCTATGCAATATCATAGGTATGGAGTAAGCAGGCAGAGGATTGGAGCCTAAAGCTCCTTCTAGAGGCCAATTCATATGCTTTTCAGATAAATCATTTTGGTGTATTTATTACTCAGCGTGAGTCTGCTTTGAAAACCACCCAAGGACAAACCTAAAAAGATACCAGATGATGCCACTGAATAATGCCAATACATTTTTCTGTTACTGTTGCATTTATGACTATTATATGCAGTGGAGTTTTCCTGTATCCAGAACAAGGAAATAATGTGGCATAATGTAAGGTGTGAACTGTTAGTCATATGTATATCTAGAACATTCATTGCAGGCTTACCATGTACCAGGCACTGGATGCAGGATTTTATTAATTCATTTATTCTTAAAAAAAGTTCTATGAAAATCTATATTATTATTGCCCATTTTTACAGATAGAGAAACTGAGGTTTCATGGAGTCCCACAGCTTATTTTTAACTAATGAGAGCCAAAATTTGAACTCAGGACTATCTGATTCTAAAGACTATAACATGACTCTCTTCTTTAAAAACCTATATATAATAATGCCTACATCAAATTTTTAATGAGGATTAAGTGGAATAATGCCTGGCACATAATGAGTCAAACATAGCTATTAATATTATTGCTATTACTATTAATTTATTTTGACCAGTTATTAATATTACTATTAACTTATTTTGAAAGATTCATTATATTTGTATTGAAAAGTTTAGGTAGGATCGATTGGAAATCAAATCAGGCTTTGATAAGTGATTTTACCATAGGATTTACAGTACCACTGTAGGAAGCTAGCAAAGATTTTGCATCCATTCTGAGGTCACCAAACAGCAATGAATAACCTCTCTTTTGCATCAAAATTATGAAATCACTTGCCTATGACTGAGCTAAAGGATGAAATACCCAAAAACCAAACCTACTGCCATTGAGTCAGTTCTGACTCGTTAGGGACCCTATAGGATGGAGTAGCAGATGATTGCTTTAACCACTGTCCCACCAAAGCTCCTTGCAGAGATGCATAGGATCTTTAAAATCTTCATTTTACAAGAATAGTTGACGGTAAGAAACAAGCTCCAGTTCCACTGGTGAACAACCACAAATTAATTGATAAAGTTCTCTGAAAACAGACTAGAGAAGAAAAACTTCAGAATTTCAATCATAATCAAATATAATGAAAAAAGACATTGTATATTAACTCTCAAGCACAAGCCAGAATCTTCACTCACATAACAAGATGATTATTACCTAATCTTTGTAATGGAAGAGCATCAGCATTCACTATTCTCTCTCTTAGTAAAATCCAGAGTAATGGACATTACATTAGTGTATCTTAAAGTAATAACATAAAACAGTCAGGCAGTGTAGAGAGTACAAAGACATAAACTGCTTGAAGGATGAGAAAAAAAAAAATCATCTTGGCTGAGATCTCTCCACACCCACTCCATTTTTAGAAAAGTGCCTAGACTATAGGACCCTGAGTGGCACAAATGGTTAAACACTCTGCTTTGAGTCTACTGAGAAAAAAGGTCTGGTGAGCGGCTATGGAAAGATTACAGCCATTGAAAGCCTTATAGAGCACAGTTCTATTCTGAAACACATGGAGTTGCCATAAGTCAAAATCAACTCAACAGCAACTGTTGGTTTGCTTACCTTGTTGTTGTTGTTGTTATGTGCCCTTGAGTCGGACCTGACTCATAGCGACCCCTATCACTATGGAAGTAGATTGCCCGATCTTCCTTCCAAGGAGTGGCTGGCGGGTTTGAACTGCCAGCCTTCTGTTTAGCAGTCAAGTGCCTTAGGCACTGCGCTACCAGAGCTCCTTGTAGTGGGAAGTTAATAAAGGTTAGGCATATGACTGAACAAAGGGATAGATAGAATGAGGGAGGAGTGAAGAAATCAATGGGCTTTGGGGTCAAATAGATCTGAGTTTGGAACCCAACTCCTCTACATACTTCTCTAAGCCTCACCTTCATCATTTATAAAATCAAAAAACTAACAGTTCCCTCACAAGGTTGTAGTAAGTATGAAATGACGTAATCTGCATACACACTTTTAGCATGGTCCTACCACCCATTACAGCTTAGCAAACCTTGCCTTCAACCACAGCGAAACAACTTAGTAACTCTGAGACCTCCAGCAAATCACAACCCTTCTAAACCTTGATTCTGTCATCTGTAAAGTGGAGTTTAAACTATATACTCAAAGTGTTATTGTGAGAATCAAATGAATAGTGTATATAATGCATTGCACTTGTATATAGTACCTGCTCTATAAATGATAGCTATAATTATTAATGTTGTTATTAATTTTTATTATGAACAAACAAAATCATGAGTCTCTAAGAAGCAATAAAGTGCAAACACAGGTTCTGGAGCCAAACTCCCTGGGTTTAAATCCTTACTTGGCATTTTTGAAACTGGGGTTAAGTAACTTATCCCATCTGCAACCCCTCTGGCCACCACCACCACCCACTGTCATCAATTCCAACTCATAGCAATCCTATTGGACAGAGTAGAACTGTCCCATAGGGTTTCCAAGGCTGTAAATCTTTATGAATGTTAACTGCCTCATCTCCTGCGGACCAGCTGGTGGGTTCAAACCGCTGACTTTTTGGTTAGCAGCTGAATGCTTTAACCACTGCACCACCAGAGCTCCTTCCCATCTGCAAAGTGGAGTAATAATAACTACCCCAACAGGATTGTTGAGAGATTATATAAGTAAATATATATAAAGCACTCAGTGAATGCTAAGTGGTACAGCTATCATCATCACCACCATTATCACTGTTTCCTCCTTCTCCTTCTTGAAATGGGCAGAAAATCAACTCCTTAAAAATGTTTACCTCCAAAGTTAAAAATAATAATTGAATGGATTGAAAGGTTTATTCCAGCTACAAATTTCCATTGACAATTAGGCAGTCTGTTTTTTCTGTGCATTGTGGACCATTTTCCTGCACAGAATTCTGGTTAAACTCTGGAACAAGCCCTGCTTAGAGGAGACAATGAGGATTAAATGTGCAGGCCTCCAGCTTTGGGTGTTAGAAAGAAGTGCTGAGGTGTAGTGTGAAGGCAGAAGCAATTTGGGATGGGATTTTCCAAACAAGTGCTATGCAAATAAAGCAGCTGTTGCCCACAGTCTCTTGGCTTACTGGCTGCAAGGTAATTGCCAAAGAAGCAGAGAGGGATGTTCTCCTCCAAAATGCAAGGATGGTAACTCATATCCAATTCTCCATAGAGCTGGTTCTTTATGATTAAAGAGGATTTCTTCCTCAAGTTTCTCCTACCTAATAAGGATGAACAAACTTGGTTGCTTGACCTCCCTTATCCCAGGCAAATTTCCTTTGTGCATGTGAAACCTGAGTGAGACCTGTTCTTTAAGTTATGACTTCCCTTGAGGACTGGAGGTCATAGAGTAGGTGTAAGCTACTTCACAAAGGGGGGTTTGTCTAAAGTCTAGGGGATTAATAGGATTTTTCCATGCTCAGTCATGATCAGGAAGTTGTTGTATGCCATCAAGTGATTCAGACTCACAGCAACCCTATGGAACACAGTAGAACTGCCCCATAAGTTTTCCTAGGTTGTAATCTTTATGGGAGTAGATTGCTCTGTATTTTCTCCTGTCAAGTCACTGAGTGGTTTGAACCACTGACCTTTTGATTAACACCCAAGTGTTTAACCATTGCACCACTGTTGTTAAGTGCCATCCAGTTGGCTCCAATTCACATGACCCTAAGTAAAACAAAACGAAACACTGCCTGATCCTGTGCCATCCTCACAACCCCTGCTATGGTTGAGCCCCTTGTTGCAGCCAATGTGTCAATCCATCTCGTTGAGGGTCTTCCCCTTTTTTGCTGACCCTCCCTCCACTTTACCAAGCATGATATCCTTTTCCAGGGAATGATCCCTTCTGACAGACAACATGACCAAAGTAGGTGAGACGAAGTCTGGCCATTCTTGCTTCCAAGGATCATCCCAGCTGCACTTCCTCCAGGACAGATTTGTTTGTTCTTCTGGCAATCCATGGTATTTTCAGTATTCTTCACCAACACCACAATTCATAAGTATCAACTTTTCTTCAGTCTTCCTTATTCATTGTCCAGCTTTTACAACCATATGAGGTGACTGAAAGTACCAGGGCTTGAGTTAGATGTACCTTAGTCTTCAAAATGACATCCTTGCTCTTTAACACTTTAAAAAGGTCTTTTGCAGCAGATTCTCCCAGTGCAATTAGACATGTGATTTCTTGACTGCTGCTTCCATGGGTGTTGATTGCGGAACCAAATAAAATGAAATTCCTGACCACCTCAATCTTTTCTCCATTTATAGTGATGTTGCTAATTGGTCCAGTTGTGAGGATTTTTGTTTTCTTCATTTTGAGGTATAATCCATACTAAATACTATAGCGTTAATCTTCATAAGTAAGTGCTTCAGGTCATCTTTGCTTTCAGTAAGTGATCTGCATATCACAGATTATTAATGAGTCTTCCTTCAATCCTGAAGCCATGTTCTTCTTTATGTAGTCCAGCTTCTAGGATTATTTGATCAGCATGCAAGTTAAATAAGTACAGTGAAAGGATAGCCCTGATGCAAAATCTTCCTGATTTTAAAGCACAAGTATCCCCTTGTTCCGTCCAAATGACAACCTATTATTCTATGTATAGGTTCTTCATGAACATAAATAAGTGCTCTGGAATTCCCATTGTTCTCAATATTATCCATAATTTGTTATGATGCACACAGTGTTTAGACAGTCAATAAAACACAAGTAAACATCTTTCTGGTGTTCTTTGCTTTCAGCCAAGATCCACCTGACATCAGCAGTGATATCCCTCATTCCACATCTTCCAAATACAGCTTGATTTTCTGGAAGTTCCTTGTCAATATACTGCTGCAACCATTTTTGAATTATCTTCAGCAAAATTTTATTTGTACATATTATATTAATGATGTTATTCAGTAATTTCCACATTCTATTGGATCACCTTTATTTGGAATGGACACAAATATCAATCTCTTCCAGTCAGTTGGCCAGATAGCTGACTTCCAGATTTCTTGGCATAAATGAGTAAGTGCCTCCAATGTGGCATCCATTTGTTGAAACTTCTGGTGGTCGATTTGTGTGTCAACTTGGCTGGCCTGGTTTTCAGTGGCTGGCAGCTGAATATAGTTATTTCCCATGATAAGACTAATAATCAGTTCCACAGTGAAATCTACTGGAGCAGCTGAGTGCTGCCTTAGGGATGTGGTCTGCTTCCAGTATATAAGAAGTCAGCTTTGAGAAAGGTCTCAGAGCTTTTTGGCACACTTGGACCCTACATGTAGCTGAGTCTTCATTTAGCAGCCTGCCATGTTTCCCACCAATCTTTGGACTGTCTCTGGACTTGAACTAGTGGCCTGCTGTTCTGGTTACCTAGTGCTGCTCTGGTAAGAATATACCACAAAGTGGGATGGCTTGAACAAACAGGAGTTTATTCTCTTACAGTTTGGAGGCTTTAAGTCTGAGTTCAAAGTGCCAGGCTCTAGGGCCTAGGGGAAAACTCCTCAACCTTGGGCTTCAGCTCTGCCTCCTGCTTCAAGACCATTGTAGCTAGAGTCTTTTCTTCATGCAGAAAGCTGCTGGCTGCTGAGACTGACAAGCCCAAAGTTGACAAGTGAAAAGTCACAATCCCAATGTTAGCAAACCACATGGCAGGCCATTAATTCAAGTCCATTGAAAGTCCCAAAGTCAGCAGAGCATGGCAGGCTGCTAAACAACGACATGGCTACATTCAAGAGAGCCGTAAGCTAGAGACCATCCCCAAGCCTTCTCCTTATATACAGGAAGAAGACCATATCCCTAAGGCAGCTACTCAGTTGCTCAAAGTAGATTCCATCATGGAGTTGATTACCAGTCTCTTCATGGGGAACAACTGCATCCAGCCGCCCAGCCACTCAACCAGGCCCAGCCAAGTAGACGTATAAACTTAATTACTACACCTGCCATGTTTTTTGGTAATCTTGGGACTCTGCTATTTTAATTGTCAAGTTTGGGCTTATCAGCCTCAGCAGCCAGCAAGCTACCTGAGTTTAGAGAAGCCAGCTTCAGTGAGCCAGGAGCAAGAGGCAGAGCTAAACCCCAAGTTTGAGGGGCTTTCACCCAGCCCCTAAAGCTGGCACTTTGAACTCAGTCAGACTTCTGGTCTTCTAAACTGTAAGACAATAAACCCCTGTTTTTGAAAGCCACCCATTCATGGTATTTTCTGCCAGAGCAGCACTAGAGAACCAAAACACATCTTAATGGGTATTCTGTCAATTCCTGGAGCCTTATTTTTCACCAGTTCCTTCAGTGCAGCTTGGACTGCTTCCCTCAGTACTATAGGTTCTTGATCATATGCTACCTCCTGAAATAGTTGAACATCAACCAGTTTTGTTGGGGGAGGGGAGGGCTTGGCACAGTGACTCTGTGTATTTCTTCCATTTTCTTTTGATGCTTCTGGCATCATTAAATATTTTGTCCATAGAATCCTTCACTATTGCAACTTGAAGCTTGACTTTTTCCTTCAGTTATTTCAGCTTGAGAAATGTTGAGCATGTTCTTCCCTTTTGGTTTTCTAACTCCAGGTCTTTGGATATTTCATTATATTGCTTTACTCTGTCTTTTCAAGTTGCCCTTTAAAATCTTCTGTTCAGCTCTTTTATTTCATTTTTTCCATTCACTTTAGCTACTGTCTATTTAAGAGCAAGTTTAAGAGTCTCTTCTGACATCCATTTTTGTCTTTTCTTCTTTTCCTGTGTTTTTAATGATCTTTTGCTTTCTTCATGTATGATGTTCTTCATGTCATCCCACAACTCGTGTGGTCTTTGATCACTGGTGTTCATTGTGTCAAATATATTCTTCAGGTGGTCTCTAAATTCAGGTGGGATATAATCAAGGTCATATTTTGGCTCTTGTGTGCTTGTTTTCATTTTCTTCAGCTTCAACTTGAATTCACATATAAGCAATTGATGGTCTGTCTCACAGGCAGCTCCTGGCCTAGTTTCCACTGATGATATTGAGCTTCCCCATGAGCTTTTTCCACAAATGTAATCAATCTGATTCCTTTGTATTCTGCCTGGCAAGTTCCACATCTACAACTACTGTTTATATTGTTGAAAAAAGGTATTTACAATGAACAAGTTGTTGGTCTTGAAAAATTCTATCATGTGATTGCAGGTGTCATTTCTATCACCAAGGCTACATTTTCCAGCTATCGATGCTGCGTCTTTGTTTCCAACTTTCACATTCCAATCACCAGCAATAATCAATATATCTTGATTGCATGTTTGGTCAATTTCAGACTGCAGAACTTGGTCAAAATCTTCAATATCTTCATCTTTGGCTTTAGTGGTTGGTGTGTAAATTGGAGTAACAGTGGTATTAACTGATCTTTCTTGTCTATATATGGATATTATCCTATCATTAACAGCATTGTACTTCAGGATAGATATTGAAACATTCATTTTTGATGATGAATGCAACACCATTCCTCTTTAATTTCTCATTCCAGTGCAGTAGACCATATGATTGTAAGATTCAGGATAACCAATACCTGTCCATTTCAGCTCACTAATGCCTAGAATGGGAACTCTGAAGGCATAGTGCCTAAGGCATTTGACTGCTAAACAGAAGGCTGGTGGTTCAAACTCCCCAGCCACTCTTCAGAAGGAAGACTGGGCAATCTACTTTCATAGAGACACTGCCTTGGAAACCCAAGGAGGGGTCACTATGAGTCAAATCAAGTTCATGGCAGTGGGTTTGGATATTGATCTTTATGCATTCCATTTCATTTTTGACAACTTCTACTTTTCCTTGATTCATACTTCGTACATTCCCTGTTCCTTTTATTAATGGATGTTTGCAGCTATTTCTTCCCATTTTGAGTTGTGCCCCGTCAGCAAATCAAGATCCCAAAACCTTTACTCCATCCCCTCCTCTGCTTTGTCCTCCCCTCTCCCTTCTCTCCCTCTCATTCCTATCTTCTTCTTCTTCTTTGTCCCATTCCTCTCCATTCCTCCTCCTCCTCTTTTTCCTTCCCTTCTTTCTGCCTGTCCCCTTTATCATCTTCTCTTCATTTGATCATGCTAGCCAGCTCTACAAACAAGAAGATAGCATATTTCACCCTATTTAGCCAGTCACCATCCCACCACATGTCCTTAGTGACAGAGACATCAATCAACTCAGCCTTTCTGTTACACCTGTCCTAAAATGTACCTCCTACTTGCTGGAGCTGCCTCCATGAGCTGTCTCCTTCCCTGGGCTGCTAGTCCAGAAGACCAAGCCTCCTTTTGGTCATGGTGACCTGCCTTCAGACCTCAACCAAATCACTGAGGCAATGGGTGGCCACATCAACCCACTATGGATTCCTACAGGCCATAGAGATGTGAGAGGCCTGTGCCTTGTAAAAGTTAAGCTGAAGGAAGACTACTAGTTACTGAGAGAAATTGTTAGGTCAATTACCCAAAACAGAGGAGCATCACTCTCACTTGACAGAGTATATAAATATGCTTCCATTTGTTAATTGTGGACTAGAGTAGAGCTTCACCAGTCAGTAGGGGAACACTAGCAACATGTAACTATTGAGCACTTGAATGTAGTTTGGTCCCAATTAATGTGTGCCATAGGTATAAAATACACACCCAATTTCAAAGACTTAGTATAAAAAAAAAAAGTAAAATATCTCACTAGTAATTTTTATATTGATTACATGAAATAATATTTTTATATATTAGGATACATAAAGCATTATAACTCATTTCATTGGGTTCTTTTTGCTCTTTTTAAATGTGGCTACTATAAAATTTTAAATTACATATATGGCTTGCATCTGGGCTTGCACCATATTTCTATTGGATAGCACTGTGATAAAGTCTCTGCATTCCTGTCCCAAAATGACACCTTGCACTCCTTCCCAAACTTCAAGCATTCTCTGCCTTCCTCCTATCAGCTTACCTACCAGTTATTTAATACTGTTCTTTAAAATAAATTGCTTTTTCAACTTAAATTGTTTTTTAAGAAAAGGCTGTACCAATCTGGGATATAGAAATCCAACATTATTTGACATAATTTAGAAGATAAACATAAGAATGAACCAATAGAAAATAAACAGTGCTATTAAATTCCAGCTTGGTATCAATGCTTGCCTGAAGGCTCTGAGCCTGGGACAAGTTTTATTTGATGTAAAGAGAGAGATAGGCACATTTTAAATAGGTATTCGAATCCCTTAATTAGTGCAAATGTTAAGGGGCTTGACTGCTAACCAAAAAGTTGGAGGTTCAAGTCCACCCAGAGGTACCTTGGAAAAACGTTCTGGTGATACTTCCAACAGGTCAGCCCTTGAAAACCCTTTGGAGCACAGTTTTACTTCTCACACATGGGGTCACCATGAGTTGTGGCATCTGGTTGGTGGTTTTTAAATGTTGGAAACAGATTAACACTCAACTGAGATTTTTTTCCTTTACTACTCAGATTAAAAGAAAATTGTGATGGAGAATGCCTTTCTCCCTAGGTAGCTCAGTGTTACTTATTGGTATGTCTCTTCCCACCATGGTGGTCAATCCAAATGGCAAAGTAATCTAGGCTCAGTAGATTGAAGACTGATGTCCTATATTCATATCTCTTCTCCATGTGATAACTTGGACATATCACTTAAATTCCCTGCATCTAAATTCCTCATCTGTAAAATAATATAGTTATCTTCACCCTCACAAAATCATTTTGAAAATCAAGTGTAAATGAGATCAGTCTGCAGTAGTGTGTTGAAAACTGTGGGCACTCTCCCTAAGTCAGATGGCATTATTATGAATAATTCAGATGAAATAATAAAACAGAATTGGGAACGGACAGATTGTTGTTTCATCTAAAAGTTAAGCTGTTGTTGTTGTTGTTATTTGCCGTCGAGTCGGCCCCAACTCATAGCGACCCTTCCTCGGGTTTCCGAGGCAGTATCACTACGGAAGTAGGATTGCCCAACCTTCCTTCCGAGGAGTGGCTGGTGGGTTTGAACCGCCAGCCTTCTGGTTAGCGAGGGAAGACTAATTACCAAGAGAAATTGTAATGTCAATGTCTGCTTAGCTCCTCACCCTTCCAAGACAAGTCCAAAGTTCTGTACTCAGCTGAACTGCTGTCTTGTCTGACTTCTGTGTTCTTGTGTTCATTCTGGGATTCCTGGAAGTTGAATTACAAAGTGAATCCACTCACAGCAAGGATAAGGGTAACTTCTGTGACTGCCTAATTTCTGCTATAGCCTCTAGATCCAAATGTCAGCAACAGAAAATACAGCAAAGCTGCACAGTAGGCAAAGCAGATAACAAAGTCATTGAAATTGAATTATAGTAAGATGTTACCATAAATAGAGATAAATGAATTGAGTATGTCAACCGATAGCCAGTAGTTCTGTGGTGTGCCACTATCAAAGACAGATGGGCACAGGTTCACCTGGTTCTGAAATATTAACAGTTTTTACTCCCAAGGATAACTCCTTCTGATTTGCCCCAGAGTCATCCAGGACCAGCATCATTATTATACTAAATAGCATTCTAGTAAAAATGGTTTGCTGACCACAACTTATGAGAAGTGGGAGCAACAAAACACCCTACGAACTAACTACATGGAAACAAACCACCCAGCCCGTGTTAAGCCAGGTTGCTCACTCAGTGGAATGAACTACTTCTTGGCTCACTGAACAGATACTTAAAATGTAATGTAGAAGCACAACCGATAAATTGGGTGTCAAGGTTCTTCAGGTGTACAATGAAGTCAGTGGCTCAGAGAGCATTTTATAAACCTTTTAATGAACCATGGACAAATCACTTAACCCTGTTGCCCACAGTTTCTTCCTCCGTAATATGGGGCTAATCATGTCTTCTCTGACTCTGGTAGGGTTTTATGGAGACCACATAGATCACACACATGAAAGCACTTTGGAAGCATTGAAACGCCTTCCAAATGGCAGCATCTTCACTCTCTGAGACTAAATAATGCAAGCAAAGCTGGCAGAAGATGTCTTCAAAAGGGTAATATATGCACCATGATAGCCTAACAGTAAATATTAAAAATTTATGTTTTAAGTTTCTTCCATGCACACTGTACCCTGGTTTGGTATAAAAGAAGTATATGTATTGACATCTGGGTTCTTGTCTATACTATCAGAAGGAAGTAGCTTCCCAAGTGTGAGGCATAAATGCCTCTCATGATAAAGATGATGGTTTTAGGCAGACCATTAACATGATATTACATAATATGAATGAAAAAGTTATTCCATATTCAGTTTAATTTCTGATCAGGTCATGTGAACATTTACTTAATATCATCTGACATTTGTTCAGCTCCCTGTTTAACAAAGATCTCAAGCACCAAGGTCTTGGGCAAGCACCTGCAGCTGGAGTTGAAGATCTTTTGTTTTCACTGTATAGCATCTGTGTTTGTACATAACACAAGTTGTATTAGCTTAACATTTATGTTGTTGTTAGTTCCAATCTATTTCAACTCACGGTGATCATGAAACCATGGGGTTTTCAAGGCTGTGACCTTTTGGAAGCAAATCAACAGGTCTGATTTCTGAGGTGTCTCTGGGTGGATTCAAACCACCAATATTTTGGGTCGTAGCTGCCACTTAACCATTTCCACCAGCAAGGGACTCTTTGATATTTACAGTACACATAGAATATCCTCCTAAAGTAACCTTATTTACGTAAAAAAGATAATAGGTTTTGAATTAAATATTAGGGAGTAGTAAAGGAAGTATTTGGGTAAAATTGAAATTGTTAAAGTTGTAGCAAAATAACTAAAATTTGGAGAACATAAAATACACTAAATACATCTACCAAAGGGGGAAGGAGGCTGCATCTTCTGACCTCCTTTAACCCCACAAGAGGAAGACAGAATCCTCAATAGTAGCCTAAGGCCTATTCCTGCAAGGACAGACATGCTGCCTCCCTCCAGCCCTTTCCCCCACCCTGACACCAACTGCTCCTCTCGCAGTACCCACCACTTCTCTGCAGGGTTCGATAAGTCACTGCAATGGCCACACAGAACTCACAGATTATGGGGTTTATTAGGGAAGCACCAGGCTACAATTCAAGTTCAGGAACAACGCTCAGTCTCTCTCAGCCCACCGTCTCTCAGCCAACTGTGTCTTTCAATCTTTCTCCCAGCAATGCGTGTCTCTCAGTGTCTGTCTCTTAGCAATGTGTGTCTCCTGGTGTCTCTTGGCAGCACGAATGTCTTTGTCAGCAGTCAGAGAGTCTCCTTCTGGCTCTAGAAGGGCTCCTTTTGAGCCTGGCAGAGTGACCACTAACCAATCCCAACATCAGAATTCTATACACCTGAGAGAGAGAGCGAATTTCCCAGAAGATTGCTTGGTGCTGGTTCAACAGAAATACCCCAGCTGGATAACTTTAGCAATCAGAAGCTACTCAGTTGCTTATGGCAAATTCCACCACAGAGTTTACAAAGACTTATGGCTAGAAAAGCCACACTATGTAATTTACTACACTGTAGTATCTTTCCCTCAAATTTTCACAAATCTCATAATATGCTGCAGTAGTGAAGCCAGGCTTTCATTATAGGCAAAATATTTCAACTGTCCATGCCTCAAAAGAAGCCCTAGGGGTGCAGAAGTTTAGCAATCAGCTGCTAACCAAAAGATCTGCAGTTCTAACTCACCATCTTCTTTGTGGAATAAAGATGCAGCAGTCTGCTTCCATAAAGATTTATAGCCTTAGAAATGCTAAAGAGCAGTTCTACTGTGTCTTATAGGGTTGCTAAGAGTCAGAATCAACTTGATGGCAACAGATTTGGTTTTTTGGTTTTGTTTGTTTGTTTAATGCCTCAAAGCCCCTGGGTGGTCCAAATACTTAATGTACTATGCTGCTAAGTGAAAGGTTCAGGAGTCAAATCTACCCTGAGGCACCTCAGAAGAGAGGCCTGATGACCTATTTCTGAAAAATCAGCCATTGAAAACCCTTGAGTCAGAGTCAACAACAAATGGATTTCTTTATGCCTCAGTTTCCTCATAAATAAAATGGGGCTAATGTTGAGAATCTATGTCATTAGGCTGGTGGGTAACTGCACACATGTTTAGCAGTAAGCCAAGCATACAGAAAGCATTCAGTAAATCTTGTCCAAAGTCAGCATAATTTCTGATCCACCCTCTGTCCTTCCACACCATGCTTTGTGCCCTAGGAAATGACCAGTATGGACCCATCAGTGGCCTCTGCCCTGTGGCTTCCAGCTAGGTTTAGGCAATGGGAAGCCTCAGAAAATTGGAGGATGGGAGGAACGTGGAGTTAGGGTCTTTGCCTCCAAGTCTCTGTCCTTGCAAGGTTGCCTCATACTCAAGCTTACTCTGAAGCCCCAAAATAAAAACGTTCAGGCTAATGGATCCTTTGGCTAGAATTCTTTACACAGTCTCCTCATTTTTGTACTTGACTTAGTTATCGGAAACCTAGATTGAAGCTACTTACTGAACCTCTTGGTTTCAAAAACTTTCATTTCTAGTGAAATTTATTGTTTTGTCTAATTATAAATCCTGATGTTGCTGTAAGGACAAATAGGGCCATCTGAAGATGTTCTGTCTGGAAGAATCATTGATATAATCAGTCACTGCCTTGATCATATTGCCACATTATTTTTATTTAGTCTAATTATAAAATTAGAACATTAAATATACCATGGACTGCCAGAAGAACAAACAAATCTGTCTTGGGAGAAATACAGCCAGAATGCTCATTAGAAGCAAGGATGGCAAGACTTTGTTTCATGTCCTTTGGACATGTTATCAGGAGGGACTGGCCCCTGGAGGACAATATTATGCTTGGTAAAGTAGAAAAAACAAAAACAAACCCATTGCCATAGAGTCAATTCTGACTCATAGCGACCCCCATAGGGTTTCCAAGGCTATAAATCCTTATAGAAGCAGACAGCCTCATCTTTCTCTCATGGAGTAGTGGGTGGGTTTAAACTGATGATCTTTTGGTTAGCAGCCCAATGCTTTAGCCACAGCAACATCAGAGCTCCTTTGGTAAATTACAGAGTTAGCAAAAAGGAGGACTTTCAGTAGGAGGGATTGAAACAGGGCTGCAACGATGCGCGCAAACATAAAGATTGTGAGCACGGAGCAGTACTGGGCAGGGTTTCACTCTGTATATGGGGTCTCTATGAGTCAGATCTGAGTTGACAGCACACCTAACAACAATTATAAAATATGTTAAAATCACACAAGCTTATATAAAACAAAATGAATAATCATTACCATTTGGTAAATTCTTGTGCAACGTTATATTTGTAAATGTATATCTTTTAACAAAATAGGGATCATTTTGTATATTCATTAGTTTATTCTCTCACTCAACCTATGTTGAGGACCTCTGCTCCACCAGGACCCAGTAATGAGCAAAATAGATAAAGTCCTTGCCTTCATGTGTGAGTCAATCTGAAGCCAGAGTTCTAGCAGCCTCCAGGAAAATCTTTAACCAGAAACCTTTTAGTGTCAGCAGTGCTAACAGGACTTTTGTAATTCTAAACACTCCTTAGGGCCTTTATCTGCCCTCCAGCCTCAGCAGGTATCAAGGAACTTCCTCCGAACTCAGCACGCATCACA
>NW_006921788.1:964466-966540 GCF_000298275.1 Orycteropus afer afer
GGGCAGGGGGTCTTTTGCTTAAGCCACTGACCTGGTAAGGGCAAAGACCCTAACTTAAGTTAGCTAATAAACTTTCCTAGTGCATTTGCATTGTTGTGTGTTGGCATATTCCTCTCTTCCGAGCATCTCCTTTATAGCCTGGGCACAACACATGGAGCTGACATTTCATTGGGAGAAACAGGCAAACATATTTTCAAATTGGAATACGGCTAGGCAAAATAGAGTAAGGGGATAGAGATAAAGGGGTGCATTTCATATGGGGGAACCAGGGAAGCCTCTCTGGAGAAGTGACTATTAACAGGGACCTCTTGAGGTGATAAAGCAAGTCTTGTGGCTTTTAGGGTGGGGTGGGGCCTTTGGGCACAGGAAACCAACAGCAAAGTATAAAGGCCCTAAGGGAGGAATGTGTCTGACCTGGATGAGCAGTTGTCTGTCTTGCTATTTCCACTTCAGTCTACACATAAATAGGAGTTCTGGTGGTGTAGTGCCTAAGGCATTTGACTGCTAACCAGAAAGCTGGTGGTTCAAACCCACCAGCCACTCCTCGGAAGGAAGATTGGGAAATCTACTTCTGTAGTGATACCGCTCCAGAAACCCAAAGAGGGGTCACTATGAGTTGGATCCAATTCCACGGCAGTGAGGGGTAAGGTTCTATACATAAATATAAATTTTTTTAGCAAAATAGGAATCATTTGCATATTTATGCATTCATTTACCTTTCCTTCTTAAATTCATTTATTTCAGAACTAGTTATTGAGCACCTACTAGGTGCAAACATAATTCTATGTGCTGAGCAGATGTCAGTGAACCTTGTGGTCTAAGCTGCCCCTAAAGCACTGGCATTCTAGTTGAGGGAAACAGAGATAATTAAAAATCCAGTAAATGCATAATATACCAATTGGTAAAAGTGAAACTGAGGAAAATAAGCCAGAAAAAGGAGGCAAGGGAATTGTGGTAGTTAAAGTTGTATGTCAACTTGGTTGGACCTGGTTGAGTGGCTGGGCAGCTGGTGTAGTTATTCCCTATGATGAGAATGGGAATCAACTCCATGGTGGGATCTACTACAAGCAGCTGAGTAGCTGCTTTAGGGATGTGGTCTGCTTCCTGTATATAAGGAGAAGCCTTGAAAACTGTCTCTAGCCCATGGCACACTTTAACCCTGCATGTAGCTGTATCCTTGTTCAGCAGCCTCCCATGCTCTGTCGACCTTGGGACTTTCAATGGACTTGAGTTAATGGCCTGCCATGTGGTTTGGCAACATTGGGACTGTGCCTTTTTACTTGTCAACCTTGGGCTTGTCAGCCTCAGCAGCCAGCAGCTGTCTGGGTGAAGAAAAGCCTCTAGCTTCTGTGGGCCGGGAGCAGGAGGCAGAGTGGAAGCTCAAGATTGAAGGGCTTTTGCCCAGCCCCTAGAGCATGGCACTTTGAACTCAGACTTCAAGCCTCTCTAACTGTAGGAGAATAAACTCCTGTTTGTTCAAGCCATCCCATTTGTGGTATTTCTGTTAGAGAGCAGTCCTAGGTAACGAGAACAGGGATTGTGGTGTGTTGGGAGGGCGGCAGTTGCTATTTATATATGAGGGACAAGGGAGCCTCATGGTAAGATTTGAGCAGAGATTTAAAGGAAGAACGTGAGTGAGCTGTGTGAATATCAGGAGAGAAGAGTGTTTCAGGGAAGTGCTCTGAGCTGCACATGTACCTGAATTTGAGCAACAGCCAGAAGACCTCTGTGGTTGGAGTGGAGGAGATGAGGGAGAACAGGGTAGGAACTGAGGTTAAAGTGGCATAAAAACAGCCACATCCTGATCTCGCAAGAATATCAGTATGGCATTTAGCTTTTATTCTCAGGAATTTGGGAGCCATTGGCAGCTTTGGAGCAAAGAAGTATACGTGCAGAATCAGATGTACATTTAACTGAATCACTGTGTTCACTATGGTGAAAATAGGTAAATGTCAATAAATTATTTGTGCTACACAATTATTTCTAATGGCTCCTTCCAGTATTGTTTTTTTTTTTTTAATTAGGATTTGGGTGAAGATTTACAGAGTAAATTCACGTTCCATACAGCAGTTCA
>NW_006921788.1:984178-984700 GCF_000298275.1 Orycteropus afer afer
TTGTAAGGTTTTTTCTGTGTTTTCTTTGGTCTGTCTCTCAATCCTTTGAAGATACCTAAAGATAATCCTTTTGAATTCCTTATCAGAGAGTTCCAGTGCTGCTTTTCCTCAGAGATGTGTTCTGGGTCTGTATCCATCTTCCTTGTTTCTACCACTTTATCTTGCTTCTTTGTGTGGACTGTGATGGTCTGTTGTTTCTGAGGCATCATGTTGTTGTTGTATTTAGATCTCTGTTAACTGTTTGTGAAGAGAAGCAAAGGGTGATCCAGGATTTTCGTGGTGGTCTTTTATTGTTGGCCTGTTGGTGGAGAAGGAGGTAGTGGCTCTTGCTCAGTAAGTGAAGTGTGCATGTAGTTGTGTCTTATGGGGACTGTTGTTGTCTCCCACTCAGACACAAATTGTTGTTAAGTGCCGTCGAGTCATTTCCGACTCATACCGACCCCATGCACAGCAGAACGAAACACTGCCTGATCCCGCGCCAGCCCCACAATCCCTGCTATACTTGAGCCCATCATCGCAGCC
>NW_006921788.1:986795-1003196 GCF_000298275.1 Orycteropus afer afer
GACTGTAGAAGCTGATAAAATTCTTCAATTTCCTCATGTGTGGCTTTGGTGGTTGGGGCATAAATTTGAATAACAGTCATATTAACAGGTCTTAAATGCTGAAAACTAGGACCTGGTAGGGGAAGATTAAGAATAATAATAAAAAGGACAAAAGTATTAAATAGTATTAGTTGTTTTAAAACAGGCAAATACAAGCAAACTAATCACCAGAAAAAAAGAACACGAAAAAGAAAAAAGCAAAAATAAAAAAAGAGAAAAAAAAAATCGGTTGAGGACAGGGCTGAGCACACAGACTGTGATGGAGTTCCTGTGGGCCCGGAAGGTAGGTGGGAGTGGGGGATGGCCACACCTCCATTCACCAAGCGGGTGTGGGGTATAAGAGTAACAAGAGGAATGTTGTACCTTGTCAGTCTTGCAGGTTCCAAGTGTCCTTGGTGTTGCTGGAAAGCAGAACATGTTCTTAATCCCCAGGAATCTGCAAGAGCGCTGTCTCTTTAAATATCCAAAATACTCAAACTGCTTTTTAAACCTTCAAAATGGCGGCACTCTCCAGACTGGCAAAAGTCCACAGCTCAGCTCCCTGAGGTCTTTGAAGTCCATCATATCTTTGGACTAATCGTTTCTGAATGACTTTGATTTTCTTCACTCTTCTTTGTTCCAGATGAGAGGAGAAGAGACCAATAGTTGTATCTTAGATGGTGGGTTGAAACTTTTAAGACCCTGGTCACTACTTACCAAAATAGGATGTAAAACAAGATTTTTATGTACTGTGTTGTGCCAATTGAGCATGATGTCCCCCGAGACTATGGTCCCGAGCTCACAGGCCTGGCAGTTCACTCCCTCAATGTGTTTGTTTGTCTCTGAGAAGCTATTCAAACCTTGTTGTCTGTTACTTCTGTAATGTATGTGGATAATTTGGTAGCACAAGTACACATATAAGACTGTCTTCAGCCAGGTCAATCCTTACTCTTGGGTATATTCTTGTTTGCATATCCCCACCTGATCTCACCCATAGCCCAGTGTGTGGTGCCAGTGGTAATGCAGTATTGTGCATATAATAGTATTTGCCTCTGTCGTCTATCTCTTTTGTGCATGTTCCTGTGTCTTCCTTTTCCCCACTCTCACCATACTGGTCACAGACTCTTTCCATACCACCCCTCCCCTCAGCCAAATCACTATGTGACCCGCAACTAGTCTGTAGTTTTCCCAGCCCTTCCCTCCCATCCCTGGTAACCGACACAATGAATTTCCTTCCCTGTATAAACATTTCCTTGACTTTTTACAATAATGAACTCCTACAATATTATTTCACTCAGCATAATGTCCTCCAAATTCATCCACTTTGTGAGATGATTCATGTATTCCTCATTATTCTTTAATGCTGCATAGTATTCCATTGTGTAAATGTACTAAAATTTGGTTCACTATTCATATACTGATGGGCATTTAGGTTGTTTCCATCTCTTTGCTATAGTGAATTGTGCTGCATTGAACATGGGTGTGGATATATCCATTCATGTCCTTGATTTCACCTCTTTATGGTATATTTCTCCTAATGGAATTGCTGGATCAAATGGTATTTCAATTTTCAATTTTTTAAGGAAACACCATACCATTTTCCACAGTGGCCGTATCATTTTACAGTCCCATCAGCAGTGTATAAGAGTTCCAATCTCTCCACATCCTCACCAGCATTTGTTCTTTTCTGTCTTGTTGAACTTTGCTGTTATTGCTGGGGTGAGATGGTACCTGATTGTTGTTTTGATTTGCATCTCTCTGATGGCTAAGGATCCTGAGCATTTCTTCGTGTGTTTGCTGGCCACCTGTATATCTACTTCAGTGAAGTGTCTGTTTGCCCATTTTTGAATTGGATTGTTTGTCTTTTTGGTGTTGAGGTGTCAAAGTTTTCTATAAATTTCAGAGAAAGTCCCTTGTCAGATATGTCATGCCAAATATTTTTTCCCAATCTGTAGGTTCTCTTAAAACCCTTTTGGAGAAGTCTTTTGATGCACGTAAGAATTTAATTTTTAAAAGGTCCCAGTCATCTAGCTTCTCTTCCACTGCCTGTATATTTTGGGTTATGCTTGATAGTCTATTTATGCCATAAATTAGGCCCCTAGATTTGATCCTATTTTATCTTTGATGAACTTTTTGGTTTGGGGTTTTACATTTAAGTCTTTGGTCTAACTTGAGTTCATTTTTATGTATAGGGTGAGGTGTGTGTCTTGTTTCATTTTTCTGCAAGTGGCTATCCAGTTTTGCCAGCACCATTTGTTAAAGAGACTATCTCTTCCCCATTTAATGGGTTTTGGTCCTTTGTCAAAGATCAGCTGTCCATAAATGGATGGGTCTATTTCCAGGTTTTTGATTCTGTTCCATTGGTCTATCTGTCTATCATTGTGCCAGTGCCACACTTTTTTTTACTACTGTAGCTGTATAGTAGGTTTTGAGATCAGGGAGTCTGAGACCTCCTACTTTATTTTCCTTCTTCAGCAGTGCTTTGCTTATCCGAGGTCTCTTTTCTTTCCATATGAAATTGGTGATTGTTTTTTCCATGTCCTTAAATAATGTTAGCATAGTGCCTAAGGCACTTGACTGCTAACCAGAAGGCTGGTGGTTCAAACCCACCAGCCACTCCTTGGAAGGAAGGTTAGACAATTGACTTCCATAGTGATACTGCCTTGGAAATCCAAGGAGGGGTCACTGTGAGTTGTGTCCAACTTGACGGCACATAACAACAACAACAACATCATCCATGAACAAAGTAGAACAATCTAACTGATTTTTGTATGTTGACCTCGTATCCTACCACTTTGCTGAAGCTCTCTATTAGTTCCAGTAGTTTTTTTATTGAGTTTCTTGAGTTTTCTATGTACAGGATCATATCACCCACAAATACAGATAGTTTTACTTCCTCTTTGCCCATTTGTATGCTTTTATTTCTCTTTCTTGCCTTTTGCCCAGGCCAGGACTTCCAACACAATGTTAAATAGAAGTGGTGATAGAGGGCATCCCTGTCTGGTTCCTGTTCATGAGGGGAATGCCTTGAGTCTTTCTCCATTAATAATGATGTTGGCTGTTAGCTTTGCATATATACCCTTTATTATGTTGAGGAATTTCCCTTCTATCAATATTTTGCTGAGAGTTCTGAACAGGAATGGGTGTTGGATTTTATCAAATGCCTTTTCTGTATCGATTGATATGATCATATGGTTCTTTCATTTTGTTTATATGGTGGATTACATTGATTGTTTTTCTGATGTTGAACCACCCTTGAAAACCTGGTATGAATCCCACTTGGTCAGGGTGTATTAATTTTTGGATATGTTGTTAGATTCTGTTGGCTAGGATTTTGTTAAAGATTTTTGCATCTATGTTCATGAGGGATATTGGTCTGTAGTTTTCCTTTCTAGTGGTGTCTTTCCCTGGTTTTGATATTAGTGTTACACTTCCTTCATAAAATGAGTTTGGGAGTATTCCATCTTCTATGTTCTGGAATAGTTTGAGTAGCATAGGTGTCAACTGTTCTCTGAATATTTGGTAAAATTCTCCAGTGAAAACATCAGGGCCAAGATTTTTCTTTGCGGGAAGTTTTTTTTATGACCTCAATTTCTTCTTTTGTTATAAGTCTGTTCAAAAATTCTGTCTCTGGGTGGGATAGATTAGGTAGGTCTTGTGATTCTAGAAACTTGTCCATCTCTTCTAGGTTCTCTAATCTATTGGTATACTTTTTTTTCATCATATTCTGTATCTTTTTTTATTTCAGTTGGTTCTGTTGTGATGACACCCCACCCTTTTCATTTACAATTCTTGTGATTTGGGTCTTCTCTTTTGTTAGATTTGCCAATAGTTTATCGATTTTATTAATCTTTTTGAATAACAAGCCTTTTGTTTTGTTGATTTTTCTCTATAGTTTTTTGTTTTCTGTTTCATTTATTTCTGCTCTGATCTTTATTATTTCCTTACTTGTAAATACCGTAGGCTGCTTTTGTTGTTCTTTTTCTGGTGTTGGAGTTAATGAGTTAGAGTGTTGATTTTGTTTCTTTCCTCTTTTTTGATGTATGCATTTATTGCTATAAACTATCCTCTGAGTACTGCTATAGCTGTGTCCCATAGGTTTTGGTATGATGTATCTTCATTCTCATTTGTTTCTAGGAATTTTTTTTCTTTCAGTTTTTATGTGTTCTGTTACCCAGTAGTTTTTGACCAATGAGTTGTTTAGTGTCCATATGTTTGATGGTTTTTCCTTGCTCTTTCTACTATTAATTTCTAATTCTATAGCATTGTGGTCTGAGAAGATGCTTTGTAGTATTTCAGTGCTTTTGAATTTATTCAGGCTTGTTTTGTGTCCTAACATATGATCTATTCTGGAGAAGGATCCATATGCACTGGAGAAGAATGTGAATTATACTTTTGTTGGATGGAATGCTCTGTATATGTCTATAAGTTCCAGTTGGTTGGTTGTATTGTTGAGCTCTTCTTTATCTTTGTTTTTTTCTAGTTGACCTGTCCTTCTTTGAAAATGGTGTGTTATAGTCTCCTTCCACTATTGTAGATTTGTCTATTGGCCCTTTTAATTCAGTTAGTATTTGCTTCATGTATTTTGGAGAACTTTCATTGGGTGCATAAATATTTATTCTCATAACGTCTTGTTTGTCACTTGACTCTTTCAGCATCATATAATGTCCTTCTTTGTCTCTTAGATGTTTTTCAACTTAACGTCTATTTTATCAGAAATTAATATTTCCACTGCTGCTCTTTATTGACTACCATTGGGTTGGTATATTTTTTTCCACCCCTTAACTCTTAATTTGTTTTTATCTTTGTGTCTAAGGTGGGTCTCTTGTAGGCAGAGTATTGATGAGTCTTTTCTTATCCAGTTTGCTACTCTCTTTCTCTTTATTGGTGTATTTAGTCCATTCACATTGATTGTAATTAGTAATAGATATGATTTGATTGCTGTCATTCTTTTTTTTTTTTTTGTCATGTTGTTGGTGTTTCCTTGGTCCATATACTTTTCTGTGCTGAGTTCAATTTGTTGTGAAATGCTTCCTCTCTTTTCTTCTTTATTGTTGGTTTTGTGGTTATTAAACCCTATGTTTTCCTTCCTTCTGGATTTGCTTAAGGGGATTGTTAATTTTCTCTCTGGTTACCTTGGAGTGAATTCTTGTCTCTACATCTTTAGAACAGTGCATTCTATGAAGATATTGTCTTATTTTCCTCTCCATTTGAAAGTTTGTACCTAGTTTATTCCCTCTAATTGGTTAGTTGCTGTTGTCATGTGCAGATTGGCTTCCTTGAGTTTTAGTGTACAATGTTTTGTAGTGTACTTAGTACTTAGTGTACTTAGTACTTAGTATAATAAGAAGCCCTTGTGATTTTCTTCTTTGTTTGGTTTGAAGGATTGTTAATTTTCTTTGTGGTTACTCTGAAGTAAATTTTTATCTCTCTAAGCTTGGAACATTCTGTTCTATAAATATATTGTCCTGTCTTCCTCTCCATTTGGAAGTTTTGTCATTAAAACTTTTATTCCCTCTATTTGCTTTATTGCTGGTGTCATTTGAAGATCGACTCCCTGTTTCTCTATGTACATATTTTTGTAAGAATATTCTTCTGGTTTGGTTTCAAGGTGGTGGTGTCAAGTGTCTTGATTTTAATTTGTTGTTCTCTGTTGGCAGAGGGAGCTCTGGTAGCGTAGTGCCTAAGGCACTGGACTGCTAACTAGAGGACTGGCTGTTCAAACCCACCAGCAACTCCTCAGAAGGAAGATGGGGCAATCTACTTATGTAGTGATACTACTGCCTTGGAAACCCAAGGATGGGTCACTATGAGTCGGGTCGACTTGATGGCACATAACAACAACAACAACTGTTGGCAGAATATTGATTGGTCTTCTCTGTTGTGAGTTTTCTATTGGAATGACTCCCTTTAGCATTTTTTATAGGGTTAGTCTGGTTTTCACAGATTTCCTTAATTTCTGTTTGTCTGGTAATGTCTTGATTTCACCCCCATATTTGAGGGATAGTTTGGCTGGATATATCATTCTTGGTTGGCAGTTCTTTTCCTTCAAGGTTTTGTATATGCCATCCAGTTATCTTCTTGCCTGCATGGTTTCTGCTGAGAAATCGGAGCTTAGTCTTATTGGCTGTGTCCTTTGTAGGTGACATTTCATTTTTCCCAAGCTGCTCCCAGGATTTCTTTGTCTTTGGTTTTGAAAAGTTTGATTATGATATGTCTTGGTGACTTTCTCTTGGGATCTATCTTATATGGGATTAGTTGAGCTTCCTGGATGGATATCTTTTCTTTCATGACATGGGAGAAACATTCTATTAGCAACTCTTTGACAATTTTCTCAGTGGGTTGTTTTTTTTTTTTTTTTTCTTCTCTCCTTCTCTTGTTCTGGGATTCCAAACAGGTGTATGTTGTTCTTTACATGTCATCCCATATAACTCTTAGGTTTTTTTTAATCCAAGATTTTTTTGTTTTGTTTTCTTCAAAGATTTTCTTAAATCTTTGTTCTGATATTTCATCATACAAGTTGACATCAAGAGATTTGTCTTCTAGCTGGGAAATGTGTTCCTCAGCCAGCTGTAGTCTATTCTTTTGTCTTTCCAATGTGTTATCTATCTCTGTAATCTTAGTGTTCATCTTCTGGATTTCTAATTGCTGTTCTTCCTCAGGGAGATTTCCTAATTCTTTAGCTTGGGCACTGATTTTTACTACCTTGTCCTGTTTTGTTAGGGTTTTTTTTTTTTTTTTTGATTTGAAGTTGTCTGTTGTTTCTTAGACATTTTGTCTTTGTTAACCCTGATTTTATGTTTTACTATATCTGGAAGTGTGGAGCAGGTGTACTTCTTTGGTTGTTAAGTCAGCTACAATGGGTTGCTCTCCCACTTTCTCTGTTGGTGGAATCACTACTGAGGATGTGGGTGTCAGTCTCTGTTAATCGTAAGGAGGATTTTCAGGTGGAACAAGCAGGTGTTATCCACTGCCTGTCATTGATCCAGTGAGGAAGGAGCTAATGGTGCTATTTTTCTGTTAGGTGAGGTGGTCAGTGTAATAGCTATGGCTGACTACAACACAACACAAACACTGCTGTGGAGTCAGATCCAACTCATAGTGACTCCTCCTGGGTTTCTGAGGCAGTATCACTACAGAAATAGATTGCCCAACATTCCTAATGGAAGGTTAATATCTTCCTCCCATTGGATATGTGTGTGTGGGGGGGGAGCCAAAGAGAAGAGATGAAACAATAATACAAAAATAGATGATAAGAAATAGGGAAAAGGAAAGAATATAAGAAAAATAGAGAAAACAAAACTGGGTGGAAAGAAGCAATGAAGGCTTGGCACAAAAAAAAAAGAAAACAAGGAAGCTGTGGAGGGAGTGACCAGATATAAAGGAAGAAATACTGAGCAAGAGAATAGAAGGAAAATGAAGGGAGAATAAGATACTTGAGGAGTTATGTTCAGCCAATGGCCCTGAGAACTGGCCGCTGAGTGAATGTGCTCACTCACTGGAACACCCATGCAGGAGAAAGGTTATCAGTGGTCCAAGAACCAATCCCCAGGAGAAAGAGGCAGGAGATGTTTTCTGTGCTTAGCATGAGATAATTCAGTCAATGTAGAAATGACAGCCATGGCCCCTGACTCCCTCTGGAGCAGTCTGCTGATAATCGTGCCCAGCCATCAGTCATAGTCCTCCACTTCAACCCCATAAGCTGCCACAAAGGACCAAAAGTTGCCCTTCTCCATGTGGATCCACACATCATGAAATCCCAGGCCCCAACTGTAGCACTCTGTGCTCGCTAAGAGTTGAACTCATCGTGTGTTCCTTTGGGGTTATGTTTATTTAGAGAGAGTTTCTCTTCCCTTTCCCCCATTCCCTTCCAGACTCTGCAGTACCTCAAGCTAAAAGGGTCCTGTTTTATTTCCCGGAACAATCTTCGTCTCTACTTGTGATCCCCATTCACCTTGAAATGCTCCAGGTGTGACTATTCTGAGTCTTTAAGGCCTATGGGTTCCTTTATTGTTTTTGCCCCTCCTCCTCTACCTCCTTTGTATTTCTAATGACTTCTCTTCAGCTCTACCAGCTGGGTGGGCTTTTTTAAATTTTATTTTTCTCTGTGGTATAACCTACTCCCTTTCACAGGTTTCATTGGCTCTAATACTTTATCTTCTCATTAGGTCCTCATAACTCATCATTTGCATCTGTTTTATCTAGTTTCTGAAAATCTCTGTTGATAGAGGAGTCTAGCACATGGTCTGTTACTGGGACACCATCTTCCTATTCCTTCAACCACTTTTATAGTGAGACTTCTAGAACTTTGTCCACAAAGATCACACCTAATGAATGTCAGTCACAACAGCATCTTCAGTGTGTAAATGTTCCCTCAGTATGCATCATGGGCCCTTGATAAAGAGTAATTCATTCACACCATAGGGGCAGGCTAACAGGCCTAGATATGAGGCACCATGCCCCTGGGTTGGACAAAAACATATGCCAAGTTTTCTACTTGAGGAGTGTATTACTTAGAATATAAGCAAATCCTCAGAAGGAAGGTTGGGCAATCCTACTTCCGTAGTGATACTGCCTCGGAATCCCAAGGAGGGGTTGCTATGAGTCGGGGCCGACTCGACGGCACACAACAACAACAACAATTTCTCTTAGGTATCACATTTACTACTTTCCTCTCCAGATCAGTGCTTTTGTTATTTTAGGTAAGCAGCACATGGCATTTTTACTGTAAACATAATGTTGTTGTTGTTGTTATGTGCTGTCAAGTCGGACCCGACTCATAGCGACCCCTCTTGGGTTTCCGAGACAGTATCACTATGGAAGTAGATTGCCCCATCTTCCTTCTGAGGAGTGGCTGGTGGGTTTGAACTGCCAGCCTTCTGGTTAGCAGTCAAGTGCCTTAGCCACTATGCTACCAGAGGTCCCGTAAACATAATAGATCCAAAAAATTTTCCTGCACTGTTAGAACATAATCTGCTTATACTTTAGATAGTAACTCCTCCTCAGGGACATGAGAGAGGTTAAGAGAAATAGCCCCTATCATCATCATCAAGAGTTTGGAGATGTTTGTCTAAAATGGTTGGGTTCCCCTTACATCATTTAGCTTTTGTTTGAGAATAATAAAGAAGCTTCTTTTCCCTGCACACAACATTGTCGGGTGCCTTTCAATCTATTCCGACTCACAGTGATCCTATGTGACAGAGTAGAATTGCCCTGTAGGGTTTCCTACACTGTAATTTTTGTGGAAGCAGATCAAGCTAAAGGGGTCCTGTTTTATTTCCCAGTATGATCTTCGTCCCTACTCATGGTCCCAGCTCACCTTTGAAATGCTCCAGGTGTGACTCTTCTGAGTCTTTAACACCTATGGGTTCTTTGATTTTTTTTTTTTTTTCCTTCCTCCTCAACCTCCTTTGTATTTCTAATGACTTCTCTTTGGCTCTTCCAGCTGGGTGGGCTTGTTAAAAAATTTTTCTCTGTCTTTAAATTTTTCCAGGTCTTAGCTCTCATGCAGCTAGTGAGTTAGAACTGCTGACCTTTTGCTTAGCAGCTGACTGCTTAACCAATGTGACATATGCATACATAGCAGGTGATTTCAGAGTCAAGCAAACCTGGATTTGAATCCTGGCTCTGGCACTGATAGTGTGTTGCCTTATATCTCCGGACTTTATTTCCTCATTTTAAAAATACAGGATTATTTAAGGTAACTTTATATAAAATCTCTGGCCCTTACTAGGTGCTCAAAATACTGTAGCTATTATTGTTTTCCACTTAACACAATCCCAAACATATAATAGATAATCCATGGGTTTGTTAAATAAGTGAATGAATGAATGTTGCAATCCATGAGTTTTTAACAGTCTGCAAATCTCTCTAACTTTTGAAGTCACTATATCATGGTATTTAAGAGCATGAGCTCAATAATCAGACTGATGGGGTTTGAATCCTGACTCCATCACTGATTATCAATGGAACCTGAGACAAGTTGTTTAACAATTCTGCCTTAGTTTTGTTACTTAAAGGTAGGAAAAGGTAGGATGATGATAATAACTTTGTCACAGAGATTTTGTCAGAAGAATGAAATGATTGTTATAAAGTACTTAGCAACATACCTGGGACATAATAATCAGTCAATAAATATTGCTATTATACATGCACACACACATATTATATAAACCAAACTCATTGCCATTGAGTTGGATCACTTGGATTTCCAAAGTGGTATCAGTATGGAAGTAGATTGCCCTATCTTCCTTCCAAGGTGTGGCTAGAGGGTTTGAACCACCAGCCTTCTGGTTACCAGTCAAATGCCTTAGGCACTACACCACCAGAGCTCATATATTTAATTATTTATTTAATGTCGAGTCAACTCAATGACTGTATGGATGTCAGAGTAGAACTGTACTCCATAAGGTTCTCAATAGCTGATTTTTTGGAAGTAGATTGACAGAGCTTTCTTCCAAGATGCCTCTGAGTAGACTCAAACTTCCAACCTTCTAGTTAGCAGTTTAATGCGTTAATCATTATGTGCATGTGTGTGTATGTGTATATATGTATTCCTCACTTACCAACATGATATCTCACAAACTAGTTAAACAAAATTATCTATTGTATGCATTAACGACGTACATCTAGCAGTAATGAACACCAAGTTGCCAAGCTTGAGTAATGCTGACTGTGATGGTTAAAGTTATGTATCAACTTGGCTGGGACACGATTCTCAGTGGTTTGGCAGTTATATAATGATGTATAATGATGTAATTTGGTGATAATATAATGAAGTAATCATTCTACATTTTGTGATCTCATGTGGTCATCCATTTTCACAAAGCAACTTGGTCTTTGGCACCTAACTAAGTTGGTAGGTAAAGAGTGAGTGTGTGTGAATATATGTGTGTATATATATATATATATATATAGAGAGAGAGAGAGAGAGAGAGAGAGATACTATAAACTTTCCTTTATTTGCTTTTTCACATGGTTACCCTGGTTCTAGTGTTGTGAGATCTAGGAATTTTCTACAAGGCAAATCTGTATGTGTGTAAACTAATAGATTTATTTCTAAAATTCACATTTTCTTTCATTGTTTTGTCTTTCTGTTTATTTCTATAGGACTTCATTGTCACTGTAGTCTTTTCATTCTTGTGGTTAGTGGGCTCATCAGCTTGGGCAAAAGGACTGTCTGATGTCAAAGTTGCAACGGATCCCAAAGAAGTGTTGTTACTGATGTCAGCTTGCAAACAGCCATCCAACAAATGCATGGCTGTCCACAGCCCTGTTATGTCCAGCTTAAACACATCTGTGGTGAGTATGTTCTCATCAGTGCTTTACCACCCAGGTCTTTGTTTTCCAGTCAGATGAATCAGAAAAAAAAGTTATCTGGGAAATTTCTGCTCTAGAACTAGACCAATCAAAAAGGTGGTATTTCACTCCCTGGGCAAAGGTGATCCTTTGGCCTTCAGGTTTTGTATTGTAAGAATCTATAGACTTTAATGTTGCCAATTATGGAGTTCTTAATAAGAACCCAGCAGGTATTAGCAGCTGCTGCTTGGATGACAGTCAAGATAAAATTTGAAGCCAGATGCATGAAATCTGAATTTAAGGCTGAAGCCTGCCAGAGGTTAAAAGGAATATTTGATGGCATAGAGGTTTCCTGGGGAAAAAAAGACTGTTCAAACCACACAGAGTATATCCAGTTGATTGTCTAGAGAAAAAATATGCAGACCTAGTAAGATGCAGGATGGAATGCATGGTATAAAAAAAGTACTTATAATAGTTATGGATTTTTTTTTTAATCTTCTCTATGCCTCTCATTTAGTTGCTTGATAAATGTTGGAAGAGCTGAACTGTATTAGTTGAAGAAAGTCAGATATTATCATCAAATGAATGGCTCTTATAGGAAGACAAAAAATCTGACAGCTAGTAGGGATGCTAAATTTGATTCTTATTTTACAAGCATAAGAGCTGTGTTATTCCAAAGAAACAGTAGTTACCAATGAATGGAAGGCTCAGCAGTGTTTTATGAAGGAACAATATCCTATAGATATCCTATAGCAGAGCCTAAAAATAATTACCTTTGCTGCAAATTTAACTTATGTTTTGTTTCTAAGCTTTCTGAGATTCAATCTGAGAAGGCATTTAAGAAGGGAAAAGGGGTTGCTAAACTGCTCCTGATGATTTGAATATGAATCTTGTCTGGGTGAGATAGTAACCATGGAAATGTATTATGGTCTCACAATCTTCATTTATTGCTGGCCATACCTGTAGATAAAGACTTTGAGGTGTACATTATGCAGTTTGTCTACAGACAGTGTTTAATTAAATTTGTTGTAGCCCTAATATCAAAATCTAAGAAAACAAAGTTAAAATTGTTTGATGTATTTGTAAGTTTAAAAATCAATCTTCTAATATATTATAACATCCTACACGGACCCTTTAATAGCACTTCTGATGTCTCTAATAAGTTTTTGACTAGGAGATTTGAATTATGAATGAGTAATAATTATGAATGAGTAATGATGTAACATGTCTCTTAGAAAAGATGAAACTAAATACTATGATGTGTGTGAAAAGACAGGTCCAGTGTTGTAGTAGTTCATAAAACTGATGAGACTTGAAGGAGGGTTCTAGCAGGACCAGGATTCTAGATGTCAGATAAAATAGGGGCAAATCTGGGAGCCCTAATTTACGGCATAAATAGAAGAGAAGCTAGATGACTGGGACCTTTTAAAAATTAAATTCTTGTGTGCATCAAAAGATTTCGTCAAAAGGGTAAAAAGAGAACCTTCAGATTCAGAGAAAATATTTGCCTATGACATATCTGACAAAGGACTATGTCCAAAATCTACAGAAAACTTCAACACCAAAAAAGACAAATAACCCAATTCACAAATGGGCAAAAGACTTGGACACTTCACCAAAGAAGATATGCAGGCAGCCAGCAAACATATGAGAAATTGCTCATGATCATCAGTTATTAGAGAGATGCAAATCAAAACAACAATGAGATATCATCTCACTCCAAAGTTCAACAGATCAGATAGTAACAAATGCTGGCAAAGTTGTGGAGAGAGTGTGCACTGCTGGTGGGACTGTAAAATGGTACAACCATTGTGGCAAATGGTATGGCATTTCCTTAAAACCTGAAAATAGAAGTACCATTTGACCCAGCAATTCCATTACTAGGAATATATCCTAAAGAGGTGAGAGATAGCGCACAGACATATGTACACCTATGTTCATCACAGCACAATTCACCATAGCAAAGAGATGGAAACAACCTAAATGCCCATCAGTGGATGAGTGGATAACCAAATTATGGTATATCCATACAATGGAATACTATCCCACATTAAAGAACAATGAGGGATATGTGAATCATCTTGCAACATGGATGACCCTGGAGGGCATTATGCTGAGTGAAATAAGTCAATCGCAGAAAGACAAGTACTGTTTGAGACTATTACTATAAAAAGACAGAGAAGGGTTTGCTTGGGAAAGGGAACTCACCTAGTAGGTTACTGGGATTGGGAAGGAAGAAGAGGGCTAGTTGGGGCTTACATGCTGACATGGGTACGGGAAGGGATATATGGGAAAGATAGATATATGACCACCATAATAACATTAGGAAATGAGAGGACAGCGAATTGTGCACATAAGAGATAGACGACAGATGCTAATACCAACCAATGTGTCCACAATACCACATTGCCATTAACACCAAACACTAGGCTATACAGATTAAACACCCATGATGATCAGATAGGGATCAGTGAACAGAGGTATACTCTAGACCAAGGATGGATTCAGCGGAAGCTAATCTTGCACAGACACCAGTGATACAAAATACCTGCAGTCTTTACAGAAACAATAGAAGACAGACACAGAATAATTCCTCACAGACATCTAGACACTATGGGAGAGAGATCCAATAGATCTACTGGTACTGCGGAAACCAGATTCAATTGGCACAACAAAATACATAAAAGCATTGGTAAGTAGCAACTGGGGTCTTAAAAGCTTTCCAGCAGCCATCTAAGATGCAGCTAATGGTCTCCTATCGTCAGAAGTGAGGAAGAATGAGGAAAAAAAAAAAAGGGCATGATGGCCCTTGAGACCAGAAGAACTGGATGGTGCCTGGCTACCAATGCCAACCACTCAGGAAAGGATCAAATCTGGAGATCCTGGATAGAGTGGGAGGGAAAACGTGGAACAAAATCCAAAAACTCAATAATGACCATAATTACTGGTCAGATGAAATATGGTGAGACTCCCAATACTATAGCCCTGAAATACATTCTGCACCTGGAATAAAACTCACCCCCGGGGGCAGGCTTTCACCCCAATAGTTAACAAGATGTACACGCAGACCACCCAACCCAGGATGACGCACCCACATACTCTATGGTAATACATCCCTTAGAGCAATAGACCATGGGACACCAGAGGACCAACATTCAAACTGAGGAAAGGCAGGACAAACAGGAGTGCATGATTATAAGGGGCATAGGGGGAGGGTTGCAGGGTAGGGAAGGGAGGAGACTGGGTTCGGGTTGGACATGGCGAATGGGGACTGAAACTAAATGTATGTGTTACGCTGAATGTAAAACAAGCTCTTAAAATAAAATAAATACAAGTCTCAGAGACAACAGACCATCACAGTCCAAACAAAGAAGCAAGATAAAGTGGTAAAACAGGGGAGCACAATACAGACTCAGTATACATCCCTGAGGAAGAAGCAGCATTGGAACTCCCTGATATGCAATTCCAAAGAATTATACTTAGACATCATCATAGGATTGAGAGACAGATCAACATACAGACAAAACAATTTCAGAAGAAAATACAAGAACAAGTTGAAAAATTAGAAATGATACAGAATCTACAGATAGAAATCCAGAAGATTAATACTAAATTTTCAGAAATACATAAGAGTGGAATCAAATCAATGGAAGACAGCATTAGTGAGATTGAAGACAAATACCTGAATACTTCCTTGGAATGAGACCAATCACAAAAAAGATTAAAACAAAATGAAGAAAGCCTAAGGTTCATGTGGGATACAATCAAAAGGAATAACATATGTGTCATTGGAATTCCAGAATAGGAAGAGAAAAATAAAACCACTGAGAAAATTGTGCAAGATTTGCTGGAGGAGAACTTCCCTGAAATGATGAAAGATGAGAATATATCCATTCAGGAAGTCCAACGAACCCCAAACAGGATAGACCCCCAAAGAAAATCACCAAGACCTATCATCATCAAACTCACCAAAACCAAAGACTAAAAATCCTGAAAGCAGCATGGGAAAAATGAAAAGTTACAACAAATTAAAAGGACAACCAACAACAAAGGGCTGAAATCCATTAAACGGGGAAAAGATGGTGTGTATAACAAATGGTGCTGACAAAACTGGATATCCATTTGCAGAAAAATGAAACAAGATCTGTATGTCACACCATACACAAAAACTAACTCCAGATGGATCAAAAACTTAAATGTGAAACCTAAAACTATAAAGGAAAAATTAGGGGCCCTAATAGATGGCATAAATAGAGTATCAAGCATAACCCAAAATTCCCAAATGGCTGAAGATAAACTAGATGAATGGGACATTCTAAAAATTAAATTTTGATGTGCTTCCAAAGACTTCTCTAAAAGAGTCAAAAGAGAATCTACAAATCAGGAAAAAAAATTCAGCAATGACATATCTGACAAGGGACTTATCTCTAAAATTGATAGAAAACTCCAATGCCTCAATAACAAAAAGACAAATAATCCAATTAAAAAATGGGCAGAAGACATGAATAGACACTTCACCAAAGAGGATATTCAGGCAGCCAACATATACATGAAGAAATGTTCATGATCATTAGCCATTAGAGAGATGCAAATCAAAACAACAATGAGATATCATCTTGTCCCTGCACTAGTAGCAAAATTCAACAAGAAAGAAAGTAACACATGCTGGTGAGGATGTGGAGAGTTTGGGACTCTCCTACACTGCCGGTGGAATGTCAAATGATACAACCACTGTGGAAAGCAGTATGGCAATTCCTTAAAAAGTTGGAATTAGAAATACTATTTGAGCCAGCAATCCCATTACTAGGTATACATCGTAAAGAAATAAGAGCCAGGAAAAGAACAGATAGATGCCCCCCCCCCATATTCATCACAGCACTGTTTACAATAGCAAAAAGATGGAAACAACCTAGATGCCCATCAAGAGAAGAATGAAGAGAGGCGGGGCAAGATGGCGGACTAGGCAGAAGGATTGCACAGACCCTCTTCAACAAAGAAAAGGGAAACCAATAAATACAGACACAGAAGATAATCTTGGACCCCTGAGCCTTGAAGGAAAGGATGCAGATTTGGACTAAACCCCAA
>NW_006921788.1:1010411-1024636 GCF_000298275.1 Orycteropus afer afer
ATGTGCCCAAGACCATGCATAGGGTTGGTAGACAAGTGTATTGGTATGTTCTGTAAGAATTTCCAGGTATATGGTAGAGATGATAAGGGGCAAGGTTGTTGTCACTTTTGGGACACAACCAGCTACTCACAGGGAGCAAGTTGTTGGACCTGTGGGCTTGGGACCATAGTCACAGGGGACATCAAGCTCAACTGGCATAACATAATACCTAAAACATTGTTCCACATCCTACTTTGATAGTGACAGGAATCTTCAAAGCTTGCAAGTGGCCATCTAGGCAATGATGGGTCTCTCCTCATCCAGAGCAAAGAAGAATGAAGAAAACCAAAGCTTCATGGAAACAATTAATCCAGGGGACTGGTACACCATGAGATCCTCAGCCCATGAGACCGGAACTCAATCGTGCCCAGCTACCACTGTCTATCAGTTGGAGGGGTATCTATGTAGGAGATCCTGGATAGAGAGGGAGAACAATGTGGAACAAAGCTCAAAATCATTAGGAAAAAAAAAAAAAAGTCCAGGTTTGCTGGTCTGATAGAGCCTGATGGAACCACTGAGACTATGGCCCCTAGCTGCCCTTCAGGTCTGGAATTGAACCCATACCTGTGGCTTCCAGCCAAAGAAAAGCTGAACATTTACATTAGGTAGATCCATTCCTTGGAAAGAACAATCATGGGCGCATAGAAGGGCTGTGTATGCACAAGGAGAGAGCTTGGAGGGCAGGAGTACATGGTAGGGAAGGACACAGGGAAGAGGTAACTATGGGGAGGATATGGGGAGGAAGTAGGAGGGGAGCTGTTACATTGTGGGAAATTGAAGTCAATGTCACGAGACAAAGTATATATGAGCTGCTGTATGGAAAGTGAATTTGCTCTATAAACTTTCACCCAAATCACAATAAAATTAAACAAAAAAAAGTCAACTTCTATGTGTTCTTTCATTCATGTGCTTGCTCCTTTCTCATTTTGCCTTATCTGCGTACTACCTGTACAATTGCTTCTTGTTGTTGTTGTTGTTGTTTGCCGTTGAGTCGTCCCCGACTCTTAGCGACCCCTCCTTGGGTTTCCAAGGCAGTATCACTACGGAAGTAGGATTGCCCAACCTTCCTTCCGAGGAGTGGCTGGTGGATTTGAACCGCCAGCCTTCTGGTGAGCAGTCAAGTGCCTTAGGCACTATGCTACCAGTACAATTGCTTAGTTCATACTTTTTCTCTAAATGGACTCACTTTCTTTATATCAGTACAATAAATAGAAAAGAGGTATATCTGGACATAAGGAGAAAATAACCTTAACAATTAACACATCAGTAATTGAAAGCAATGACTCAGACATATACTTGCACACCACTGTTCATAGTGGTACTATTCACAAGGGCCAAAAAGTACAAAAAACTCTAGTGCCCATAAACAGATGAATGGATACACAATATGTGATATATCCACACAATGGAGTACTATTCACCCATAAAAAAGAAATGGAGTTCTGATACATGCTACAATGTGGACAAATCTTAAATACATTATACTCAGTGAAAGAATCCAGACACAAAAGGCACTATCTAAAATAGACTAATTCATGGAGAAAAAAGTAGATTAGAAGTAATCAGGGGCTGCAAGGAGGGCAAACTGGGGAGTTATTATTTAATGGGTACAGAATTTCTTTTAAATCCCACCTACTGCCGTCGAGTCGGATCCAACTCATAGCGACCCCTCCTTGGGTTTCCAATGCAGTATTACTACAGAGGTGGTTTGCTCAACCTTCTTGCCACGGAGTGGCTGGTGCGTTTGAACCGCCAGCCTTCTGGTTAGCAGTCAAGTGCCTTAGGCACTATGCTACCAGAGCTCCCAGAATTTCTTTTAGGAGTAATGAAAGTTTTGAAAATAGTTGTGAGTGTTGTACAACATTTTGAATGTAATGCCCCAGAACTGTACAATTAAAAGTGATTAAAATGAAAAATTTTAAGATATATATATTTTACCATAATTTTTTTTTTAAATTGTGATTTGGGTGAAGATTTACAGAGCAAATTCACTTTCCATACAGCAGTTCACATATACTTTATCTCATGTCATTGAACACAGTTTACCACAATGCAACAGCTCCCCTCCCACTTCCTCCCCACAGTTACCTCTTCCCAGTGTCCATCCCTCCATACACTCCTGCCCCCTGAGCTGTCTCCCTGTGCATAAGCAGCCCTTCTTTCTCCCATGATTGTACTCTCCGAGGAGTGTATCTACTTGAGGTAAATGTTCAATTCATGTGCCTGTATTTTGTTTGGCTGGAAACCACAGGTGTAGGTTCAATTCCAGACCTGGAGGGCAGCTAGGGGCCATAGTCTCAGTGGTTCGACCAGGCTCTGTGGGACCAGCAAACCTGGTCCCCACCTTTTTTTTTTTTTTTTTCTCCAAATGATTTTGAGTTTTGTTCCACATTGTTCTCCCTCTCTATCAAGGATCTCCTACATAGATCCCCTTCAAGTGGATGACAGTGGTAGCCGGGCACCATCTAGCCCTTCTGGTCTCATAGCATAATGTTTTTTTAAAAAATTAATGCACATTATTAAGATAAAAATAATCAACCCTGTATTGCCTGAATGTGGAATACCTCATTTTGAGAAATAATGACTGACGCTTAGGTAAGAGCTTAGGCTGTAGAGTCAGATCAGGATTTGAATCCCAGAACCAATACTCAGTCATGTGACCTTGGGTAAGCATCGCATCTTTGCTGACTGGATAAAAAAATTTTATATATTCATATTTCCACATCTTTAATATAAGTCTAATAATAGCACCTTTCTCTTAGACTGATTGTTAGAACTAAGTGCGTTAGTACACATAAACCCTTTATGCAGTGCCGGACACATGATAAATCAGTGAAGGTTAGATGTTCTAAATGAAAGCAGTTCTGGTGATGCAGTGGTTAAGACATCTGGCTGCTAACCAAAAGGTTAGTGGTTCAAACCCACCAGCCACTCTGTGCAAGAAAGATGAGGCAGTTTGCTTCTGTAAAATATACAGCCTTAGAAACCCAATGTGGGTCAGAGTTGACTTGATGGCAGTGAGTTTGGTTTGTTTTTGGTTCTAAATGAAGTAGTGGGTCCAAATGAAAAATTGGAAGAGACCTTTTATATTGTGAAGGATGTTTCTGAAATTGAGATTTTTCTTGGGTTTCTTCTGTCCAGTCTATCAACTCATTTGCTTTGATTCCCCATCAGGTCTTTGGATTCTTGAACTTTATTCTCTGGGCTGGAAACATATGGTTTGTGTTCAAGGAGACTGGCTGGCATTCCTCGGGGCAAAGATACCTTTCTGACCCAATGGAGAAGCACTCAAGCAGCTATAACCAAGGCGGGTACAACCAAGACAGCTATGGCTCAAGCAGTGGGTACAGCCAGCAGGCGAGTTTGGGGCCAACCTGTGATGAGTTTGGCCAACAGCCCAGTGGCCCCACTTCCTTTACCAACCAGATCTAACAAAGTAGCATTTGCATTCTTTTGGAGATCACTCTACCACCTTCCATTTTAGTGGCAGAATTTTTTTAAGAGTTTAAGTAAGTTATTAATGCAGAGAGAGCTGAATGTAAATCAGGGATCTGTAGTCCTCATTAAAGCAGAAAGGCCTGTGTCATGATTAATGGTACTTAGAGATGACATGACAGGAGAAGATATATTATTCATCATAGATGGCTAATTAGAGAGAACCTTGTTATCTACACAGATACTTTCATGGTCATTTTGTATGTGTGTTAAGATACTAGAAGCATTTTATAGCTTAAAGTCTCTTGTATGTAATGTGCAATAGTAAATTAAGTAGCAATGAGTTTTCCTATGCACTTTGATGTCAAAGAAGTTTTAATGATTTCTGTAAGACAATTTGATCTATCACAATGTGCATGTATTATTTTTTGAGTTTTAGGCCCTATAGGACCATGGGTCTCTAAGTATTTGCTGCAGATAATTACTCTGTGTTTTGTTATTGTTTTAATCAGATGAATAAATGCTCGTATGATTTAGTGCATGAATAAGCATTTTTCTCACAAAATGAACATTTGAACTGTACTTATGAAAATTTTCCAGTTTGCACCATAAATTTATAAAATGGACATTTAGAAAATGTATTAAATACTTTGTATACTTTGCAAATCTGTCTTTCTGGTTTTACTGAAGTCTGAACATGTTGTAACAAGTTTTATCCCTATTAATAGATATTCAGTACTATATATGGTAACTTCCCAATATTTATTCTATTTACTTAATGAAATATTTACATTCTTGTAACTTTCTATGGTGTTTGTGATGCTTATCCTATGGGCCATCAATAATAAGACCCAATAACTGTATTGTGTTTATGCAGTGTTGTTTTCTTAGAATAATGGAAGATACAGGTATCAGATCCCATATTTAAGAAGCTGTCCTACTGAAGAACTAATTATAAAGGATGTATAAATCCTGTACTACCAACTAAACTTCTAAATTTTAAATCCTATTTATTTGTATAAATAAATGTTAATACAGTCCTCTAGCCAATTATTTAAAATTCTCAAGTCACAATTCCATGGACTAATTATTAATTCTGATTTGAGTGTTACCCATAAATTAAAAATGGCTTCCATGTGCCACCCTATGAGGTGTCTCTTGAAATATTCCCCCAGAATGTATTTGTTATCAAGTAAATGGCAGTTTTCACATCTCTGTTTTAACTCAGTTGAAACAGCAGGGCCCAGCAGTAAGGGCAAGCTGAGCACCTGTATTTCCAGATAAAAGTCATTATCGATGTATAAACAAATTGTGTGGTCTGTGTTGTTGGAAGCATTTTAGCATAAAAGCAGCCTTGCGTCTTAGATGATATATCTGTAACCAGTTTCTGGATCCCATTGGATAAATCAGTATTGTGATATCTATGTATTTGACCTTAATAAAGTTATTGCATACAATGCTAAGTGACTAATGGAGAATTACAATAGAGCACTATTGACTTTAAATGCACAGTGTTTATAATCTTTCTCTCCGTATTTCATAAGTCCAGTGTTGTTTGTTCATTCATTCTACCATTGCAGGACCTACTATGCGCCTGTCACTGTGCAACGCTTTGGGGATATAAGTATGATTGTGAGCAAAAACAGATCCTATCTCAAGAAACTTGCCTTCTATTCAGAAAGACAGATGTTAAAATAATCATGCTACAATTAATTAGGATGTGTGCAATGAGAAATACAAGGGTCCACGAGGGGATGTTCCAGAGGGATTTGAGTTAGGCAGGAGTCTCTGGGTGGTGCAAAAGGTTAACACACTCAGCTGCTAACTGAAAGGCTGGCAGTTTACGTCCACCCAGGGGTACCTCAGCAGAAAAGCCTGGCAATCTATTTCCAAGAAAAGCAGCCACTGAAAACCCCATGGAGCATAGTTCTACTCTGACATGCACAGGGTCACCATGAGTCAGAATTGATTTGGCGGCCACTGGGTTTTCTTTGTTTTGTTTTTCTTTGATCTAGCTAAGGCAGTCAAAGGAGACTGTGGATGGCACAAACAGTCAAGTACTTACTGCTAGCAGAAACATTAGTAGTTCAAACCCACCCAGAGGCTCCAATCTCCTTCTGAAAGGTCACAGCCTCAAAAGCCCTATGGAGAAGTTCTACTCAGCACATATGAGGTCACCATGAGTTGGAATCAACTTGATGACAACTAACAATAACAAGGGCAGTCGAGGACTTTCCTGAGAAAGCAACATGTGAATTTAAGGTCTGAACACTGCATAGTTTTTAAGCAGGCTGGGATAGGAGAGAGAAGTGTTCCCAGTAGAGAGCAGCCTGGCAAGGCTCTCCTAACACTAGGAGGCAAGATGGGCATGCAGAGTCTAGTGAGCAAGGGCAGCTTGGAGGGAGACGAGGCTGCTGGCGAGAGCTTGGGTGAAACCCTGCGCACAGAGGCCATGAGATAGGGCATTTTTTTCTTTATCCTAAAGCTAAGGGAAAGCGCGGAAGGATTTGAGCAGGGAGGGATGTGATGTGATGAGCATTTTGAAAGGATCACAGTGACTGCAGGGTCAAGAGTGGATTGGAAGAGAACAAGAATGAAAGTCATCCTGGGGATAAAGAAATAAGCCTGGACTCCGACATCTATTAGGCAGTGGGCTGGGAGTGGGGGAACGTGAAGTGACATGAGTCTACCTTCACTACTCACCACCACAACCTATTCTCGGTGAGGGTGGCTGGATCTGTTTTCCCCAGCACTGTCCAAGACAACAGTGGCCCCTGCTTCATTATCAGTCATGAATGTCCCAAAGTGGAGAAATTCCCATAGCCAGCAGTTATTTCTTAGCAGCCTTCACAATTCCAAAGTACACTTGGGGCGTTGATAAATGGAAAGCACTCTCTGCTGTGACCCAGATAGAGCCAGGCTTCCATAGTCCACTGCAGATTCACAGTCAAAAGCTAAGGGATTTCACTAAGCTGCTTTTGTTCCCTCTGGTGTCAAGAAAAGAGCAGCAGGTCAGTCTTTTAAAATGGATACTAGTCGGGAGCAGGAGAGCCTGGGCCTAAGTATCCAAGAGAACTAATTTGGAATTTGTAGCTTACTACTCACTAACTGTGTTTCAGGGTGTGACTTTTCCTTCTTAAGCTTTCATTTCCTTGGGAGAAAGTAAAGCATTGTAATTAAAGAGGATGGGCTCTGAGGTCCAACCAAGACACTTGTCATACTGTGGTGGCTTGTGTATTGCTATGATGCTGGAAGTTATGCCATCGGTAATTCAAATACTAGCAGGGTCACCCATGATGGACAGGTTTCAGCACAGCTTCCAGTTACTAAACCAGGCTAGCAATAAAAGCCAGGTAATCTGCTTCTTAAAATTAGCCAAATAAAATGGGTAGAGCCTCAGAACATTATCCAATATAGTGCTGATAAATGAGCTCACTAGGTTGGAAGGCATTCAGAATCCACAGTGGCTATAACAATGGACTCAAGCATACCTGAAACCTAATGGGTGGGCTCCCGCCTGTGCAAGACTCAGGTCAATAAGGAGGCACCCATCTTTGAGGTGCTGAGAAAGGCAGAATTATTGCAGGTCAGCAAGCAAGGAGCTCAGAGACTGTGTCTCAGATCAAGCTGCCCGAAACTAGGGATTTCACAGTTAATAAGGAGCTCTGGTAGCATAGTGCCTAAGGCATCTGACTGCTAACCAGAAGGTTAGTAGTTCAAACCCATCAGCAACTATATGGAAGCAAGACTGGGCAATCTATCTCCATAAAGATTTACCACCTCGGAAACCCAATGGGGGCCGCTGTGAGTTGGAATTGACTCAATGGCAGTGGGTTTCATTTGGTTTGGAAGGAACTCTGGTGGTGCTGTGCCTAAGGCATATGACTGCTAACAGGAAGGTTGCCAGTTCAAACCCACCAGTGGAAGGAAGATGGGGCAATCTACTTCCATAAAGATTTACCACCTTGGAAATCCAACTGGGGTCACTGTGAGTTGGAATTGACTCAATGGCAGTGGGTTGAGTTTAGTTTTATAGGACACATGAGAGTTATAATTATTCATGGATTTCTGGAAACTCATTAATTATGCATTAGGCTCATTAACATGGTGGAGTGTGCAGTGTCATGGCCACTGAGGGGTGTGTTTTTCAGGTTCTGCTGTATATAGGTCAGATAAGGACACGGTCCAGACCTATTGCGTGTTGGTGAACGGGAGCTGTTAGTGTAGTAAAATGCTCTGGATAACTAGCAAGATGTATAGCAGGAACTTGGTTGGTATTTTAGTCTTTGTGGTCAGGCCAGCAGGAGAGGGGCATTCTTATATTATTTCAGTCCTGATGGTCAAGCTACCTGCAGCAGGGCACTCTTAAAAACTAACGATGGTGAAGATGGCACAGGTCCAGGCAACATTTTGTTCTGTTGTATACAGGGTCATCATTACACAGAGCCAACTCCATGGCAACCAACAACAACATGAAGAATATAAACAACAAGCAGATGTAAAGGTAGGGAGGAAAGGTCTACTTGGAACATTATCAGGAAAGGCCCCTGTGAGGAGGTGAGGTAACATTTAAGCACAGACTTGAAGAACGGAAAGGAGTCAGTCATGGGAAGAGGGGAGAGCATACCAAAAACCTAACTGGGAAAACTGCCCAGTTTCTCAGAAGGACACACAGGAAAAAGCTTGTATGGCTGAGACGCGTTAAGGGGAGAGAGTCAAGAGTGGGGCTGCAGAGTTTGGAAGAACCGGCAGAAATGGCCTATTTGTTATTGCTGTTAGTTGCCATCAAATCAATTCCTACTCTCGGTGACCCCATGTGTTATAGGGTAGAACTGGTTACTTGGCTACAATAGGGTTACTTGGCTGTAATCTTAATGGAAGCAGATTGCCAGGCTTTTTCTTACAAGGTATTGCTAGGTGGATTTGAACCACCAACTTTTAGGTTAGAAGTCAAATGGAAAATGTTCATGTTACCCAGGGACCTGAAGAGCCTGTATGACATGGGAAATATATTTTATTCTAAGTGATGTGGGAAGCAGGTAGGCAGAGCAATAATATGACTGAATTTTCCCTGTGAAAAGAACCCTCTGTACATACTGGTTTCAATTAGTGCTACACTTACATAAGATGTCAACATTGAAGAAGATGGGTGAGTGATTCATGAGGCTCTCTGTACTGTTTTTGTGATGTCCTGTAAATGAGGATGCTCAGAATGAATTAGTTCATCAATATATTTAATAACCATTTATTGTGCATCCATCACGTACTAAATTCTATTCTAGGTACTGGAGATACAGATTTGAAGTAGATAAATATTATCCTTGTGCTTGTGTAATGTATAGCTCAGTGTGGGGCAGACAGGGCATATACAGATAAAGGATTAAGATAAATTCAAATAGTGATAAACACTAAAGAGGAAATGAAACAGAATGACCTGAAGGAGAATGATAGGGCTGGGGGAGGGTGGGTACAGTATGAGATGCCAGAATCCCTGGAGGAGAATATGGTGGCTTAAATTAGAATGGGGGCTCCATTAGTCTTCAGCCACAGCTTAGATTGGTTCTTGATTCTTAAATATTGATGTGGGAAGATTGTAAATGTTGGCAGAAGAGTATTAAATTCCCCTAAGATAGAGTACTTTGTGCAGTTCAAAGGTCATAACTACCATGATTTCACTGGATCCTATAAACAGCCCAATGAAAAAGGTAGATGGCATCATCCCCATTTGAAAGTGGGTGTCTTTAAGGTGAGTTCCCCCAGAAGCAGACCCTGGGACAGTAGTCAAGGAAAAGTCGAGGGATGGGGAATTGAAACAGGAAAGGGAAGGAAAGCAATAAACTGTGCATTAAAGATGTTACTGCTGCAGGCAGATGGGACTCAATCATCCCAGAGGAGCTGAGCACAGAACAGAACACATCTCACATATCTCAACCCAGGGTCAAAGGAGCTTTGGTATTAATTCAATGACCTCTGCCAGTCATAGACCAGTGGCTGTTCCTGCAGGGTGATCATTCCCCAGGGCTTTCAGACCAACCTGTGCATGGGCCAGGTGGCTAGAGCAACCACAGAGAGCTTCAAGCAGTGTCGCAGACACTGCCGGTTGGGAGCCATGAGGTCAACATGCTCCACAATGGTTCACTCTTAAGGGATGTTCGCAGACCACAATGACTGCCATGCTAAGGTTCAGCAGTACGAAATGGCCTGATCAACCTAATGCCAGGAAAAAGACTTAAGTCCCTTTCCTTAAAGCCTAAGATATTTTTTTTCCTATTTACTCCCCAGTCCATGTAATTTCACCTAGGTGTCCCCAGACAACAATTTTAATAACAAGAATAAAGTAGTAACTAACATTTATTGAGCACCTACAATGGGCCAGCCATTCAGTTAAGCACATTACATTTAACCACAACTGTACTACGTGATAGGTGCTCGTGTTGCTCCTATCTCACAGTTTGAAAAACCAAGACTTAGAGCAGTGGCATCAAAATGTGGCTGCAGGGCATGTAGACCACACCAGCTGACACTATAAGAGGGGATGACACCTCTAAAATTGATGTGCAGTGTTTCAGCAGAAATTTATTATTTTTTCATAAAAATATCCCTATAGTTGTAACAACAAAACATTTTTCATAAGCCCAATTCATATGTATCAACATAATTACATGGCTAAAACTCAGTATTTATTTACTTTTTGAACCTTCTTTATGGTCAGAGCTGTCATTATTGGCCAATTACAATGATGCTTAGAATCACATAGTTTGATCTGCACACATTACAAGTGTGCACTGTTGTTTTCCTTGCTGCCGGGGTCTTTACAGTCATGGATTTTGCCAAATTTTCTGGTGTTTTAGCTGTAACGCTGTAGTAATTACTCTTTGCCAACCTCTATCAGTACCTTTTTTTGAGAATGAAGCAGCAATTAAAGAAGGAGGGAAATAAAAAAGAGCTTCTGCTCAGTTACTAATAATACTGTAATTCAATGTACAAGATTTTATAAAATAATTCTGTTAGTATTCATATAATCTAAGAAACATTAAATTTATGTAATTTACAACTATATTTATCCCATATTATTGTATGATTAAAATTGATAATAAACCTTACTAAGGATTCTGCAAGGTCTGGTATGGGAGGAGGTCCATGGCTGAGGGGAGGAGGGGATGATACTATAAGTTACTGCACTGGGTGACCCTAGTGATGCCACTGATTTAGAGAAACTCTAATGATGAGGGAGCTCTGGTGGTGTAGTGCCTAATGATGAAATCCTTGTGAGCACCTTCACTAATAAAAAGTTCTTACTTGCTACTACCTACTGAACAGCTTTTCTGCACAAAGAACTATGCTATACACATTTATCCATTTTCCTATTTAATGCTCATGGAATATGTAAGATAAAATACTATTTTATACCCATTAAGGGTATGAGAAAACTGAGGCTCATGAAGATTAGGTAACCTGCTTGAGGTTGGGCATGGCCAAAGTCCAAATTCAAATCCAGGTGTTTGTGTATCTAAACCCCTCACATTTTAAACCACCTTGCTAGAACATTACAGCATTACCCATCCTTCTACTGCATGTTAAGCCACGTGTGTTTGCCAGTCCACTGGGGCACAACAACAAAGACTCAGACCGTCAGTGCTTCATTTGACCTTCCGCAGCAATGCCAAGTCCTTGACAGTTGGAAGGAAAACTTATCAGAATCATTCACCAACATGAATAAAAACAGAACCAGTTCACTAAATAAGTTAATTGAGTCATTAAAACTATTAAAGGTACAGTCAAGCTAAGAACTATTTCTTAACATGCTTGACTTGGAGTCAAGCTTCACTGGGTTTTAGGATGTAGCCAAATGTTTTTCAGAACCTGTTGGCAGTAAGTCCTTCCAAGAAATGGTCTTGTTCCTCATAGAAAACTCATCTTCATTAATAAGGTACCAAGCCAAAAACCAGATCAGTTGCTATCTAGTGAATTCCAATTCATGGTGACCCTACGTGTCAGAGTAAAACTGTTCCATACTGTTTTCATGGCTGTGACCTTTCAGAAGCTGATGGCCAGATCTTTCTTCTGAGGTGCCTCTGGGTGGATTCAAATTACCAGTCTTTCATTTAGTAGCCAAGCACTTAACCATTTGCACCAGCCAGTGTCACCTGAATAAGTTTCACTGGATATAAAAAGGCCTAGATGGGAATACAGGAGCTTTGGTAGCATAGTGGCTAAAGCACTTGACTGCTAACCAGAAGGCTGGCGGTTCAAACCCACCAGCCACTCCTCGGAAGGAAGGTTGGGCAATCCTACTTCCGTAGTGATACTGCCTCGGAAACCCAAGGAGGGGTCGCTATGAGTCGGGGCCGACTCGATGGCACATAACAACAACAACAGATGAGAATACAATGAACTTTATCTACCTATTTTACTGGAAGTCCTATATGTTTGTAGAAAATACTTTACATCTAGTTGAGTATTTCCTATAAGTGGAAGGATCCCCGCTCTCTGTGCCCTGGTTTATTGAACAAAATATGTGAAAGAGGTTATAAGTCTAATAGGTTTCCTGGTGTCCAAGAAAGAGTACACTATGAGTCTCTGCTATTTTAATCATATTTTGACTGCTTGACCTCTTGGAGTTTAAGAAGCTCTAATTGGCTTGTTAGGAGCCATGGTGATACACTGGTTAAAGTGCTTGGCTACTAACTGAAAGGCTGGCGGTCCAAACCCACCAGTCACTCTGCAGGAGAAAGATATGGCAGTCTGCTTCTGTAAGGATTACAGACTTGGAAACTCTAATGGGCAGTTCTACTTTGACCTATCGTGTCACTGAGTCAGAATCGACTTAAGTACAGTGGGTTTGGAGTTTGGAATTGGCTTGTGCTGTGAGTTAGAAACTTACAGGTATCTCCCTACTTCCTATGAACAATCACATGTGACATGTTACCTGCTTTTATGCCTCCTTGATAAACACAAGAAAAGCAAACTACAAACAGAACAGTTTTTGTTTTTGGTTTTTAATTTCACATATTTCCTTTCTTTCCTGTGAACTGACATTTCTCCTGCATATTTTCTCTGGTATTTTCAGACAGTCAAGTCTGTTCTGACTGATCTCCACCATCATATGATTTCTAGATTTTGAGGCATTCTGTAACTCACATGTTGTTCCACGCATCACTGCCCTTTTCCCCGTCCTTCTATAATCTTTCTCTCTCCATCAGAATTTCACAGTTAGTAATGATCTATGTTTCCAAAGAACTTAGCAGTGTGGTGCCACATTCACTTATGAGGAGCACATATTTCAGCACATACAAGTGTGTCCAATGAAAACTGAAGTCTGGATATCCACCTTGGGAGCTGAGAGCTAGATGGTGTCATTAGTTCTATCAATATAAACTGATGATGTAAATTCCTAGCAGCAGGGTGTACATATGGGTTTGGGGTCAGACAGATGTGGATTTAAATCCTGATGCCACCACTGGAACCAGGCTATGTGATCCTGAAAGAGGGAATCGGCACTTCTGAGCCTCACATGAAATGGGGATTGTGAAACTTCCGGTTCTTAGCTTCCTGAACAGCACCAAACAACTTAGTTTTGTATGATGCTGTAACATATTACCACAAGCTTAGCAGCTTAAACAACACAAGGCACACTGGGCTAAAATCAAGGTGCAGGCAGAGCTGTGCTCCTTTCTAGAGAATAGGGAAAATCTGTTTCCTTTCCTTTTCCATTTTCTAGAGGCTGCCTACATTTATTTCTTGGCTCGTGACCCTTTCCTTTGTTTTCAAAGCTAGCAACAGTGGGTCAAGCTCTCCTCACATTGCTTGACTCTGGCTTCCTCTTCTGCCTCCCTCTTCTAAGGACTTTTGTGATCACACTGGGGCTACCCACATAACCCAGTATAATCTCACAATTTTAAAGTGAACTGGTTAACAATCTTAATTCCATTTGCAACCTTGATTCCCCACTGCCATGTAACCTAACATATTCACAGATTGTGAAAATAAGACATGGACACCTATACCTACTGCCATCATATCGGATCCAACTCATACCGACCCTTCCTTGGGTTTCTGAGGCAGTACTACAGAAGTAGAGGGGACCATTATTCTGCCTACCCACTTGCCTACCAATAATAAAATGCATGTGTATATGTGTAAGTGCTCAGTAGCTGATAATGATGATTAAGACTGATAATTGTTCCAATCAATAGTATTAACTTTCCTGATAGATAATCACTCATTCTATACCACTAATAGGGGACAGCTGACAGTGGCTCAATGATCATATATTAAAATAACAACTTTGATAATGCTCCCATTCAGGTGGCCAGTATATATCAAGAAACAGGCTAGGAAATAGTACTCTAGCAAATTCAAATGCATGGTTTACAGATTTTTTCACTTGCCATTTATGTCTCTTCAACTCAAATATAAACTCCATGAAGGACTGGGACCTTGCTGGGCTGCACCTAGAACAGTGTCTAGAATATACATACCAGACTCTCAGGAAGTATATCCTTCTCCTTACTTAACGACATGGTTAGGTTCCAAAAACAAGTTTGTTATACTGAAAGCCTCTTGTCTGGAGAAGGGGAAAAGAGGCTGCGGACTGCATTGCTGAAGCCAAGTGAACAGGCCCCTCTCTCCCATCAGAAGTGGCTGCTCATCGAGAGGCGGGGCAAGATGGCGGACTAGGCAGAAGGATTGCACAGACCCTCTTCAACAAAGAAAAGGGAAACCAATTAACACAGACACAGAAGATAATC
>NW_006921788.1:1031795-1034628 GCF_000298275.1 Orycteropus afer afer
TGCTCGTCTCCCACAAGTACTTTGACATCTCAGGGGCCTCATTACCTCAGCCCGCGTGCCAAATGAGCCGCGTTCTGCAGGCTTCCCTTGTGGGCCTTCCCCACCTTCACAAGATGGGTGTTTGGGCAACTCTGAGGACTTCCTATATTTTCTCCGCATTTTTTGTAAATAAAATAAAATCAGAAGTCTCTCATTTCAGACCTTCCCATTTCTGCACCTCAGAAGCAACCTTTGTTCTCAATTTCTTATAAATCCTTCCAGAGATGGTCCATAAAGATATAATTACACACAAAAAGAAACACAGTGGGTGTGATATCATCTCCAAGGCAACAAAAATTGGTTCCTGATAGGGGTGGTAGCTGAGGAAAAATCTTTTTTTTTTTTTAAATGTATGTTGTTGCTTGAACAATTTCTCTCAGGAAGGCTTGTCCCCATGAGGCAAAGCTTAAAGATGTCCCAAATGCCCAAACTACCGTGTCATTCCACCATTTTGGACATTAACTCTTCCACCTCCTCCCAGTAATTTCCCCCATCTTAGGGTTCTGTATTTCGCTGTAACACCTCACAGAACTCAAACACCCAAGGGATCATCTCACGTAGTAATGGTGGAGGCTGGCAGGCTGGCGAGTCCCAGGCCTGTGAGCGGGTCTGGAGGATACTCCCAATTGTCAGGGTTTGATGAACCTTGATCAGCAGATCAGATGACAGCTGCTGTCCCAAATCCAGGGGTGAGATGACAACGGGCCAAAATATAGAACCAGAGCAAGAGGAGGGTGAACCTTCCCAGGAGATTCATAGGCATACCCTCAAGGACACTAAAGGTGGTGATTTGAGTTATACCCTCCAGCAAGGCAGGACTCAAGATACATTCCACCTGTATTGCTTCAACAGAAATAACCCAATTGGATGGCTTTAACAATCAACAGCTCAGTGCAAATCCTACAACAGAGCCAATTGCCAGTCATAGGGAACGAGTACTACCAGCTGACCAGCCAGGTTGACACCCGACCTTAACTACCACACCACCCCAAACAGTCATGGAAAATAGGATTTACAATACATCACAGAATGGAGAACCATGGCTAGAAGGGCCACATCAAGCAATTCACCACAGTTGTTATTATTATTAGCTGCTGTGGAGTTGATTGTGACTCATGGCAACCCTATGTGACAGAGTAGAACTGCCTCAGAGGGTTTTCTGGGCTGAAATCTTTAAGGAAGCAGATTGTTGTTGTTATGTGCCTTCGAGTCAGACCCGGACTCATAGCGACACCTCCTTGGGTTTCTGAGGCAGTATCACTACGGAAACAGATTGCCCCATCTTCCTTCCGAGGAGTGGCTAGTGGGTTTGAACCACCAGCCTTCTGGTTAGCAGTCAAGTGCCTTAGGCACTACGCTACCAGAGCTTCCAAGGAAACAGATTATCAGGTCTTTTCTCCTGTGAAACGGCTGGTGGGTTTGAACCACCAACCTTTTGGTTAGCAGCCAAGTGCTTAACCATTAGACTACTAGGACTTTTTTTTTTTTTTCCCAAGTGTATAAAGCACTGATACAGTATATAAAGACTGTATATCTGTGATACTATATTTTCAAGGGGGTCATAAGAAGAAAAAAGTATATCTAGAGCTTCCTTAGAGGAAGCAGTAAAGAAAAAGGGTTGAGAAACCCTAATATGATCCTACTTTTATATTTACATTAATTGTAGCCCACTGCCCTGAGACAGACTATAGTAGGAGGAAGTATATGACAGAGTAAGAACTTCATCTTAAGTTTCAAATCACGGTTTGAATTCGTAGACTAAGTTACTCAATGTCTCTGTGCTTTAATTTTTCAACTATAAAACATGGTAATAACTAATAGTAGCTACCTCAAGGTAACCATGATTATGAATGAGTTAATACAAGGAAAACACATAGAAGAGTAAGGTACTCTATAGGTGTTTGGTAGAGTTTGCTTTTAGCACTTAATTACATATCTTAGAGATCATGCCATATTCCTTTTAAAGGCTACATCCCTACTGCTGTTGAGTCAATTCTGACTCATAGCTAATGGCTGTGTAGTACTCCCTTATGTGGAAATACCATAATTTATTTAGACTGGAGGGTCAACAAACTGCCCCCAGTCCAAATCCGCTCAGCCGCCTGTTTTTGTAAATCAAGTTTTATTGGAACATAGCTACCACCATTCATTTGTGCATTGTCTATGGCTGCCTTTGAACTATAATGACAGGGTGGAGTAGTTACAAAAGAGACTGTGAGGCCTGCAAAGTGTAAAATATTAACTATCTGGCCCTTTATAGAAAAAAGTTTGCTGACCTCCGGTTTACTCAACCCTCTCTATTAAAGGGCATACAGACTGTTAGATCACTCTTCTACTACCACAAATATCACAGGAATGAGTATTCTTGAACACACATCTTCAAGCACGTTAGCAAATATATCTACAAGATAATTCTTATAAGGGGGGGGGGGTTTCAAAAAATATGTGCATTCTCAATTTTGATAGATACTGCCAATTCCTTCCTCAGAACCAAAACCTCACTGCCACCCAGTCGATTATAACTCATAATAACCTTAGAGGACAGAGTGCAACTTCTCCATAGAGTTTCCAAAGCTGTAAATCTTTACAAAAGCAGACTGCCTCATCTTTCTCCTATGGAGCGGATGGTAGGTTTGAACTACTGACTTTTTGTTTAGCAGCCAAGTGTTTTAACCACTGACACCCTACCAGCAATGTACAGGAATACCTGTTTACTCCTCCCACCTTGGCCAAGCTAGTTTATTGTATATGTTTGTTTGTAGCTGGCAGGGGTGGGGAAAAAGTTAGTATCTTT
>NW_006921788.1:1039338-1051560 GCF_000298275.1 Orycteropus afer afer
CCAAGATTATCTTCTGTGTCTGTGTTAATTGGTTTCCCTTTTCTTTGTTGAAGAGCGTCTGTGCAGTCCTTGTGCCTAGTTTGCCATCTTGCCAGAACTCTCCTAGAATATTTTTATGTTTTCATATTTTTAAATAATACTTAGTATTTTTAATGTGGTATTTTAATCTCTAAAAGTAAACAAATCCAATAGCATCTGACAGATACTCTGTCAGGGACTTTACCCTTGTAACAGTCCACGTTAGCTATGTAGCATTATTCCCATTTTATGAACAAGGAAACTGAGGCACAGTAAGTAAACTTAAAGATCAGAGGTAAGGGAATACTGTGGTTATGAAAACTAGCCAGATGCAGACTACGTAGGTTTGAATTCCAACTCCCCAAATATTATTGGAAGACAGCTAGCTGGCCAACTGACAGGAAGAAATCCATATTGGTACCCATTCCAAAGAAAGGTGATCCCCCACAGAATGAGGAAATTATTGAACAATATCATTGATATCACATGCAAGTAAAATTTTACTGAAGACAATTAAAAAATGATTGCAGCAGTTGTGGTGAATTGCTTGATGTGGCCCTTCTAGCCGTTGTCCTCCATTCTGTGATGTATTATAAATCCTATTATCCATGCCTGTTTGGGGTGCAGTGGTAGTTAAGGTCGGGTGTCAATTTGGCTGGGCAGCTGGTAGTAGTCTTTCCTTATAATGACTGGCAATCGGCTCTGTGGTGGGATTTGTCTTGAGCTGCTGATTGTTAAAGCCATCCACTTGGATTATTGCTGTTGGAGCAACATGGGTGGTATGTATCTTGAGTCCTGCCTTGCTGGAGGGTATAATTCAAATCACCACCCTCAGCTTCCTTGAGGGTGTACCTACAAATCTCCTGGCTAGGTCTGCCCTCCTCTTGCTCTGATTCTGTTTTGGCTCATCCTCATCTCACCCCTGGATTTGGGACAGCAGCCGTCATCTGATCTGATGATTGAGGTTCATCAAACCCTGAGAATTGGGAGGATCCTCCAGACCAACTCACAGACCTGGGCCTTGCCAGCCTACCAGCCTCCACCACTACTATGTGAGATGATCCCTTGGGTGTCTATGAGTTCTGTGAGGCATTACAGCAAAATACAGAACCCTAAGAAGGGGGAAATTACTGGAAGGAGGAGGAGTTAATGTCTGAAATGATGGAGTGGCACAGTAGTTTGGACATTTGGGACATCTTTAACTTCCACCTCATGGGGACCAGCCTTGTACTAATCTTTCTGAGAGAAATTGTTCAAGCAATTGATGTCAGAAGTGGGATTCGCTGAAATGGCCCAGACTCACTGGAATATGTGGTTTTGGAAGAAAGGAGATAAATGGGAAAGTAAGAATCCTTTGGCTTCTAGATGGGATAAAAGACACTCATGGATTGAAGCAGCTCCTTTGTTGAGATGTGTCACCCAAGGCAAAAGCTATTCATGGGATTTAGAAGAGGTGGATCTAACTCCTGAAGAATTGGCTAGTTGTATGTATATGGAAATTCAGAATGATAGGAAAAGGCAAGACTTACAATTCCTTGGTTGCTGTTATCGGCAATAGCTGCAGTGGCAGGGAAAAAGAATGTAGAGACGGGTTGTAACACTGAATCAAGCTCGGATCCAGTCCAATTACAGTTATGACCCTTAGTTTCAGGGCCTACCCAGAAAGGAAAAATTGTGTCAGAACAACAGGCAGTACCAGTACACTGGTCACCAAAAAGGTAGCCTGGGAAGGGAATGGGCAAAGCCAAGAAACTAATGAAAGCAGCAGGTATAGTGTGAAAGAGCTGCTTCAGTTTGCAGATAGGTATCATCAGCTTCCTGAGGAACACTTACTAATATGGATTGTGAGAGTGACTAATTTAGGGGTGGCGTTTTTAGTTTTGAATACTGCAGAGTTGAAGAGTATGCTTGGATTGATTCAAGACCCACAACTCACTATGGAACAGGCACAAATGTTGATCCAAGATCCATTTACAGGGCAGGTTAGTCCAGAGGGGTCAGCTAGTCTGTTGGAATGGATAAAATTTGCAGTCAAGTTTGTGTATCCTGAGAAGGAAAACTGCCTCTCTCCCCCTGTAAATACCCCCTGAAACACTCCAGAAGAAGCACTAATGTGCTGCTTATGCAAGCCATGTTGGAATGGCTTTATGGTGATCAGGATAGTCACCCAATGAGAATGCCCCTTACACAGGTCATGGCAGATATGGTAATCAAAGGAGCTCCTTCTACATGGGCACCCCATGTAACTCTGCTGTTGTTGTCAGGTCTATTAGCACAACTTCCTTGCATGGGTCTTACAAACACAAGATGTATATGATTAATGGGAGAATGGAAAGGGGCAATACGGAAAGAACTTATGTCAGCAGGTGGAAGATTTTTCAATGGTTGTTAAGGAATGCAGTTGAGACAAGGGTGCTGATGCAGCACTACAGGAGACTGGGTGGACCAATGGAAACTCCTGCTGGTCCTCACCTCAAGGAGGCCTAGACAAATTTGTTCTATTCAGTCCACTCAGGAGGAATTTAATAATAGGAACTTCCACCTGGGACCAGTTGAAGCAGAGACTCAGCTAATTGATGAAGCCAGAGACTGACAGGGGGGTCAGGGTATTCTAGTTGAGCTCCCAGCAGGGGACCTGAGGCCAAATGCACATGTGTGGGTAAAATGGCCTGGGGGTGGGGAAGAGAGCTTCTTGGGACTCCTGGACACTGGAAACCAAGGTACCATCATTCCAAAACCTGTCAATGAAATGTTGAAGGGGCCTAAGGTTAGACTAGGGGGATATGGGGCTGCAACAGTTGATGAGACTAAGGTGAAAGTTTGGATGAGAACTGGAAAACTTAAACAGATGTTGTATGAAGTAGTTGCATCTCCTTTACCTGAACGTATTTTCGGTATGGATATTATGTCTAATTGGAGAAATCTCCCTCTACCTGATATTGTAAAACTGAAGATGTTTAAGTCTGCCCTTAGGCCAATATTGACTGGATATGCTAAATGGGAACCATTAGAATTGCCCAAACCCACTCAGATTGTTAACTTGAAACAGTATAGGATACCTGTTGGACAGAAGGAAATTAGTGCTTTAAAGACATGCTAAAGGTTGGAGTGTTGGTGCCAACAAATTCTCTGTATAACAGCCCTATATGGCCTATAAAAAAGGCAGATGGCTCATGGAGACTGACAGGAGACTACCAAGGCCTAAATAAAGTAGTGCTACCGGTGGCTTCAGCTGTTCCAGACATGGTATCAGTGGTGCAGAAAATACAACAGGCCAAAGGAGACTGGTACTCAGTGATTGATCTTGCAAAGGCCTTTTTCTCCATACCAGTCTTGGAAAAGAGTCAGTCACAGTTTGCTTTCACATGGGAAGGCTCTCAGTATACTTCAGAGTTTTGCCCCAAGGTTATTTGAATTCATCAGCTTACCGTCATGGCTTAGTTAGGAGAGACTTGGACTTGGTGCAGATTTCGAGTACAGTGATACATTACATTGATGATATTTTGTTGATATAAAACACAGAAGAACAGGCTAGGGCAGATTTGAAACGGAGGTGACCCATATGACCAATAGAGGCTGGTTAATAAATCCAGCAAAAATCCAGGGCCCTGCCCAAACAGTGAAATTCTTGGGAATAACTTGGGCAGGAGCCAGCATGACATTCCACAGGTAACCAAAAATAAGTTGCTGTCACTACCTACCCCCAAGACTAAACAGGAAGCCCAACATTTAATTGGTTTATTTGGATTCTGGAGAACACATATTCCACATCTGGGTGTATTGCTGGATCCTATCCATAAAGCCACTAGGAGGAAAAGTACATTTGAATGGGGGCCAGAGCAACAGCAGGCTATGTCTGAAATACAGAAAACATTCTCACTGTCCTTGCCTTTAGGTCCTTATGATCCACATTCAGACATGATTTTAGAGGTGTCTGCTACAAGTGCTTATACAGACTGGAGCTTATGACAAAAACCTGAGAATGCTTCCTTATGACAACAACTGGGATTTTGGAGTAGAAAGTCCCCCCCCCCCAAAAAAAAGTGCAAAGTATAAAGATGTAGGAAAAAAAGTAGAAAGATGCTGCAGCACGATACATGCTATTTGAAAGATAATTGCTTGCCTGCCATTGGGCATTGATTGAGACTGTCTGTGTCAATGACAGAAGGGCATAAAATTATTATGAGACCTGAAATACCCATAATGTCTTGGGTGATGTCAGAGAAACACTTTAATAAGGAAGGTGGTGCCCCAAATAGTTCCAAAATAAAATGGAAATGGTTTATGCAAGAATAAGCACCTGGAGGGATGCAAGGAGCCACCCATCGTATCCATGAGCAGGTAGCCTCCTTTCCTATGGGTCCTATCCTGGAACCACCCAAGGAGCTGCCAGAACCCATTGCCACATGGACCCATTGCCTATGAACAACTTTCTATGGATCAAAAGAAGGCTGCTTGGTTCATAGATGGCAACTCCACGTTACATGGACAACAATTGACATGGAAAGCTGCTGCATTAAGACCAGCAGACAGAAAGACCCTATTGATGAAGGTAAAAATAGGTCAGCCCAATGGACTGAACTGCATGCTGTCTTCTTAGCTGACATGGAATAATTGGGCAATGGTGAGAGCCCATATGTTTGGATTTTCACTGATCCATGGGCAGTTGCCAATGTCCTGGCTATATGGTCAGGCAAATGGGCAATGGAAAATTGGACTATTAAGGGGACCCCTGTGTGGGGCATGGACCTATGGAAAGCACTCTGGGAGTTCAGAGGACACATTAGAGTAAGCCATGTTGACGCCCATCAGAAGAATCCCCTTCCTGGATCAGAAGGTGATTGGAACCAGCAAGTGGATATGTTGGTATGCTCCCTTGAGGTGGCCAACTGGGTTCATGAGATGAGTGGACAGGGGGTACTGCAGCAATGCAGAGATGGGCAGAATCAAGGCACATCCCTCTTGCACCCTCTGAGCCACAAAATACCATTAAGGACTGCTCTGTCTGTCAGCAAGAAAGAGGTTACAGATGGCTATGGGGCAGATTCCCCAGGGGGAAGGCCCTTCACATAGCTGGCAAGTCAATTATATAGGACCAATGATACCAGTGGCTCCAGGTGACTATAAATGGGTCCTCACAGAAATAGATACTTACTCTGGACTGGGCTTTGCTTATCCTGTGACAGATGCAAATGCCAAAAACACCATTAAAGGATTGGAACAAAAGATACTGCACCAATTTGGGCCACCAAGTTATATTTCCTCAGACCAAGGAACGCACTTTACATTCCATAGGGTGCAGCGATGGGCCAAAAAACATCATATTAAATGGACATACCATGTTGCATACCATCCTCAAAGTAATGGTTTGACAGAGAACTAGAATGGGCAATTGAAACATTTGTTGTCTAAAACTGGGGGAGATAAAAGCCTAAAGGGCTGGCTTACATGCCTTCATGAATGTACACTCACATTCAACATGAGGGGGGCGAAGGGAGGATCACCACTTGACAGATTCTATGCTTTTCTGGGGGATCTATGAAAGAAGGGGTGGGGGAGGATGCTGATGCCACTGTACAATTTTTCCCCACATCAGCTAACATTGCTTTCTTCGCTGTGGCCCCTGGACCTGAGATGCAGATGCTGGTGCCAGAGGCTTGGGTGATCCCTAAGTAAGAAACTGTTTCTATACCTCTGAACCTGTATGCCATAATTCCCAAGGGCTTTATGGGATGGACTGTACCTTCTCCCCATCTGGCAAAACTAGGCCTGACAGTGAATAATACCATCCTGCCCAGTGGTCGAGACAGCCCACTAGTTTTGTACCTGTGTAACCATACCCAGCATGAATGGGAGTGGACTGAGGGGAAAGCTCTTGCTAGACTGACCTTGCTACCAGCAATCTGGATAGGCACAACAGCTGACCTTGATGTCCCCTCCCAAGGTGGGAAAGTCTGGGTAAAAATAAATGATGAATGGAAGGAAGGAGAAATAATAGCTGAAGGTAAAGGAATGAATAAATGGGTCATGCAGCAGGGAAAATCCAACATTATGCTGATACCTAAAGATAGACTTAGAACAAGGGAATAATATTATCTCAGTTAAATATTATCAGATATCATAAGGACGATAATGAGAAAAACTTTTGGATCAGCTGGACAAATACAGCAGACCTGAATGGCTGGCATCTGAATAATCTCACCCTTAGGACACTTTGCCTTACTGAAAGACTAATTGTTAATGACCTGGGGACCAGTAATATGATTGGGAGGGGCAAATTAATCTTTCAAGTATGAAAGCGTTAATGGCTAGAAGAGCCAGGGGGTGCAATGAGGTGAATTGCTTGATGTGGCCCTTCTTGCCACTGTACTCCATTCTGTGATGTATTGTAAATCCTATTTCCATGCCTATTTAGGGTGGTGTGGTAGGTCAGGCGTCAACTTGACTGGGCAGCTGATAGTAGTCATTCCCTATAATGACTGGCAATCGGCTCTATAGCGGGATTTGACTTAAGCTGCTGATTGTTACAGTGATCCATGATCCACAAGGGTTATTGCTGCTGGAGCAACACAGGTGGAATGTATCTTGAGTCCTGCCTTGCTGGAGGATATAATTCAAATCACCACCCTTAGCTTCCTTGAGGGTATACCTACGAATCTCCTGGGAAGATTTGCCCTCCTCCTCTTGCTCCGGTTTTGTGTTTTGGCTCATCCTCATCTCACCCCTGGATTTGGGACAGCAGCTGTCATCTGCTGATTGAGGTTCATCAAACCCCAAGAATTGAGAGGATCCTCCAGACCCACTCACGGACCTGGGACTCACCAGCCTGCCAGCCTCCACCATTATTACGTGAGATGATCCCTTGGGTATCTGAGTTCTGTGAGGCGTTACAGCAAAATATGGAATGCTAAGATGGGGGAAATTACTGGGAGGAGGAGGAGGAGGAGGTAATGTCTAAAATGATAGAGTGGCATGGTAGTTTGGACATTTGGGACATCTTTAACCTCTGCCTCATGGGGACTGGCCTTGTGCTGATCTTCCTGAGAGAAATTGTTCAAGCAGCAGTATATTGACAGAGAACTTCCAGAAATGCAAACTGGATTCAGAATGGGAAATGGAGTGAGGGATATCATAGCTGATGTTAGATGGATCTTGACTCAAAGCAAAGAATACCAGAAAGATGTTTACTTGTGTTTTATTGATTATGCAAAAGCATTTGATTGTGTGGATAGTAACAAATTGTGGATAACATTGAGAAGAATGGGAATTCCAGAATACTTAATTGCCCTCATGAGGAACCTGTACATAGACCATGAGGCTGTCATTTGAACAGAACAAGGTTATACTGGTTTAAAATCAGGAAGGGAGTGCATCAGGGTTATATCCCTTCACCATGCTTATTCAATCTGTATGCTGAGCAAATAATCCAAGAAGCTGGACTATATGAAGAAAAACGTGGCATCAGGGTTGGAGGAAGGCTCATTAACAACCTGTGATACGCTGATGACACAACTCTGCTTACTGAAAGTGAGGTTGACTTGGAGCACTTAGTGGTAAATACTAAATACTAAAGTCTGCAGTATGGATTATACCTCAAAAACAAAGAAAACAAAAATCCTCACAACTGGATCAATAAGCAGCATCACAATAGATGGAGAAAAGATCGAAGTTATCAAAGACTTCACATTACTTGTTCTACAATCAATGCCATTGGAAGCATCAGCCAAGACATCAAAAGACATATTGCATTGGGCAAATCTGCTGCAAAAGAACTCTATGAAATGATGAAGAGCAAAGATACCTCCTTGAAGACTAAGATGCGCTTAACACAAGACACGGTATTTTCAATCACCTCATATACATGAGAGAGCTGAACAATGAAAAAGGAAGACCAAAGAAGAGGTGATGCTTTTGAGTTGTGGTGCTGGCAAAGAATGCTGAAAATACCATAGACTGCTAAAAGAACTAACAAATCTGTCCTGGAAGAAGTGCAGCCGGAATGCTCCTTGGAATCAAGAATGGCCAGACTTTGTCTCACCTACTTTGGTCATGTTGTCAGAAGGGACCATTCTCTGGAGAAGGTTATCATGCTAGGTAAAGCAGAGGGTCAACGAAAGAAGGGAACGCCCTTAACAAGATGGAATTACATGGTGGCTGCAGTGATGGGCTCATTATGTATAGTAGGGATTGCGAAGCTGGCACAGGACCAGGCAGTGTTTCATTCTGTCCAATATAAGGTTGCTATAAGTGAGAGACAACTCAATGGCACATAACAACAACAACAACAACAAATATTATTACCTGTGTGGCCTTGAGGGAGTAATTTAACGCCCCTATGCCTCAGTTTAAGGAGCTCTGGTAGTGTACTGGTCAAGGCATTTGGCTGCTAACCAAAAGGTCAGTGGTTCAAGCCCACCAGCTTCTATGTAGAAGAAAGATGAGTCAATCTGCTTCTGTAAAGCCTTGGAAACCCAGTGGCGGTCACTGTGAGTCAGAATTCACTCAATCGCAGTGAGTTTGGATGCCTCAGTTCAAGAAGCCCTAGTAGCACAATGTGTAACTGCTAACCAATCAGTAGCTCTACAGAAGACAGACCTGGAGATCTGCTTCTGTAAAGATAACATCCAAGAAGACCCTATGGGGTAGCTACTCCCACATTGGGTCAGTATGAGTCAAAATTGACTCAATGGCACATGGCAACCACAATATACTTTAGTTTCCTTTTCTGTTTAATGAGAATAACAACAGTACTCATAGTGGGATTTTAAAAAATAAATGAGGGCTTTGATGCATATATGCTAACAGTTTTAAGTGATGGAGCCATAGTTTGAATCCAGATTGTTCTGATCTGGAATAGAAAGTTTTAAATACTTAAGCTATTCCCATTAGTGACAAACTTATGAGTATTAAGCATTTTCTATTTACTTGATAAATGCTATACCTTTCCTCATTATTGGAGATTTTTAGAAAAAAACTATTACCTATTACTGCAAACATACAAGTAAAGAACTGTGGCCCTTCAGTATGTTTCACCTTGCTTAGTCACAACTGTTTAGAAATTCCAAAGCATGAAACCATTCTGGCTAAGTACTGCCAAAGAAACACAAAAACTAATTAATCTTTTAAGTGTTTCAGATCATTCCCATCTGATATAACATAGACAATACAGAATTAGCTTCTGGAAAGATAAGTATAAAATATATTTGTAAATATTTTGTACCTATACATAAATACTGCCTCAGTTCATTTTTCAATGGTGCTGGATCTCCTCACAGAATGATATTTCAGGCAACTAAACACCAATCAACCCAGGCTTATGACCTATTCCATGCCTGCATTCAAAAGACACAGTGGCCAAAACAATGAACTCAAGTATAGCAAAGATGTAAAGATGACACAAGACTAGACAATGGTTTGTTCCATTGTACATGAGGTCACCATGAATCAGAGCTGACCTGCTGGCAGCTGACAATTCCTGATACCCAACATACAGTGATAAACAAAGATGACACATTCTCCATCCAAATAGAATTTAAAGGCTAATACAGCACTATCCAGTAGAAATTTCTCCAATGATAAAAATGTTCTCTTACACAGACATGTGTATGCTAACGTTCCCTGCAGCACTATTCACAGCTGCCAAAAGTTTAACACAATCTGAATGTAAACCAGCGGACAAATGGATAACTAAAAAGTGGTACATAATACAATAGAATACGACTCAGCCACGGGAGCTCTGGTAGTATAGTGGCTAAGGCACTTGACTGCTAACCAGAAGGCTGGCAGTTCAAACCCACCAGCCACTCCTCGGAAGGAAGATGGGGCAATCTACATCCATAGTGATACTGCCTCGGAAACCCAAGGAGGGGTCGCTATGAGTTGGGTCCGACTCGATGGCACACAACAACAACGACTCAGCCAGAAAGATGATCAAAGTCCTGATACATGCTACAACTAAGTGAAATAAGTCAGTAACAAAAGAACAAATATTGTATGATCTCACCTCTATAAAGCAGATAGAAATTTCTTAGTGGTTATCAGAGCAGGAGGGGAATCATTGAACAGCAGTGAGTTTCTGTCTAAGGTGATGGGAAATTTGACAACAATTAAGGGTAATGTTTGCATGACTAACTAATGTATTGATATCACTAACCTTCATATCAGAAAAACATCAAATTGGCAAATGTTATGTTACATATATTTGGGGGGATGTGGAAACATCTGTTGAGGCTGCTTATGTTCAACCAAACACCTCACAGGATTTGTTTTCTTGGTTTGGAGATTTGGGGTCATGGTTTTGAAGGACATCCCAGCCAATTAGCCTAATATTACTTCTCAGTACTTCGGTTCTAACTTGTAGTTCACTGCATAGTGACTGGGGTCTCAAAAGTTAGAAAAAAGCCACCCAAGGAAAAACAATTGGTTTCCATTTACCTGGAACAACAGAGGAAGAAGGAGAGCCAGGAATTGGAGGAGGAAATCAAATGCATCTCTGATTTCCTCCATGATCAACTGCCTCCTTTGCCATGAGACCAAAAATAAATGGTGCCTGTCTATCATTACTGAATTTTTTGGTCAAAGATTCAAAGAAGAATCCTAATTAAAAGGAGAAGAGAGGGAAATGTGGAACAGAATTTAAAATTATCAATGGAATCGAAACTCTCTGGATGAATCCCCCAAAACTACTGCCCTACTATAAATTTTTAAATTTTAAAGATAATCTTTAAACTTTAAAGTATAAACCTTAATCAAAACTATCCTCTGAAATCTTTGAACTAAAAAATAGTTTATCGAAATTAGTAAAGTATATCTGTCTTGAACATTGTACTTTTTAAAAAATATATCTGTGTGACATCAAGGTGACAATGGCAACCCAAAAGGTTACATGAAAAGCTTAGGGAGCAATGAGTTTAAGATAACTGGAGTTCCGGTAAGATGGCGGACTAGGCAGCAAGATTGCACAGACCCTTATCAACAAAGAAAAGGGAAACTAATTAACACAGACACAGAATATAATCCTGGACCCCTGAGCCTTGAAGGGAAGGATAGAGAAGTGGACTAAACCCCAACTAGCAGAAGAATTTGCATGAAAATACCAAAAAAGGAGACAGACGGAGCTGCAGTCTGGCAGCGGTCATGAGCGATACTGACTGCATGGGACAGACAGTTTGGAGATACCTGAGTGGTGTTAGGACCTAAGAATTAACCTAAAAATCAGCCCTGCTAGCCAGGGACTGCACAGAGGACTTCTCTGGTGGCTGGGGAATAAATGGGGAAGGTGAAGAGAAACTCAGGCTGAGCTGTGGACTTTTCAGTGTCCAGAGGGTGCTGCCATTTTGAATGTTCACAAGCAGCTTGACCATTTTGGATATTTAAAGAAACGGTGCTCTTGCAAATTCCAGGGGCTTAAGAACAGGTTCTGATTGCCAACAACCCCAAGGACACTCTGAACCCAGACCCGCAAGACTGAAAAGGTATGCCATTCCTCTTGTTACTCTTATACCCCACAACCTCTTGGTGAACGAAGGTGCTGCCATCCCCAACTCCCACCTACCTTCTGGGCTCACAGGAACTCCATTACAGTCTGTGTGCCCAGATGGAGCCTGGGTGCCCTGCCCTGTCAACCGACTTTTTTTTTCTCCTTTTTTATTTTATTTTTTCTTTTTTGCTTTCTTTTTTCTGGTGATTAGTTTCCTTGTATTTGTCTGTTTTAAAACAACTGTTATTATTAATACTTTTGTCCTTTTTCTATTATTCTTATTCTTCCCCTCCCCAGTCCTAGTTTTCAGCTTTTTTTCTTTTCCCTGTTCCTCGTTGAAAATTTTTTTTTTAATTTTTTTTCCCTTTTTTTCTGGTGGTTAACCCCATTGTTAATTTTTCTTTTTGCATTTTCCCCATTTTTTTTCTTCATTATTCTCTTTCTCTACCTTTCTTCTCTTAGTGCCCTATCCCCAGTTATTGCAGATTTTCTTTTTTTTTTTTTCTTCTTCTTCTTTTTCTCTTTTTTCTTTTTTTAGCTACTGTTCCTGTGTGATTACATGGTGTGTTTTTTGTCCATGTGCTTTTAGTTTTTTGATCGTTATTCAATTGTAATTTTTGTCTAACTGACTGGGATATAACAACAGGCCCCATAAGACACAACTAAACACACACCTCCTGCAACTTCACTTACTGAGTGAGAGCCACTTCCTCCTTCTCCACCAA
>NW_006921788.1:1052309-1056669 GCF_000298275.1 Orycteropus afer afer
CATGAGACAAAGTTTATGTGAACTGCTGTATGGAAAGTGATTTTGCTCTGTAAATCTTCATCCAAATTACGATAATAATAATAATAAAAGATAATGGTAGTAGAATAATTTGGAAAAGGATAATGAGAATGGTAGCACAACTTGAAGAATATAATAAATGTCTAATTATACATGTAGAAATTGTTGAAATAGTGTATCTTTGGCTGTGTATATTTTCACCAAAATTTATACATACATAAAGAAGATTCAGAAGGGGACACGGAATGAGGGATATCATTGCTGATGTCAGATCTTGGCTGAAAGCAAAGAATATCAGAAAGATGTTTACTTGTGTTTTATTGACTATGCAAAGGCATTTGACTGTATGGATCATAACAAATTATGGATAACATTGCGAGGAATGGAAATTACAGAACACCTTATTGTGCTCCTGATGAACCTGTACATAGACCAAGAGAAAGTTGTTTGAATAGAACAAGGAGATGTTGCATGGTTTAAGATCAGGAAGGGTGTCGTCAGAGTTGTATCCTTTCAGCATACTTAGACAATGAGTATGCCAAGCAAATAATCCAAGAAACTGGACTATATAAAGAACACAGCTTCAGAATTGGAGGAAGGCTCATTAACAACCTGTGATATGCAGATGACACAACCTTGTTTGCTGTAAGTAAAGATGATTTGAATCACTTACTGATGAAGATTAAAGGCTACAATCTGCAGTGTACACTTCAACATAAAGAAAATGAAAATCCTTACAATTGGACTAATAAGTAGTATCATGATAAATGGAGAAAAGTTTGAAGTTGTCAAAGATTTCTTATTACTTGGTTCCACCATCAACACCAATAGAAGCACCAGTCCAGAAATGAGAGGACGTACTGCACTGGGCAAATCTGCTGCAAAAGATGGCTTTTTGAAAACTAAGTTGCATCTAACCCAAGCCATGGAGTTTTCAATTGCCTCATATGTATATGAGAGCTGGACAATAAATAAGAAAGACCGAAGAAGAGTTGTGCAGTGTTTTGTTCTGTTGTACACAGGGTTGCTAGGAATTGGAGCCAACTCGATGCCACCTACCAACAACAACATATTCTCTTACTGTACTATCCAATATGGTAGTCACTGGCTACATGTTAAGCACTTGAAAATGTCCAATATGACTGAGGCCAGTGTGTAATTCTATTAATCTGAATTGGCTAGTGGCCACTATAATGGGCAGTGCCACTCCAGTGGGTCAACCCAGATTTTGTTCAAATTTTCAGTAGATTTGAGAAAGAACAGCACTGAGTACATAGCAGGTATTCAACTTAACACCTATGGAAATGCATTGTTGTACTGTGGTGCCCTGGAAATGTTACCTGGTAACCCAGTACAAATATGCCTTGGAAGAAGTACAGCCAGAATGCTCCTTAGAAGCAAGGATGGTAAGACTTCACCTCAAATACTTTGGAAGTGTTATCATAAGCAACCATTCCCTGGAGGAGGACATCATACTTGGCAAAGTAGAGGGTCAGTAAAAAAGAGGATGACCCTCAATTAGATGGACTGATACAGTGGCCGCAACAATAAGTTCAAGCATGGCAACAATTATGAGGACGACTGGGACAGGGCAGTGTTTCATTATGTTGTACATAGGGTTGCTATGAGTCAGAATTGACTCATCAGCAACTAACAACAACCTGCTAGCTTAGTTAATTCAATTTAACCAGGCCATAACTAGCTCCATACTGTCCAGCTGAAAAGGTACATAATGGAATTAAAACCACCCTTTGATCAGTAATGCCAAGATTGGCAATCATCTGTCTTTAGTCTCACCCATCTGACAGTGTTTTAAATTGTTTTGATGTAGTGGTCAATATTTAAAGTTCAAGAGATTTCACATTTCATGTTTCCTTAGAAAATTTAGAATGTTTCCCCTGACATAGAGAGAATCTTCACCTCAGTATGATGAAGTTCCTACAATTTGTCACTGTTTTCTCTCCAGCTCCCTTCATTCATACACCCACTGCCTGCCTGGCCTCGCTAGCCGTGTGAGTTTCTAATCCCTACTGTAGGGCTTCAATTCATCTCCAGCCATTTCCCTGGGACTTCTCCAAATGTGTGCACTTCTTCACATATACACACCACGTATAGTTTCTCCACATGTCTTATGCTGATCACATCTTGCACTTGCATACCTCTGTGCCTCCACAATACTACTCCTGTTACCTGGAATGCCTTTCCCAGTCTGGGTAACCCCTGCTCTTCTTTTGAGATCCAGTGAAAGAGCATCTTCTCAACAAAGCAGCTGGACCCCTCTGGGCAGAACAAACTGCTTGTCCATTTGAATGAACGTTATGCAGTATACACACTGCTTTGTCTTCATTTATTTCTCTTTCTGCTCTACTCTAAAACAAGACTTTTCTGAAGGGAAAGACCAGTGTCTTATTCTGCTTAGTATCCCTGGTGCCTGAACACAGGGCCTGGTGAACGAATTCTGAAATCTCAGTCCCCAGCCCAGGCCTCCTGTGGAGAGCAAGAGAAATTGTCAAGACGCTTTATTCTATAGCCTCCTGGGTTCCAAGAATGCCCATGAGCCCTTCACCCTCAACATGCCTACTCTTCTCCTCTTCCCCTTGGTGTCGCCACCTCTTACCAAATCTGTTGCCCCTCCTATTGTTCTACCCCTAAAAATGGCAGAGAACCTGTATAAGTTCCAGTTACCCAAGACAAAACAAGAGGGTTATTTTAGTCCCTCCCTCTCCCTCATCATATCCCTGGGTGGTACAAATGGTTTACAATCAATGACTAACCTAAAGGTTGGTAATTTGAATCCACCCAGCAGTACTGCAGAAGAAAGGCCTGACAAACTGCTTCTGTAAAGAGTAAAGCCAAGAAAACCCTATGGGCAGTTCTACTTTGCACACATAGGGTCACCATGAGTCAGAATAGACTTGACAGCAACAGGTTTACAGGTTCTCTAACTCATTCCTATATCCTATCATTGTTATTAGTTGTCATCAGTAGATTCTGACTCATGGTGACCCTACATGTGCAGAGAAAAACTGCCCCATAGGATTTTCAGAAGCAGATCCTTTCAGAAGCAGATCTCCAGGCCTGTCTTCCAAAGTGCCTCTGGGTGGGCTCAAACCACTGATTTTTCAGCTGTCAGTCCAGCAATTATCTGTTTGTGCCACCTGAAGACTATTCCCATAATCTCTAAAAACCAAACCAACCTCACTGCCATTGAGTTGTTTCTGACTCATAGTGACCTCAATTGGGTTTCCAAGGCCATATGTCTTTATAGAAATAGATTGTCCAGTCTTCCTTCTGTACAGCAGGTAGGTTTGAACCACTGACTTTCCAGTTAGCAGTCAAGTCCCTTATCCATCTACTTAATACTCTAAAATTAGTCTCCTTATTCTCCCCCACCACACTGTATCCATGGTATTATTTCTTATCTTTGATCCTCATCACAGTCAACTGTCTTCACAATCTCCACCTATTTCCACACCATGTTGATCTATTCTTAACTCTTAACCCATTCTCAAATATCTAATGTGACTACATTGTTTCCACAACTCCTCTTTGCCTCAAGATAAATTCCAATCTGCCCATTATCAGGCAGAAGACATGAACAGACACTTCACCAAAGAAGAGATTCAAATAGCCAACAAACACATGAAGAAATGCTCACAATTGTTAGCCATTGGAGAGATGCGAATCAAAACAACAATAAGATACCATCTTGCCCCAGTACTAGCAGCAAAGTTTGACAAGACAGAAAATAACAAATGCTGGTGAGGATGCAAAGAGATTGGAACTCTTATACACTGCTGGTGGGCATGTCAAATGATACAACCACTGTGGAAAGCAGTATGGTGATTCCTTAAAAAGTTGAAATTAGAAATACCATTTGACCCAGCAATTCCATTACTAGGTATATAACCTGAAGAAGTGAGAGCTGGGACAAGAACAGATACATGCACACCCATGTACATCACAGCACAACTTACAATAGCCAAAAGATGGAAACAACCTAGGTGCCCATCAAAAGAATGGATAATTAAACTATGGCACATACACACAATGGAATGAATACTATGCATTTCTAAAAAGTAACATAGAATCTGCAAAACACCATATAATGTGGATGAACTTGGAGGACATTATACTGAGGGAAAGAAGCGAATCACAGAAGAACAAATACTGTATTAGTCTGTTATCATAAAAAGTCAAGGAAAGGTTTATGGAGTTCCGGCAAGATGGTGGACTAGGCAGAAAGACTGCCTAGTCTTTCTCTTCAACAAAGAAAAGGGAAACCAATTAACACAGACACAGAAGAAAATCCTGGACCCCTGAGCCTTGAAGGGAAGGATAT
>NW_006921788.1:1058505-1059154 GCF_000298275.1 Orycteropus afer afer
GACAGCTCAGGGGGCAGGAGTCCATGGAGGGATGGACACTGGGAAGAGGTAACTATGGGGAGGAAGTGGGAGGGGATCTGTTGCATTGTGGTAAACTGTGGTCAATGTCATGAGACAAAGTTTATGTGAACTGCTGTATGGAAAGTGATTTTGCTCTGTAAATCTTCACCCAAATCACAATCAATCAATCAATCAATCGATCAATCAATCAATAAATAAAAGGAAAGGTTTATATATGGAAGGAAATTTTCTTTCTTGGTTACCAGGGTTGGGAGAGAAGGGGAGGGAAGACTGTTAGATGGGTAGAGACAAGTATTGATTTGGGTGAAGAGAAGGGCAATGTACCAAATGTGAGTGATCAACAGGGTGGCACTGAGGAAGAGGAAGACAGAGAGAGGAGCATGAGAGGTACAGACAACAAAGATGAACCCTTTTGCACGTACAGTACTACATTGTCAATGAAGGCCAAGACAGATCTATGGGTGAATAGATGGGTGGACAGGCTGAACTATTAGGGATGTCTATGCAGGCCAATGTGCCCATGACCATGTACAGAATTAGCAGACAATGTTTCTACAAGTGTATTTGTATATTCTGTAAGAATTCTCAGGAATACACTCCTTGGAGAGAACAATCATGGGAGAAAGAA
>NW_006921788.1:1065065-1081375 GCF_000298275.1 Orycteropus afer afer
AAAAAAAAAAAAAAAAAATGGTTCCAAGATGTGTTCCCGTGTTTTCCTAACTCAATGTAGTACTAGTTCTAAACTAGGTATTTGAAAAGAAGAAATCCCAGAGTATATAAGAGGTGTGAATTCTTGTTGATCAATGCTGTCAGTCATAATCAGGTGCAGGTAATTGAGGTATCCAAAAATCTTTATTTGGGTGTTATTTTTAGGTCCTGTGTGCTCAGTGAAATTTACAAAGATCTTAGCAGACACAAAATTGGTAGGGGGATTAGCTCAAGCAGACATACCATATTACAATTTATCATTGTGACAGGTGCTGTGGAGTTCAAGGAAACTTGCTGATGCCCTGCTTTCCTAAGTCAGATCTCAGGATGAAATTTATTTTGTTAGGGAAATAAGAATTCTCCAAATAGATTCTTCAGTTTATTTGTATCTCTGCTGGGCTTAAGATTGGATATTTCTGTTTATGACTTGCTTATCTTTATTTATATCTGTTCAATTTCTAACATGCCACAAGAAAGACATACTGCCAGCTGTTCTGAGTTTTAAAAGAACAATTTTATAAAATCCCCACACTTTTTTTTTTCCAAACCACGCATGCACACTTTGATGAGAATGTGATCCAAAATAGTGTAAAATAAAAGGACCAAAGAAAACATCTTGCTGGAATTCTGAGAATCCAAATCTCTTCAGGTTAAATCACATTCCCTTCAACACAAGCATCAGTGGAGATTACTATCATATTGTACTTCCCTTCTTCAGTGCAGATTAGTCTCAAACTCTGACACCAGCATATAAAGAGCTTCCAGTGGGTCTGAAAAGTCATTTGCTGGAGACATGAATTGAGAAAAATAAAGGTCTAAGTGAAGACTGAGCCTTGTTATTTCCTGAGGGAAGGCGGCAGTAGGTAAGAGGAGACAGACAAGAAGCCACAAGGAGAGAACTCGGTTTCAGGTCAGAGGAGGGCACAGCCAAGAACTCCACCAGGACAATAATGAAGGCTAGAAACATTCCCAGTTATTCAGCTAGGCAGTGCTACAACTTCTCCCACTCCCAGAAACACAGAAAATGGCTCATTAGAAATCAAGCAACAGGCACACAGACTCTATCAGACCTACAGTAGAGAGCTGCTTCTGTTGTTAGTTGTAAATTGATTCTGACTCATGGCAACCCCATGTATGCAGAACAGAACTATGTTCCATAGGGTTTTCAAGGCTGTAACTTTGGGAAACAGATTGCCAGGCCTGTTTTCTAAGGAGCCTGTGAGTGAATGTGAACTGACAACCTTTTGGCTAGTAGTGGACTATTTAACTATTTCCAGTACAAAGGGACCCATCCAAAAGAGAAAGGAGGAAGGAAACTGTCATTGTATCATGTCCCCATTGTTTGCTCGATTTTACGTCTTTGGTACGTCTAAAGGACTTCAGATGATCTTGATTTTATATGGAAAACATACAAGGAATTTGTTTTTTGGGAAAATACTCAGACTTTATAAGCAAGGTGCTTATAATTGGGGGAGAAAGGAACTGGGCACATGGAATGCAGGAGAAGAAAGGAAATTTTTCACTGCAACTTCTTTACATATTTGATATTTTAAAGCATGTAAATGTGTTATTAAAAAAAAATTACAGCTCTGAAGGTATATAGTTAAATGCTTTCAGCTAACTTTGAAAGAAAGTCCTTTCCCTATATAAGCTACCATTTTAGGAAAATGCAAATGAGCATTTATTTTTTCATCAGAGTGAACAAGTCTTTTGGTATTTCAACCCAACTTTTTAAAACATATTTTGTTGAGCTGAGCATTCTTGCCTGATTTCTTCTCCCTGTAGCCATTAATATTCTAAATTAACAACCATGGATTAGTCAAAAAGATCCCAGACCCTCTATCCTCTTAGTGAGTAGTAGATAACTAACAATAACAAAATAAAAAATCTTATTTTTCTCTGTTAATTGATAGCCAAATAAGCATTGATTATACATATATGGGTGTGTTGGCTGCATCATTTGCAATTCCATGGCATGTTTTATTCATGAAAAAGGACCCAGAATGCTCCATTGATCAGTGGAGCCAGTTCCCCACCTCTCAAAAGAGCATCCAAAAGGTCTGCATAATGACAGTCGCCAATGGAAAATTAAAGGTTCTCTCTTTTCACCCCCGTTACACTGGAAGATAATTAAAGCCCAGACCAATAAAATGTCAAGCATCCTTGTTCAGAAATTTATTTTCCACTACATCAGACAGGCAGTTAAACGCTTTAAGCAACTTCAGTAGGGGAGAGTGGAGGGCATGACAAAGCAACAGTCTTTCCAAGTGGTTCTGCCAATGTGCAGCCAAAGAGAGGAAAACCACCTGGCAATTTGACCCTCTGCACTATGTTGACAGGCTTGGGCCCAGTGCCTGCTGGCTTCTGGGCAACAAATCCAGAAGAGCTGTTTCATTAAAAACGAACAAACAAGAAAAGATGTTACATAAAACATCTAACATGGGAGGGTCAGGTTCTGCTATGCACTGGATGTATTTCCACAAAGCCTGATTCTCTGCCCAGCTGTAGAGGTGCACTGGCTGTCAACACAGGGTTTTAACAGCAAGGCCCCAGTGTAAAGACAAGACCATCCCAATGTAGCCCATCATGAGATTGTAACAGCATGGCCACGTGGGTAAGTGTTTGCAGAATGTGGACATAAGAGTTACTGGGAATAAAGAGAGGAAGAGGAGAAAGGAAGGAGGACAGGAGAGAGGTAAAGGAGAAAGGGAGGGAGGGAAGAAAGGAAGGAGGGAAGAAAGGGAGAAAGACCTGACTACTTGATGTGTGCCTATAACTGGGATAGTAAGAGGAACATAGTGGAGTTCCAAAAATATGGCAAAGTGGAAAGCAGTATGGCAATTCCTTCAAAAGTTGGAATTAGAAATATCATTTGACCCAGACATCCCATTACTAGGTATATACCCTAAAGAAGTGAGAGTCATGCCAAGAACAGATATATGCACACCCATATTCATTGCAGCACTATTTACAATAGCGAAAAGATGGAAACCACCTAGATGTCCATCAACTAAGGAATGGATAACCAAACTATGGTACATGCACACAATGGAATACTATGCAACACTAAAGAATAATGTAGAATCTGCAAAACACCGCATAACGTGGATGAACTTGGAGGACATTATGCTGAGTGAAATAAGTCAATCACAAACGGACAAATATTGTATTAGTCCATTATTGTAAGTTAAGGAAAGGTTTATCTATAAAAGGAAATTTTCTTTGTTGGTTACCAGGGGTGGGAGGGGAGGGGAGGGAACACTGTTAGAGAGATAGACATAAGTATTGATTTGGATGAAGAGAAGGGCAATGTACCAAATGTGAGTGACCAATATGGCAGCATTGAGGATGAGAAAGACATAGAGAGGTACATGGAAGGTACAGACAACAAATATGAGCCCTTTTGCACATACAGTACTGCGTTGTCAGTGAAGATTAACATTGGTATATGGATGGATAGATGGGTGGACAAGCTAAATGATTAGGTATGTCTATGAAATGGGGAGTGTATCCAAGAACATATACAGGGTTGGCAGGCAATGGTCCTATAAGTTTATGTGAATGATCAGAATTCCCAAGTGTACCGTAGAGCTGACAAGGGGCAAGGTTGTGGTCACTGCTAGGTCACAGCCAGCTACCCAGAGGGACCGAATAGTTGAACCTGAGGGCTTGGGACCATAGTTGTAGGGGACATCAAGCTCAACTGGCATAACATACTACACAAAACATTGTTCCACCTCCTACTTTGGTGAGTAGTGACTGGGATCTTAAAAGCTAGCAGGCTGCCATCTAGATGCAACAATGGGTCTCTCCTCGTCCAGAGCAAAAAAAGAATGAAGAAAACCAAAATTGATGCAAACAATTAGTCCTAGCGACTGGTACACCATCCAATCTGCAGCCTATACAACTATGAGACCAGAAGAACTAGATGGTGCCTGGCTACCACTGTCATCCACTTGGAAGGGGATCTGTGTAGGAGATCCTTGATAGAGAGGGAAAACAATGTGGAACAAAACTCAAAATCACTTGGAGGGAAAAAAAAGAAAAAAGAAGGTGGGGACCAGCTTTGCTGGTCCAATAGAGCCTGGTGGAACCACTGAGACTATGGCCCCTAGCTGCCCTTCAGGTCTGGAATTGAACCCACACCTGTGGTTTCCAGCCAAACAATGTACAAGCATGTGAGTTAAACATTTACCTCAAGTAGACACACACTCTGGAGAGAACAATCATGGGAGAAAGAAGGGCTGCTTATGCACAGGGAGGCTGCTCAGAGGGCAGGAGTGTATGGAGGGATGGACACTGGGAAGAGGTAACTATGGGGAGGAAATGGCAGGGGAGCTGTTGCATTGTGGTAAACTGTGGTGACTGACATGAGATAAAGTACATGTGAACTGCTGTATGGAAAGTGAAATTTACTCTGTAAGTCTTCACCCAAATCACAATAAAAAAAAAAAGAAAATATCATAGAAGCTTTATGCATAAAAGTCCCAAACTGAAAAAATATATGACCACCAACAGGATAATGGATTCACAAACTATAGTATATATTCAAATGAATACTGTTCAAGGTATACTGCGTGTAAAACATACTGTTTGCCTTTGTCAGCTCTTCCCACTATGGACATGGCACTTTCTTGTTGGGGATTCCATTTCATTCTCAGACTCCTCTGAATGTAGGAAGGGAGTCGTGGACAGTCCATATCTCCCAATACCAGATATAAGATCAACTCTCCCCACTGGATATCACATTCTACATTCTGGGTGCTAAAGTATTCAACAAGTGTCCAATTTCATAACAGTTCTTAAGAATAATGCAAGACTCTAAGAAGATAAAGCAATAATGAGTAAGTCAAGGTCCCTGCCATGGCAATAGCAGTTAATTCCTTGGTTCTTGAAGTCAGAAAGATCCAAGTTTGAATACCCAGTCTACTACTTCTTAAGTACATGCCCCTGGGCAAGCTCTGGTTGCATCTGTATAATGCATCTGCATGATGCAACAATAGTAACAGTACCCAACAAAAGATCATTTCAAGAATTAAATGAGAGGCCACATAGTTTAATGTGTCCTTGTAGATTTTCAGTGTTATTATTGGGGTTTTTATTTTTCGTATTGTTATTGTATTCACAATCTCATGAGAAGAGAAGACAAATCATAACTATTTATTAAAACAAAGCAAATGATCAAAGGTGCCAAAATAGAAGTAAAATGTGCTTTGGTGATATGGAGAGAGAAGAGAAATACTGACTAGGGAATTCTGATAAGGCTTTTCATAGGATTGATAGAAAGTCTGATGTATCAGCTTAGGAAACAAGAACTGTAGGTCCAATTTTAATGACCAAAAAGCACAGCAGGAGGCCACAGGATGTAATACAGAAAGTATCAAGTGCAAAGCCCCAGAGTCTCACATTTGCATCTACACTCATCCATTTACTAGATTTAGGATCTTGGACAAGTAATTTAACTTCTTTAAAGTTTAATTTCCATCATTTGTAAATGATGAGAATTCTTATTTGTAATAGTTATTTTACAAATAAAAAGAAATATTTATAAGACACCTAGCACAATAATTACCCAATGCCTAAATTTTAATAATCATATTAATAGAATAAGAAACAAATGGTCTACACACTCTGTCCCTGTTGGGGTGGGGATGAACAGTATTCCTTTCAATAGGACATCAGGATGATCAACTAGTGGCATTTGCCTATAGAAATGACTCTTAGAGTAGCTATACATCACTATGAGAAGTTAGACTTTCCTGGCAGGAAAATGCACGCACACACACACACACAAAATTGCATAAAATAATACTTGCACACCAATGTGTACAATAGCCAAAAGGTGGAAATTGCCCAAATATGTAAATACACATCAACAGATAAACAGATAAACAAAATGTGGTATTTACATACAATGAAATATTTTTCTGTCATAAAAAGAAATTATAGGTCCTGATATATTCTACAACATGCATAGATCTCAAAAACCAAAAACACCATATTGAGTGAAATTACTCACAAAAGGACAAATATGGTATAATCCTATTTTTATGAAATATCTAAATAGGCAGTATATAAAGATCTAAGTTTATTCGTGGATATCAAGGAGAGGGGTGGAGAGAGGAAAATGGAGCTCACTGCTTAGAGGACACTAAGCTTCTGTTAAGGGTGATGGAAAACTTTGGAAATGGATACTGGTGATGGCTGGACAATAAGATGAATGGGATTTATGTCACTGAGTTGTACATGTGAAAAATGTTAGAATGGCAAATGTTTTGTTACATATATTTATTTACCAAAAGAAAAAAAATTGCTTAATGCCAGCAGGTTCTAAGACCTCCCTAAAAAGCTCTCCATGGAGCCTTTGTGCTTCCAGAGGTTCCAGCAAAGAACTTAGCACAAGAGACAGGAACAGACCAAACCATCAAAGGCAAGCCTCTTAGAATCTGCTACTACTTGCTGTTTAATTGTTGCTGAACAGGAAGTAGGGCAATAGACTAAAATGTAAGAGCAGAGCTGGTAAAAAATGTTTCTCTGTGACAGGTTTCTCCACACACACACACTCAAATAATTTACCAAACCTCAGGCACCATTAATAATGTGCTAATTTTGTGCTGCCTGCAGTCTGCTGAGTTGACATATAATAGTACCATTGTTGCAGCTTTCAGGCAGGTGGTCTTGTGTGCTTGTAAATAAATCCACATGGAACTGTTTGTCAGACCCCCTACCACTGCCACATTTCCTTTCCCAAAACTGACACCAACCTCAGTACATTCAAGTTCGTCCCTTATATTGCCAAAGGGTCAGGTTGACTAAATATTTTTTTTTAAAGTGGTTTTCTCAGATGATTTGACATTGTGTGTTAACAGCCTACTGCTGCTGCTGTTGTTAGCTGCCCCCAAGTCTATTGGGACTCATAAAAGACCCGATGTGACCGAGCAGAACTGCCCCATACAGTTCTCTAGGCTGCAATCTTTACAGGAATAGATGACCAAGTCTTTCTCCCGTGGAGCCTCTGTGTGGATTCAAACTGCCAGCCTTTCAATTAGCAGCAGAGAATTTAATGGTTGTGCTATGAGAACTCCTTATAAACAACTTAAATGTTCCATGATATCACTGAGATTCCATTGCATGAAAAAATAATACATTATCACATGAATTGCTTGTAGTTGCTATTACATTTTCTGCAAATGACAGTTTTAATTCAATTCTGACAAAAAGATTTTCAATAAACCCTGGAATCCCAGTATTTTCCATCCATTCTTATAATTATCACCATCATCATCATCATCATCATCATCACACTGGTGCTTGTCCATTTGTCCACTTCTTCCTCCTCCTATTCCCATCCTACTCTGTGCTCTGATTGTTACAGACTTCAATTTCCAGGCTCCCTTTCTATTGGTTTCCTGGCTGTTTATCCAACAGAAGCCTGGACATAGTAGAATGGATATTTCGGCTCCACTCCCTCCTTGTTCTGCCTGCATTTCTATCAGTGGCTGCCTCCCTCCCACCACAGCTCAGGACAGGTGGCTCCTGCTCCAAGAATCCAGCTCTCACTAGCCTCCAGAATGCTATTAACATAGACTAACTGACAACCTATGGGGTTGGCTGGCATTAAAATTCTGAACAGTATGGGCAATAGTAAGTAGATAGGCCACTCAAACTCTCTTTCTCTCTCCCCCCCCCCCAAATATGAAGAAAGAAATGCTAAGGAAATTAGTCAGGAGGTACCAAGAAGAGATACAAGAAAAACCATAAAGAGCAGCAGGCAATAAGAGAGTGGTATGGTCATGGTGACCAAGGACCAGTGACTGGTAACGCAGCAATAAAATAATACATCCCTGAAGCCACTCCTTGGAAAGAAGGTTGGGCGATCTACTTCCCTAGTGATATTGCCTCAGAAACCCAAGGAGGGGTCGCTATGAGTCGTAATTGACTCAACAGCAATGAGTTTGGTTGTTGGTTTTGGAGGCAACTTTTAGCCTGAACAATGCCTATTCTTAGCTCCTCTTGAGAGTTCTATGTCTTCTCACCTGTTTATTCACCAATGACTTAAACAATTGGACACATCTTCCCTGAACCAGACTCATTTGACTGAGTTGACACATCTTCTAGTTTTATAGAAAGAACTCTAAGCTGGCATAAGGAAAATTACCTCCCCATCATTCTTCCTGCATTTACTCTTGACCATCTATCCAAATCAATATTCACATGAAGTCAAGGTGATGTTTCCCAAATGTAAATGTAATTCTATTAACCTCCTTGCTTAAAACCTACAAATGAATTACCATTCTTTGGAGATAGAGTAAAAATTCACTATAATGACTTACAAGTTTCTATGAAATCTAGCTGCCATGCTTTCTCTTCAGCCTCAGCTTGAGCCACACTCCTAGGCCTCTCTGGCCTAACTACACTGGTTTTCTTTCATCTCTCCTCATCATCATACTCCCTCTTGCCTCAGGGTTTGTTGTTGTTGTTGTTGTTGTTATGTGCCGTCGTCATAGCGACCCCTCCTTGGGTTTCTGAGGCAGTATCACTACGGAAGTAGGATTGCCCAACCTTCCTTCCGAGGAGTGGCTGGTGGGTTTGAACCGCCAGCCGTCTGGTTAACAGGCAAGTGTCTTAGCCACTATGCTACCAAAAAGTCAATTTGGATTCACGGTCATGTTGTTAGGAGGAACCATTCCCTGGAGAAGAATATCAGTGCTTGGGAAAGTGGAGGGTCAGTGAAGAAGGGGAAGGCCCTCAACAAGATGGATTGACATAGTGGCTGCAACGATGGGGTCAGGTATAGCAAGGATCATGAGGCTGGCACAAGACTGGGCAGTGTTTTGTTCTGCTGTGCATGGGGTCACTATGAGTCAGAGACAACTTGACGACACCTAACAACAACAACAACAGCAACCCGTGGAACCAAGTAGAACTGTCCCATGGAGTTCTCTAGGCTATATTCTTTATGGGAGCAGATTGCCAGGTCTTTTTCCTGCAGGCCCACTGGAGGGGTTTGAATCGCTGACCTTTCTGTTAGCAGCTGAGTGCCTAACCATTATGCCACGAAAGCCCCTCAGGGTCTACACAAAGGAAATCTTGCAGCCTTAGAAACCGTATGGGGCAGTTCTACTCTGTCCTGTAGGGTTGCTATGAGTCAGAATCTACTTGACAGCAACAGGGTTTCTTTTAACGGGTATTGCTCCTGCCAACAGTACAGTTTTTTTCCTTTCCTCCCACTCATTTTTAACATCACTTCCTGAAAGATGCCCGCCCCCAACTTTCCTGCTTGATGCCAATCTTATAGAATTCCTCTTTCATAATACTGTTCACAGGTGCAATTTTTTGTATGATTACTAATTAACATAAGTTACCCCCAGTAAGCTGCTTATGGTCAGGGTCCATGTGTGATATCTCCAGCACCTTGTCCAGTGCCTAGCCCACAGTACACATACAAATATTTACTAAACAAAGGAATGATTTAATGTCTGTATTTATAACACTGGGAAAGCTCTTTTAAAAGTGCCATTGTATAGTTGCCATGGAATGAATGACAATAGTAACAGTGGGCAAGTGACTATTGCTTAGGAAGGACTGACACACACAACAGGGACCTGGACTATGTGTGGCTGCACACACAGCACCCAGGACCAAGCACTCCGCTCAGAGGGGGGTCCCAGTCCTTCTGCAGCTCCACGATCTACTTTAGCACCTAAGAAAATGCCCAAAAGGTCAGTGGCACTTGACTCTCCTTTACTGAGTTTCATTTAATTTTTGCAGGTATATTTCCAAAGAGTTCATGCCAATAGCTTGATAGCCAAGATGTTGCAAGTGTGGTACCTATTACCTACCCTAACTCAGCTTTAAATTGAATTTAAAAACAAGGGAACTAACTTAACTTTGATTTCAAACTGAAGGAATGTGGTTAACACAAGTGTCTTTGATTGCCTCTTGAGAAATATTTGTAAATCAAAGTTGGCAATGATTGTAATAGTGTAATGTATGTTTTCAAATTGTCTACCACAGAAGGAAATTACTTATCATTCAAATGTGTAAAATTAGGTCTAATAAATGAAAAATGTTATTTCCCTTGTAATTCTATTTAGGGAGATACTTTAGTTCAGAAAACATTTTTTGCACACCTAACAAGTAGTAAGTCCTCTGCTGGGTGGGGGTGGGGGAAGATGGAGAGATAGCATAGCCCTTGCTCTCAAGGGCCTCCCAGAAGAGAGAGGTAACAAAACATGATAACAGAAAATAACACATGCCATGTTGCAAGTGCACATTGTGCAAAATGAAAAGACAACACAGAGGCAGAGAAATTCATCCTATGAAGGAAATGAGAATGGTGCAGAGTTTTACAGGATTAAGATGAACTCACCAGGAAGACAGTAAGAGGCCCAGGGGATCCTAGTACAGCTTCCTAATTTTATAGATAAGAAAGGAGACCCCCCAAAAGAGTTGATCCCTCAGCTAGTTAGTACCAAAACCAGATCTTGAACCCAAAACTTCCTTTTAGGGAATTGTCTACTATATGACCAAGTTCTTACGTTTATTGGCTTTCCCCAATACATATCCATTGAGGGATGAAGTATCAAGCAAAATTTCATTTACTTTTTGTAAGGAGCAAGCTTCATCTCCTTGCCTCCAATCTACCCCTTTCTAATCTCCTCTGATTGTATCAGAAAACAAGTCTGATTTTGTCACTGACTGACTTTCCAAATGCCTTTAAAATAGCAAGCTGAGTTCTTCGTAAGGCCTCAAAGGCTCAGCATGCTCTGGCCCTGGCCCTTGATTTCCACCTCATCTTCCACCACTGTTCCTTCCTTCTCTAGGTCTAGACACACAGTACTTCCTTTGGTTCTTCAATCATGTCTTGCTTTCTCCTACCTCAGTGCCTCAGTATACACTGTTCTTTCTGTTTGGAACACTCTTCCTCCTTTTTTACTTGGCAAATGCCTACTGATATATTAGGCTCAGGTAAAATGTCATTGCCATGACTTTTAGACAGGGTTTATCCCTCTCTGCACTCTGTATATGGTTAGTATCTGTCTTACGCACTAGACCCTAAACCCCTAGAGGGTTGGGAGCACTCGCTGATGCATTCTCACCCATCAAGACAGTACTTAGATTTTTAGATAGGTAGACTAAGCTGCTGCAACACATGGATTTCAAAATCTCAATGGTTTATAAATCAAGAAGTTACATTTTTATTTTCCATGTGACAGCCCAGACTGGCAATGTCAGGTCTGTGGGCAACTCTGTTCCATGCAGCCATGTAGAAACTCAGGCTGAGGGAGGCCCTGCCATCTCCAATATGTGGTTTTCAAAGTGTTTGTGGCAACTGCCACCTTAAACAAAAAAAAAAAAAAACTCACTGCCTTCAAGTAGATTCCAACTCAAGGCAACTCCCATTGGGTTTCCAAGGGTGTAAATCTTAACAGAAGCAGATTGTCCCATATTTCTCTACAGAGCAGCTGGTGGGGGTTCAGACCACTGACCTTCTGGTTAGCAGCCAAATGCTTTAACCACTATACCACCAGTCGGATGAAAGTGGGAAAGAGCATAAATGTGCTTACATGGAAGAAGCTCGCTTTCCTTCCACTCCTATTCCTTTGGAGGTAATTTAGTCACGTGGCCATATAACTGCAAAGAACACTGAGACATGTGGGTTAGTAGGCCAGTCTTTGACCAAGCACTTCTTTATCATGTGGCGAGGGGAGAAAGGATTTTACCAGACAGCTGGCTGCTCCACTAGAGTGCTCAGTAAATATTTACTGAATATAATGTAAATTCATTTTATAACAGATTGGCTCATAAAATAAAGAACATCGCCTATGAGTAATAAGCTCCTTTTAAAAAATCATCTATATGAGGTTAAACAGTCAAAAATTACTCTAAAATGAAAAAGAAAAGGTAAGGGAGCAGGGAAGCTAGAATATTGGAAATGGTACAATTAGTAAAGAACAAATGAGAATAATGACACATTGTGAAAAATGCAACCAACATCAAAGAATAATTTATGTAGAAACTGTTAAATGGGAACCAAATTTGCTGAATAAACTCTCACCTTAAACACAATATTATTTAAATTTTTTAGATTAATTAATTTAAAAATCATTATTTTAAAAATAATCCTTTGTTCTGATAAGAGACAAGGTTGTAGAGGGAGCGAATAGTTGACCTGTGGGCTCAGGACCATAGTCATAGCAGACATCAAGCTCAATTGACATAACATACTACATAAAACATTGTTCCACCTCCTACTTTGCCAAGTAGCAACTGGGATCTTAAAAGGTTGCAAGCAGCCATCTAGATGCAATGATGGGTCTCTCCTTGTCCAGAGAAAAGAAGAATGAAGAAAACCAAAGATTCATGGAAACAATTAGTCCTAGCAACTGGTACACCATGTGATCCACAGCCTATAAGACTTTGACATCAGAAGAACTAGATGGTGCCTGGCTCCTACTGTCAACCACTCGGAGGGGGATCTATGTAGGAGATTCTGGATAAAGAGGGAGAACAATGTGGAACAAAATCATTTGGAAAAAAAAAGGGGGGGGACCAGGCTTGCTGGTCTGATTGAGCCTGGTGGAACCACTGAGACTGTGGCCCCTAGCTGCCCTTCAGGTCTGGAATTGAACCCACACCTGTGGCTTCCAGCCAAACAAAAGACAGGCATAGTAGTTGAACATTTACCTGAGGTAGATACACTCCTTGGAGAGAACAATCATGGAAGAAAGAAGAGCTGTCTATGCACAGGGAGACAGCTCAGGGGCAAGAGTGCATAGAGGGATGGACACAGGGAAGAGGTAACTATCGGGAGGAAGTGGGAGGGGAGCTGTTGCATTGGGGTATTGTAATCAGTGTTATGAGACAAAGTGTATGTGAACTGCTGTATGGAAAGCGAATTTGCTCTGTAAACTTTCACCCAAATCACAGTGAATAAATCAATAAATCAAAATAATGCTTTGTTTCAGATCATGCTATCAACACCCAAACTCATATTATGTTTTGTTCATTTTGTTGGCAGTATTTCAATATCCAAACAACTGGCTTCAATAAAAGGTAAGCAAGCCATGGGGTGACTGGGGCATATGTGCTTCTCTTCAAGCAGGATGGCATGTCAATATTTTTAAATGATGGGGCATGAAACAAAGTTAGGGATATAAGAGAGCTTATAGAGAGCACTGTTGGCACAGTGCCTAAGGCATGTGACTGCTAACCAGAAGGCTGGTGGTTCAAACCCACCAGCCACTCCTCAGAAGGAAGACTGGGCAATCTACTTCCATAGAGATATTGCCTCGGAAACCCAAGGAGGGCTTGCTATGAGTCGGATCAACTCAAAAGTAGTGAAGGTTTTTTTGTAGGTAGATTATCAAAAACATTTATGCCAGTCTTTTTAAAGATTTGGGAACTGAGGTCCAGTGATAGGAATTAGCTTAGTCAGTCTATCACAGCCAGAGCTAGGATGAGAGCATGGATCCCCTGGTTCCCAATTAAGTAATCTTCCCAGGTGTCCAACTGGGCTCTCCATGGGCTGCATCCTCAGTCTGTCCAGAGCAGAACCATGAGTAGATATCTGACACATGAATGCTCAGTGGAACTTAAGATGCAATCAACTCCCGATTGCCTCTGCTGATTGAGCAAAAACACATTATGGCCAATTCCCAAAGTATAAATATTTGCCCTTGCAATTCAATTTTAAGAGTAGTGAAAGAATAACACTGCCATAGAAATAACAATATAAGAAGAGGAAAACACACATACTTGGATCATTATCTTATTCTAAAATGTGTGCCTTAGAATGTTTGCAGAGGAACAAACACATCCATTTTTTTAAAACAGCCAGCAAGATATTATTATTTTGCTATTATTTTTCTTTCCTGGATAGCTGGCTGCCTCTCTAGAAGAGGATTTTTATATTTTTACTTAAACGAAGCTCCATCTTCATGAAAATATTACTATTTTTACACTACAACAACACAATAGACCAATCATACTTTTTTACAATTTATACAATTTCAGGAACTTTGGTAAGTGTTCCATATATTTCTAACACAATCTTTTCCCTTCAAGACAGTTTTGCAGTGGAAATTTTTAAGGCATACTGAAGTACTGGGTTGTCCTTTTGATTATGTTTACTACTCCATCTTCAGAACTAGAACAGACCATTAAGAACCGGTTGGTGTTGAGTCAACTCTGACTCATGGTGAGCCCATGTTTGTCAGAGTAGAACTGTGCTCCATAGGGTTTTCAATGGCTGGATTTGGGGGAGTAGATTGCCAGGCCTTTCTTCCAAGGTGCTTTTGGGTGGACACGAACCTCCAACTTTTCAGTTACCAGGCAAGCACATGAACATTTTACACTACCCAGGGACCTCCAAAACTGGGTAAGAGCCTTCAAATAAATACTCAGTGAATTAATAGCATGTTTAGGAAACCCCACAGCATAAAAACTGAGTGAGGAAATAGCAGGAAAGGGAGACAGGAGCACCTTTTTTACCACTCTCTCCTCCACCCCCATGTCAGAGGCAAGAAAGCTAATAAAAAAAGGCCAAAAGAGAAATATCAATCATCTGAATTTTTAATGGCACTTAGCTCTTTGCAATATGCTTTCATATACATGCTCATAACTCTATGAGGCACACAGAGTAGGAGTTAGGAGCCAACAAGCTAAGTTTATTAAAGGAAGGACCCAACAATTAAAAGAGGAAACCAAACTTTTTGCAAAATATCATCAGTGTTGGTAGGATAGCAGCAGCTCTTTGTTATCTTTTATTTTTAATATTTTCTACTTCTATTTTTACCATGAGCATATGATGTTTATAGTCTGGGAAGGGGATATGCATGCTGTTTTTCAAAAAAAAAAAAAAAAGGGGGGGGGGAGAGAAAGTGGCTAGTCCAGACGGAAAGCCCATCCACAGAGCAGTCAAACCAAAACTTCCTCAGAAGGCTGGAAAATGTCTACAATCAACAGCTTCCATGGGATGCCCTTGAAAGGAGATATTCCAAGGTGGCAGATCTGTTTATGGGCTTTCAAGTCTTTCCTTTGCCACTTCCTACAATGTGACCCTAAGGTTCTTAATCTCTTGGTGCATCATTATCCAATATATAAAATTTAGACACAAATAGTCCCTACCTCCACGGGTTTTACCAAGGATTAAATAAGATTATGATTAGAAGGAGCCTGGCACATAGTAAGCCATGCAAGGAAGATGTCTAACTTTTTTGCACATTTAGTCACTGCTTGAAAATCCACTTCTTCCTCACTAGGAAGGCCTACAAAGGAGAGTAAGTGGCTATTGTCTTCCATGAAAAATCTCAGCCCCAGTAGAGCAGCTTCTACTAAGTGTCTACCTATTCTTGATTAATTATTAAGTTAATTGGCCCAAATTATAAAAGATATATTTACCTCTCAGGAATTAATGAGACTGTGGAGGTTCATGGCAGAATTTTCACCCTCCATGTGGAAAACTTCACCACTTGTCAGTCAGTTTGTTATACTGTGGAAGCTTTCAAGTTGCTGTGATGGTAGAAGTTATGACACCAATATTTCAAATACTAGCAGGGTCACCCATGGTGGACAGGTGTCAATACAGCTTCTAGACTAAGGGAGACTAGAAAGAAGAATGTAGCAGTCTACTTCTGAAAGAAGTGACCACTGAAACTTTAGAAACAGCAGTGAAACACTGTCTGACATAGTACTGAAGATGAGCCCTTCAGGTTGGAAGGTACTCAAAATACAGCTAGGGAAGAGCTGCCTTCTCAATGTAAAGTTGACTTTAATGATGTGGATGTAGTAAAACTTTCAGGATCTTCATTTCCTGATGTGGCAAGACTCAAGATGAGAAGAAATAGCTACAAACCTTAACAACTAGAATGTGAAATGTACAAAGTATGAATCTAGGGAAATTGGAAATCATCAAAAATGAAATGGACCAAATAAAGATCCATATCCTAGGCATTAGTGAGCTGAAATGGACTGGTATTGGACATTTTGAATCAGACAATCATATATATGGTCTACGATGCTGGAAACAACAAATTAAAGAGAAATGGCATTGCATTCACTGCATTCAAGATCTATTCTGAAGAACAATGCTGTCAGTGATAATATCCATATACTTACAAGGAAGGCCTTGACTACATCTGTGGCAAGAGGCGGTGGAAAAGCTCAACATCTTCAGCCAAACCAGGCCAGGAGCTGATTGTGGAACAGACCATCAACTGCTCATATGCAAATTCAACTTGAAGTTAAAGACAATTAAAACAAGTCCAA
>NW_006921788.1:1083305-1086243 GCF_000298275.1 Orycteropus afer afer
GGCTGCGATGATGGGCTCAAGTATAGCAGGGATTGTGGGGCTGGCGCGGGATCGGGCAGTGTTTCGTTCTGCTGTGCATGGGGTTGCTATGAGTTGGAAACGACTCGACGGCACTTAATAACAACAATAACAACACAAGGAAGGCCAGTTAATACTACTATTATTCAAATTTATGCACCAACCACTAAAGCCAAAGATGAAGAAATTGAAGATTTTTACCAACTTCTGCAACTTAAAATCAATAAAAAAATGCAATCAAGATGCATTGATAATTACTAGTGACTGGAATGTGAAAGTTGGAAACAAATAAGTAGCATTGGTAGCTGGAAAATATGATCTCAGTGACATAATTGATACCAGAGATTGCATTATAGAATATTACAAGACCAATGAATTATTCATTGTAAATACTTTTTTCCAAAAGCATAAACAGCAACTCTACACATGGATCTTGCCAGATGGAATACACAGTAATCAAATCGACTACATCCATGGAAGGAGACAATGTAGAAGCTTATTACCATCAGTAAGAACAAGGGCAGGGGCTGACTGTGAAACAGATCACAGGGGCTAGAACGCTCCTTAGAAACAAGGATGGAGAGATTTTTGTGTCACGTACTTTGGACATGTTATCAGGAGGGACCTTGATAAATCAGAGAGTCAGTGAAAAAAATGAAGAACCTCAACAAGATAGAATGACACAGTCACTGCAACAATGGAGTCAAGCATGGCAACAACTGTGACGATGGCGCAGGACTGAGCAGTGCTTTGCTCTGTTATACATATGGTCACTGTGATTCGGAACCAACTCAACAGCACCTAACAACAGCAACAACATGTGAGAAACTCATGTTCAATTCCTGGCTAATGTACCTCAAGCACAGCCACCACCTGTCAGTAGAGGCATGTGTGTTGTTATAATGTTGAAGAAGTTTCAGTGGAGCTTTCATATTGAGATGCAGATTCAGATTAGGAAGAAAGGCCTGGTGATCAATTTCCAAATATGAAAATCCCATGGGTCACAATAGTCTGATCCTATTGTGCATGGGTTCTCCATGAGTCATGGGTCAACTTTTCGGTAGTTAATAACAATAAGGAATTAATATTGTTTTCTCCAAACAAATTGCTTCTAAACAATAGCACTATTTATAAACAGAGTTTATTCTTCAGTCCTTTCTTAGTTAACTCATGTTGCTATAGCAGAAATATCACAAGTGGTAGCTTTTACAAACAGAAATGTATTTTCTCACAGTTTAGGAGGCTAGAAGTCCCAGTACAGATAACCAGCTCTCAGGGAAGGCTTTCTCTCTGTGTCTGCTCTGGGGAAAGGTCTTTGTCTATTTTCAGCTTCTACTCATAGGTTCCTTGGTTATCTTCATGTGGCATGGCATCTATCTTCCACCATCTCTACTTGCTTCTCTGCTTGCTTAATCTGTTCTTTTATATCTCAAAAGAGATTGACTTTAAAACACTCTACAATAATTGTTGTTGTTGTTGTTATGTGCCGTCGAGTCGGCCCCGACTCATAGCGACCCCTCCTTGGGTTTCTGAGGCAGTATCACTACGGAAGTAGGATTGCCCAACCTTCCTTCTGAGGAGTGGCTACTGCCTCATTAACACAACAAAGAAAAAACATTCCCAAATGAGATTATAACCATTACAGAGGCTAACCAAAATACCTATTGCTGTCAAGTTGATGCCAACACACAGTGACCATATGGGGCAGAGTAGAACTGTCCCATAGAGTTCCCAAGGCTGTAGTCTTTACAGATGCAGATTGTCACATCTTTCTTCCATGGAGTGACTGGTGGATTTGAACTGCAGATCTTTCAGTTAGCAGCCAAGCATTAAACTACTGTTCCACCAGGGCTCCTTCAAGTCAAGGCTACCACCATTAAAAAAAAAAAAAAAAAATTAGCTCAAGGTTACCACTGTTAAAAAATGTTATTTCAAGCACATACACATCAAAAAAGGCCAAGTGTTAGGTAAAAGAAATATCTCCATGTCCTAGTGTTTCCATGAGTAAAAAAATAGCAAGCAACTGAGGACAGTTCCAACTCTAAAACTGGATTACCTGGGTGTGGCAGATGTGGAGAAAAGAGGTGGCTAAGGACAGAGGAGAAAGAGCCAATCAAAGAATTAGGAATTTTCTAAAGTTGGAAGTATAGGATAGATGGAGGGCAGCTACTGGGCAAACAGAAGTAGGGAATGGTAGGTACAAGTCAAAAGTCAGGGTGAGTCTGAGAACCAGGCACTAAAGAGGAAATCTGGGAACAAGAAGTTAAGAACACATGTTGGAACCCATTCACTCAACACATATTTGTTAAGCAGATACCACGTTGTAGGAACTGTGTTGAAAATTCAACAGAGAACAAGACAGGCAAACAAAATCTGTCTCCATGAATCTTGTTTTCAACATGGATTCAAAATCCAGCTCTGCCACTTGCTGGTTATATGTCCTCAGCAAGATCACATTTTATATATAAAATGGTAAAATAATGTGCTCATCGATTGGAAGACTCAACACAATAAGACAACAATTCTTCCCTAATTGATCTTTAAAGTTAACACAATTCCACTCAAAATCTCAGAAAGCTTTTTGTAGATAAAGAAGCTTATTCTAAATTTTGCATGGGAAGGAAAAGGCAAAACAATTTTGAAAAGGAATGAAGTGGCAAAAATCACTCTCCCCAACCTTAAGGCTTATTATATAGTTGCAGTAATCAAGACTGCAATTCTAACATTGCTAAAATGGCCAGGAGGCCACATGTTCTGACCTCTTCTAATCCCACAAGAGGAAGACAGGATTACCAGCAGTAACCCAAGGCCTATTACTACAGGGCCAGACATGCTGCCTCCCTCCAGCCCTTTCACCAACTGTTCCTCCCAAAGCACCACCACCTCTCTCCTAGATTTGATAATTTGCTGCAGTGGCCAC
>NW_006921788.1:1086539-1090660 GCF_000298275.1 Orycteropus afer afer
CAAACTAGCCAATCATAGCATCAGAACTCTAAGCACCTGAGAGAGAGTGGGAACCTCCCAGAACATTGTATTGTGCCACGCTCAATAGAAATACTCCACGTGGATAACATTTAGAATCAGGAGCTCCTCAGTTGCTCATTCCACCACTGAGTTTACAATGACTTACGGGTAGAAAAGCCATACTAAGTAATGTACTACACCACAAACATCTTAGCCATAACCAACCATCTTCAGAGTATAAGTCTCCGGGCCTGGGGGCTCAGGAGCATGGTCTTGGGGAATATCAAGGTCAAATGGCATAACATAACCTACAGAGACAATGTTCGACATCCCACTTTGGTAAGTAGTGACTGGGGTCTTAAAATCTTGTGAGTGGCCATCTAAGATAAAACTATTGGTCTCTTATGGTCTAGAGCAAAGAAGAGTAAAGAAAACCAAAGGCACAAAGGAACAATTAGTCCAAAGAACTGAAGGACTATGTAAACCCCAGCCTTCACCACACTGAGACAAGAAAAACTAGATGATTTCCGGCTATCACTACTGACTGCTCTGAAAGGGATCACAATAGGAGGTCCTGGGTAGAGTAGGAGAGGAATGTGGAACAAACCTCAAAATAATAAATTTTAAAAAAGACCAGGCTTATTGGTGTGACAGAGACCAATGGAACCCCTGAGACTGTGGCATTCAGACACCCAATCCTGAGCTCATCCCTGTGGCTCAACTTTCAGGCAAAAAATTGGCAAGCAAATAAAGTGAACAATAACACCAGGGACATACACTCCCAATCAGCTTTATGAGATCAAAAGAGTAGCATTTGTCTAGGGGTAAATTTCTGAAGGCAGGAAGAGGTAGGAAAGAAGTTTGACTAGAAATGGTAAATAAAGGGAAGAAGTGGGGAGAGTGCGGTTACACTGTAGGGATTACAATCAATGTCACAAAGCAAAATGTGTATGGATCATTAAATAGAAAACCAATAAACTCTGTAGACTTTCACTACATCACAATAAAAAGTTTTTTTTAAAAAAGAAAAAAGCTCTGATTCTGAGACCAAAAGAATTAGATGGTGCCTGGGTAGCACTACTGACCATTCTAACCAGTATCACAATAGATGGTTTGGAATGGAAAGAAAATGTAGAACAAAACTCATATTCTTAAAGGCCAGACTAACTGGACTGCTTGAGACCAGAGGACACTCTGAGACTTTGCTCTGGGATACTCTTTCAACTATAAAGCAAAATTATCCCTTACAGTCACCTTTTAGCAAAACAACAGAATGGCACACAAAATAAAGAATATTACCAATAAGTACAGTGCTGTACTAAAAAAATTATCTATATGAGCCCAAAAGCTCTATATTTACTCTAAAGCAAAGATGAGAAGATAAGGGCACAGGGAGACTCGAAGACCAGGGACAGAACCACCAGAATATAATACAAGAAAATATTGAGACATTGTGAAAAATCTAACTGTTACTGAACAATTTGTATAGAGATTGTTAAATTGGAACCTAATTTAACCTCTGTAAATTTTCACCAAAAGCAAAAAAAAACATCACTGCCATCTAGTTGATTCTGACCCATAGCAACCCTACAGGACAGTGGAGAACTGTCCCATAGGGTTTCCAACACCGTAAATCTTTACAGAAGCAGACTGTCATATCCTTCTCCCATGACACAGCTTTTGGTTAGCTGCTGAAGGCTTTTAACCCTGTACTACCAGTTTACCAAAAACAAAATATTATTTTTTAAGGAATGTAGTAGGAGCTCTGGTAGCATAGTGCCTAAGGCACTTGACTGCTAACCAGAAGGCTGGTAGGTTGGGCAATCTACTTCTACAGTGATACTGCCTTGGAAACCCAAGGAGGGGTCACTATGAGTAGGCTCCGACTCGACAGTGCATAACAACAACAACATAGTAATGGTGGAGGGATAAACACACAGATTACCAGAAGAGATTAAAGAACCCAGAAAAGGACCTATACAAATATGCCCGACTGATTTTGACAAGTATGAATAAGCAATTCAATGGAGGAAGGATAGCCTTTTCAACAAATGGTGCTGGAACAATTGGTTACCCACAGACTAAAAAATCAACGTCAGTCAACCTAAGCCTCACACATTATAAAGAAATTGACCTCAACTGAATAACAAAGTTGAACATAAAATACAGAACTATAAAAGTTTAAGAAAAATAATATAGGAAAAAACCTTCTATATGAGGAAAAATTGATAAACTGGATGTTATGAAATTTTAAAACTTTTCCTCTGTGATAAATTCTGTTAAGAGAATGAAAAGACAATATTAACACCGGGAGAAAATATATGTAAAGTACGTTTCCTACAGATCAGAAAACCAAAACATAGAGCTAAGTAAGGTGCTTTCCCCAAGCCACGAAGCAATCAGGATTCACCTTAACTCCACTGTTGTAATTGCTTCTAAAGAAACTTAATCCCCATTGTTTAAAGACCCAGGATCAGATACTACCATGTCCCACTCCCAGATGGGGGGCAAAAGAGCCAAAATACAGGGTAACATTGACAAATATCCTCCCACCCTTTTCCTTATAATATTCTTGGAAGATATAGCCCCAAGCCTAGGGAAGGGTTATTTCTAACCTAGGAGGCATCTTTGCCCCTTTCTTCTCTCGTAGCTCTGCGGAAGGGCTCCGACCTGGAAAAAGCCATGGCCACCTTTGCTCTGACTTTCAGAAATTCTTCTGACCCTGATGGCAAACTTGGAAAAGCTATTGCCAAAAATCTGCTACACACCCAATTCGGGAATTTCACAGAGGTAAGGAAATCAACAAGCATGAAGAAAGAGGGGCTGCCCCATACTGGCTGTCCTGAAGAGCACACATCAGCTAAAGGCCACCCTCATGTTGTTTTGTAGATACTTGCTAAGCGGCTACCATAGCCAAGCAGTGAGCTAGGCCCTGGGGTCAATGCAAAGAACAACTAATAATGCAGCAAAGTAAACAAATATGCTGAAGAGGAGTTAGAAATATTCAAAGGGCTGTGAAAGAATATGCTGTAAGAGAGTAGAACAGAGGGACTCCCCTGAGGCTGTTATCAAAGGGCTCCTGGAAATTTAAATTATATGCTGAGATCTGAAGAATGAACAGGAGGTAGCAAGGCAAGGGGGAGGAGCAAGAATAAGAACAATGGCAGTTTGAGCTGGGGACTTGGCCCTGTGCAAAGGCCTGAGGCAGATCAAAGATCTGGAAGGTCAGTATCGGCAAGGAAACAATGGAAGTGGGAGATGGTTGGAGATGAGGCTGAAGGGGGGGGCAAAAGCCAAATCTTATAGAGACACAGCCTGAAGCCAAGAGGAAGCCATGAATTCTTTCTAACCCCAGTACTAACAGATAACACCAGTTATAGTGTGGCAATAGACTAAGGCAGAGGGGAGAACAGAGAAGAAGAGAGAGTAACTGTGGAGAAACCATCAAACAAAAGATGAGGACAGTGGAAATGGAGAGGAAACAGACAAATATGAGAGACATATGGAAGTTAGAAAGAACAGAATCTGATTGTTGATTGGCTTGTGAGGGCTGAAGGACAAAAGGGAACAAAGACTGAGAATAGGTGGTGGTTCCATTGCCAAAGAAAGAGAGATGACAGTAAGTAGATACAGGGTTAGGTGGAGGGAAGTGGAGAAGAGATGAGTTCTGTTAGACTGTGTCAATTTTAAGATGTTCATGAAACACTCAAGTGGACATACTGAGACAGCAGCAGGATTTGTGAGTAGAGAGATTAGAATAGACATCTGTGTCTGAACTACAAAACTGAGATTTTGTATAAAGATGGCCACTGACCTGAAAGGGGTTCCTAAATCACTGAGGAGTTGATTTCTCAAAACCGAGTCATTATAGAATAACACCTTCAGTATTTTTCCATATTTGCCTAACATTACTTAGAATGTTTTCTTTAACTCTGTACTTAAATAACTTTATTTGATAAGGATACTTTGTCATAATTTAAAATATAAATTCAGTAGGTGAAAGTGGGAGATGAGAGTGAAAATAAAATAAATGACCGTGAATTCTTTTTCAATGTCTATTCTTATATCTGGTAGCATAGTGCCTAAGGCACTTGACTGCTCACCAGAAGGCTGGTGGTTCA
>NW_006921788.1:1098050-1105818 GCF_000298275.1 Orycteropus afer afer
GCAGAATTTTCAATTTTATTGGTCATTCTCCACAGCTTGGGAGTTCAAGTACTTTCAATGCCTGAACCTCTGAGGCCGACTTTCACAAAGACGTTTCATTCATTGTAACTTCCCAAGTCCCCTCCCTTATCTTTCATTTTCTTCCCAGCCCAACACTGTAAGCCTCACATAGATGTACTAAGAAAACTCAGGAGAGAGCTCTTCACCCTTCCTCTGATGAAGTATTATCTCATCCTATAGTGTTCCAGAGACCAAGACCCAACATTTGGACCAGCTATGCTTGCTAAGCCTCAGAAATTATAAATCTAAGAATTTACCCAACACGTAAGGTAAAGTCCCAGACGTTTCTCTCTAGCACCATTTTAACAGGAGGCAGATGTGTTTATCAGAAGCATTCAAAGAAAATTATTTGATAAAAGAAAAATGGAGGGGTTGTGAGATTGAGGAAATTAAAGAAATTCAATATGTACAGCTTTCAAAGTCTTCCTGCTTTAAGCTATTTCCTTAGAATTGAGTTGGTCCCCTGGGAAGGGGGGAAGAGCAGGAAAGAACTTCATTGCTTTCTTCTTTTTTTTTTTTTAATAAACATAGGGCCCACACCATGTGCCAAGTACTATCTAAGGGGCTTTATAAATATTAACTCCTCTAAACCCCCTAATACACCTATGAAGTAGGTACTATTATTATTTTTCTTACAGATGAGGAAACTGAAGCACAAGGGTTTTGACTTTCTCAGTCATACAACTAACAGGTTTGAGAGTTTTCTACCCTCCTTGAGGACCTTGTTATTATTTTTTTTTTAATATTAGACTTTGTTGTGAGCAGTAATGTTATAACTCAACAAAAATAGCTGTACATATATCAGGCACTGTGCAAGAGAGAGGAATACCAGCTGGGTCCTGGAGAACCATTTGGCATTCCTCAAATAGAACTCTGTAGGCTGCTCCTCTCAAAGCCCTTCATGTCTCAGTAGCAAGTAGCTGAATATGGCAAACTTGGTGACCAAGGAAAAGGTCGAATTCACACCTTTCAGAGAAAGAAAAAGAGGCCCTTACCAATGGTGTGATGTGGAATCTTGGAGCCATTCCAACCTTGTGGGCTTCCAGTAAGACTTTCTGAAAATCCATCCCAGATGGAAAGTCACACTCCTCTGAGGGGGTATCAATTATAGAATCTTTTTTTTTTTTTTTTTGCCTGATGTGCACATGTCCACATTAAACCATCAGTGGCAGATAAATCATTAAGCATGATGCGAAGAAACTCATCACAGAACCCCATTTCTTGGTTCTAGTCCCAGAGCGTGAGCTCTACTTTTAAAACAAAAGTGCCATTTTGAAAATGTTACTAGTCATCATAGGTGAAATTATGGTTGCAAATTAATCTTGGGACCCCCTCAGTTGCAAGGAACAACCTACTCAAATTGCATACACACACACAGAAGAAAAAGGGAAATGTTACATTTACCAATGAGATATGTAGTTGTTGTTGTTAGGTGCTGTTGAGTCAATTCTGACTCATGTAACCTCATATGTGCAGAGCAGAACTGCCCCACAGGGTTTTCAAGGTTGTGACATTTAAAAGGACATTACCAGGCCTGTCTTCCAAAGCACCTCTGGATGGATTTGAACTATCAATTCTTCTGTTAGTAGTTTAGCAGTTAAACATTTGTGTCATCTAAGAACTCCTATCAATAAGATAAAAGGGCATATAATGAAATGAAAGGTAAGAGAATATAATTATTGTTCACAAAAGACTGAAAATACTAATTGAAAAGCAAAGCCAAGGTTTCTCTTTTAGTGTCTCTTAAATCACTTGGTTTCTTGTCTCCACTTCTCTCTGAATATCGTCACCATTCTGCTCTCCACTTTTCTCTTTCTCTCTCCTCCTTGGCCAATTCTTTCTCTTACCTGGCAAAAAAAGCCAAACCCAACATCCTTATCACTGACTTGATTTCAATTCTTTTTGTAAAACTCCAAAAGATCCTCAATAGCATCTCAGAATCCCAGTGTCCAGGTGAGAAACTCTGGTTGGCTTGATTTTAGTACAGACTACTCTGGATGCAAATACCTGTGGTCAGAGACACAGGCCATATATGTTTATCCAGAAAGGAATATGAGACCAGACTCTTTGGAGTTCATATGGGCAGATGCTCAAAGAAAGAGGGGAGAACGTGGGGAAAAAATAGGAAATTATAAGGATCTCTAGGACTAGAAAGGCAAAGGTCCTTGCTTCTCAGATATGGGCTCAGGACAAGTGCCTTGGTAGAATAATCTCATTTCTTATTCCATGTGAAACTTTTGGGCATTGTCACTGTATAAAAGGAGCTAACCTGAGCCTCCCTGGGAAGTTTTCCTGTGATTAAATATAGCCAAGCTATTCCTATACAAGAACTACAAGTACCATTGCAATTTGGTGAGCATGACAGAAATTTACCCAACCCTAGAACCCCTAATTTTCTTTATTTTAGCAGCTAAAAATGGGCCCAAGTATGACATTAGGATTGGTAATTTCATTACTTCTTTGTAAGAAAGGAGGAAGCCTGGAAGAAACCCAACAGGAGTCCTGCTCATCAGCTGACCTTCAGCGTAAGCAGAGCTGAGAAGAACTCTTGCAGAGATGAGTTCATGAATTCGGACAAGGCTGCCCCAGCCTCTTGACAAGAGGCAATAACCCAGGAATCCAGGCCTGAGAGATATAGGAGGCTGTCTTCTTTACTCTCATTTTAATCTAAGATGTGTGGATTCAAGTTTCCCTTCAATACTTTTAGAGGTACAATTGTGAAATAAGCAAATTCTGGAGGTGACATAGCATAAAGCCAGGGGGTGTGAGCATGGTGTCCATTCCAGCACACTTGAGGAACACCATGCATTCCTGTTATAAGTTTTCAATACTTAAACCATAATTCTAAATTAAAAAAAAAAATGTTAATACTCATTTGGTAACAAAATATGAACTCTGTCTAACTAGAGGCTGTTTCTGGGCAGTGTAGTGCCTAAAGCATTTGACTGCTAACCAGAAGACTTGGGGTTCAAACACACCAGCCTCTCCTCGAAAGACAGGTTGGGCAATCTACTTCCATAGAGATACCACCTCGGAAACCCAAGGAGGGGTCGCTTTGAGTTGGAAATGACTCGATGGCAATGAGTTTCAGTTTTTAGCGTCAGTATTCAGAGTGTGGTGACTTAGTTCCTAAAACATTTGACTGCTAACCAGAAGGTGGGCGGTTCAGTCTAGGAAGACTGGGTAATCTACTTCCTTAAAGATTTACTGCCTTGGAAACCCAAAGAGGGTCACTGTGAGTTAGAATCAACTCAATAGCAGAGGGTTTGGTTTTTTTGGTTAGAGAAGTCTCAGGCATAGAGAGACAGACCAGAAAGAGAAAGGGCCCAAGCCCTTGTCACAGAAGCTCTACTATCAGCTCTGTGAAGCTGAGAAAGCCCCCTGACTTTTCTGAGTGACTCTTATTTTTCACACGTAAATTTGAAACCAGATTGCTCCTGTGACTTTAAAAAAGTTGCAGTCAGACTTACGAAGGCATATAAGTACTTCAGGAATAAAAAGTATACCATTTATGAGTCTGATGCCTATTCAAACTATAGACTAACAAATCATTATCATCACTACTTTTATTAATAGCCCCTTATTAATAACATCTATTACACTCAAAAAAAAAAAAAAAAAAAGTCCTATCCCTGGGTGGCATGGATGGTTAAAAGCACTTAACTATTAACCTAAAGGTTGATGGTTCAAACCTACCCAGTGACATCGTGGAAGAAAAGACTGGCAATCTGCTTCTGAAAGGTCACAGTCTTGAAAAACCTGTGGAGCAGTTCCACTTATATATATGGGGCCACCATGAATCAGAATCAACTTGACAGCAAATAACAGCTGGCTTACAGCCAAGAAAACCCTACAAAGGTTCTACTCTAAGATATGGGGTAACCATGAGTCAGAATAGACTCAACGAGAAAGAGGTTGCTTCTTTTGTTTTTTTTTGTTATGACACTCAGGCATTGCCATATTGTCTTTTACTTAATTCTCTAAACAGCTCTGAGAGATTAGTATTATTGCCTCTATTTCACAAAAGAGAAGGAAACAGACTGATTGACTTACTCAGGGTCATAGCAACAAGAGGCAGATCAAACCCAGGATTCCAAGCCAGGCCTGTTTGTGCCACAGTCTGGCTTCTTCCTATGATACCATGAGTGTATATAAAACTACCAAAGAAGAATCTCTCTAATACTTCAGTTTCATAACTAATTATTATTGTTGCTGCTGTTGTTATGTGCCATTGAGTCGGACCCGCCTCATAGAGACCCCTCCTTGGGTTTCTGAGGCAGTATCACTACACAAGTAGGATTGCCCAACCTTCCCTCTGAGGAGTCGCTGGTGGGTTTGAACTGCCAGCCTTCTGGTTAGCAGTCAAGTGCCTAGGCACTATACTACCAGAGTTACTAATTATTATTATATTATGAAATTATATTCAATTTGATTATAACAAATTATTCTCCAAATAAGAAGATGGAATGGAAGGGAAGGAGGACGCAGTAGCAGCAGTTCACATATCTAGAGCCCAAAGAGAATTACTAAGAAGAGCTAAGAACAAAGACCTGATGAAGTGGATGACCCTTGAAGAATGAAGAGAACCAAAGATGCATGAACTGGTACAACATGTGATCCTCAGCCTATATGATCTGAGACCAGAAGAACTAGATGGTGCCCAGCTACCACTGTCAAACACTCAGAGGGGGATTGGTAGAGGAGATTCTAGACAGAGTGGGAGAACAATACAGTACAAAACTCAAAATCATTAAAAAAAAAAAAAAAAAGTTTGCTGGTCTGATAGAAACTGGTGAGACCCCTGACACTATTCGCCCTAGTTACCCTTCAGGTCTGGACCTGAACTTACTCCTGTGGCTTCTAGCCAAATAATAGAGAGGTATATGGGGTGAACATTTACATCAGGTAGATACACTTCTTGGAGCGATCAATTATGGGAGAACAGAAGGGCAGTGTTTAAACAGGGAGAGAGCTAGAGGGACAGGAGGGCATGGGAGGGAAGGACACAGGGAAGAAGTAACTATGGGGAGGAAGAGGGAGGAGAGCTGTTACATTGTGGGGAATTGCAGTCAATGTCATGAGACAAAATGTGTATGAACTACTGTATGGAAAATGAATTTGCTCTATAAACTTTCACCCAAAGCACAATAAAAATTTTTTTTAAAAAATTACAAAAACAGGAAAAAAGGGATATATTAAAAGCATGATCCAAACAGTTAAAAAAGAAAGAAAGAAATGGATGGTCTTTGAAAACATTATGCTAAGTGAAGTAAGTCAATCACAAAAGGACAATATTCTATGACCTCATTTATTTGAAATATTGCATAGACGAGGCAAGTGTATAGAGACCAAAGTTTATTACTGGTTAGCAGGAACACTAATGGTGCAAAGGTTAAGTGCTTGGCTCCTTACTAAAAGGTTAATGGTCCAAATCCACTCAACAGCTCCACGAGAGAAAGACCTGGCAATCTGCTCCCATGAAAATTATAGCTTAGAAAACTTAATACAACAGTTTTACTCTATCACATGTGGTAGCTATGAGATGAAATTGACTAGAAGGTACCTAACAATAACAATGAAGGCTGGTCGGAGGGACTAAGACAGAGCTCTTGTGCTTAGGAAGCATTAAGCATTTACTAATAACCAAAAAACAAACTCACTGCCACCAAGTCAATTCCGACTCACAGAAGCCCCCTCTGGGTTTTCAAGGCAGTAAACCTTTATGGAAGTAGATTGCCCAGTCTTCCTTCTGCAGAGTGGCTGGTGGGTTTGAACCAACCTTCTGGTTAGCAGTCAAATGCCTTAGGCATTATACCACCAGAGCTCCTTTGAGCATTTCTTAATGGTAGGAGCAAACCTGGCAATGGATACTGGTGATGGTTGCATAATGTAACTAAAGTAATTGGTGTCACTGAAGTATACATGTAAAATGTTGAACATAATGAGAAAAAAGAAAAGAATTTGAAAATAATACAGTAAAAATAAAATGTTTCTCTCCTGACCACTCTCTGTTGTTCAGGCTTAATTTTCTAAAGAATTCTCCCTATTGAAGAAGGCAATGGAATTCTTTTCATCTGTGTTAGCTGTAGCCCATGGTTTTTCTTGAAGTGTAAATAGCCAAAAGGGGGACATAGAAGATGGGAGGGAGGGTAGTAAAAGCTGGAGGGAGAGTATCTTCTACGCCAAGGTACATGCCAGGTGGAGAGGTAGAAACGCTGCCATGGAGGTCAGAAACATAGGCTTGACTACCAGCTCTGCTCCTGCTTGCCTCCTCTGTGCATCTCTGATTCTTCCTTAGCAAAAGGGGGCTCTGTGACCAGATATTCCCTAAGATACTTTCTCAAAAGGGAAGAACACACTCAGCATTTCTCAATCTGAAAGAAGTGAAGAAACAATTCAAGCCTCGAGTTGAAATACTGAAAGATTCTATGGACAATATATTGAATGATGCAGGAAACATCAAAAGAAAATGGAAGGAATTGGTTCATGTTCATCCATTTCAGGAGGTGGCATATGATCAAGAACCAATGGTATTGAAGGAAGAAGTTGAAGCTGCACTGAGGAAAGTGGCAAAAAACAAGACTTCAGGAATTGATAGGATACCCAATGAGATGTTTCAACAAATGGATGTTGCACTGGAGGCATTCATGCGGCTATGCCAAGAGATTTGGAAGACAACTACCTGGCCAACTGACTGGAAAAGATCTATATTTGTACCCATTCCAAAGAAAGGTGATCCCACAGAATGTGGAAATTATCACACAACATCATTAATACCACACACAAGTAAAATCTTACTGAAGATAATTCAAAAATGGTTACAGCAGTATATTGACAAAGAACTTCCAGAAATGCAAGCTAGATTCAGAAGAGGACATGGAATAAGGGATATCCTTGCTGATGTCAGATGGATCTTGGCTCAAAGCAAAATATACTAGAAAAATGTTTATTTGTGTTTTATTGACTATGCAAAAGCATGGATCATAACATATTATGGATAACATTGAAAAGAATGGAAATTCCAGAACACTAGATTGTGCTCATGAGGAACATGTACATAGACCAGGAGACTGCTGTTTGAACAGAACAAGGGGACACTGCATCATTTAAAATCAAGAAGGTAGTGCATTAGGGTTGTAACCTTTCACTATACTTATTCAATCAGTATGCTGAACAAATTATCTGACAAATTGGACGATATGAACAAGAACATGGCATCAGGATTGGAGAAAGACTCATTACCAACCTACATTATGCAAATGACACAACTTTGCTCATTCAAAGTGAGGATGACTTGAAACACTTACTGATGAAGATTCAACATTACAGTCTGCAATATGGATTACACATCAATATAAAGAAAACAAAAATCCTCACAATGGGACAAATAAGCAGCATCAAGATAAATGGAGAAAAGACTGAAGTTGTCAAAGATTTCATATTACTTGATTCTACAATCAACACCAATGGAAGCAGCAGTGAAGATATCAGACATTGTATAGCATTGGGCAAATCTGCTACAAAGGACCTGTTTTAAGTGCTGAGGAGCAAGGATGTTTCCTAGAAGACTAAGGTGCCCTTGATGCAAGCCATGGTATTTTTTTTTTCTTTTTTTTTTTTATTATTAGGATTTGGGTGAAGATTTACAGAGTAAATTCACTTTTCATACAGCAGTTCACATATACTTTGTCTTATGTCATTGACCAAA
>NW_006921788.1:1105918-1109993 GCF_000298275.1 Orycteropus afer afer
GATGTGAGATTTAAAAAAATAAAATAAAAGGCTTTGGAGAGTCTTCAGAGGAAGCGCGAGGTGCACAAGTCCTCTGTGATGCAAATCCTGAATCCGAAGCCTCCACCTATAATGTTTGCTGCACCAGTCTGACTTGGTGGCCTGGCAAATCCTTTCAACAAAGTATAAAATTAAACACCTAGTGAATGAATCATCTGGATTTTGTTCATCACCCCTCTGAGGACATCAGAGAAGAAATATTAAAAACCAAATTCATCAGGAAAGACACCTCCAGCTTTGTGTCCCTAAGTAGAGAAATTGTCTAATTTCTAGCCAAGAAAGGTCATTACCTAACAAAAAAACGTAGACGATTTCTGATCTTTCTAGCAGCAGACACATCCAAGCTTTGACATAATGCTCTTCTGCTGGTGATGAGAGGCACCAGCCAGCAGAGACATATGTTAGGGGACTGGAGGGAGCAGTTCATCCTGGGGTGTTCTCAGTACCAAAGGTGTTGGCTTAACTTCTGAATGCTATCTTGGGCCAATCACCCCTTCTGTGAGATTCCCTAAGTTATCAGGCACAAGTCAATGGCAAAAGACAGGGAGGCCCACTTCATCTCTAACTAGGCTTTTTCTTAAAACTTCAGTGTAGAGTTCTCTGGTAAACTGAGCTAGACTTATTGGCTCAGGCCTGAGCTCTATGAGGAACATGTTCTTTCCCAAATGTCCAAATATAACTAATTCTTGGTTCTTAACACCCTAGAGAGTCCCTAGGTAGTGCAAATGGTTAATGCACTTGCCTGCTAAACAAAAGGCTGGAAGTTTGAATCCAGTGATATATACCTTCCAAGAAAGGCCTGGTGATCTAATTAAAAAAAAAAAAAAAAATCAGCCAGAGTTTCACCCTGACACACACTTTTAACACTCAATAGCCAGTAAAATATAATAGAACAGAGTACCTAAAGACACTGCTAAAAAGATATAAAGATGACTTGTCATGCCCTAAGAAGACTGAACCTGGGCCAGTACCCTGCTCTTACAGTATGCAGAAAAATGGAAGATGACCTTATATCTGTCTCAGACATTTGAGCAAACAGTGGCTCATTCCACTAGTAAAGTAGTCTAATCACTGTCTTGGAATCTGACCCTTTCAAACGAGTATTCAGCTCTCTTGGACTCTGGAGAAAGGAAAGAGCTCCCTTCCCCTTCACTGTAATGGTGACCTCTTGAGAACAAGCCTAGAGAAACAATGGTTCAAATCCTGTAAAAGGAATGTGTCACCACTGCCAAAGTACCTTAGTCACTGCTGTGATGGTATTTGACAGCTGGCACATAGGTGAGAACTAAGGGTAAATATAGCTCAGTACACAAGAGTGAATCAAATGATCTTAACATTTTTAACATTACTGGGGTACTCTGAGAAGCTACTTCATTTATATACAGTTAAAGTTCCTTAATTCTCACTAAATCTCTGATAATGCATCTATAAAATGATAATAACAATAGTACATAGTCAATAGGTTATTGTGAGGATTGAATGACATAACTCATAAAAATATTTAACACAATGCTTAGCTGATAGTACTGGTAGCAACTTGACAGGTGTTTTTGCTAAGAATATGTTTATTATTACTTATTATATATAAACTCATGGTGGCACAATGAATGAAATTTTTACTTATCTTCCTTATTCTCACAGGGACAAAAAAACAAACCAAAATACAGAGAAATCCTTTCTGAACTTGAAGAGCACACAGAAAATGAGCTTGATTTTGAGGATTTCGTGATCTTGCTCTTAAGCATCACTGTAATGTCAGATCTTCTGCAAAATATATGGATGGTAAAAGTCCCAAAATAAAGTTTTTAAATGTAGTTGGACAAAATAAAGGCAATGCCAGTGTCAAACAGAGTTTCTATCTTACTTTTAATTCACTGAATCACTGATCAAGCATCTAGGATTGCCTGGAATGGTTCTTATCTCTTATAATCAAAGCCAGTATTACTCCAAAAGTTTACTCATACTTTTCAGGAATGTTTGAATAATATCATCTCTGGGTGCTTTATATTATGACAGATTTGATACCACTGAGTATCAAATTGCATTTGCTGCATCAATAGTGACTTAGAGCCCTTTCATATAGTCATTCAATCACTCACTGATGTATTTGTTGAGCATATACTTTATGAAGGGCACATTCATGTTATAATAAGAAACCAACCAGACAATCTCTGTCTCACATAGCTTACAGTACAGTAGAAGATATAGGCACTGAATAACTTATTAATCAGTTGCATATATAATTATAATTGTAATAAGGGCTACAATATCCTAAAAGAGTCTGTCACCTGACCTGAGTTCAAAGGTCAGAGAAGTCTTATTGACATTCTATAAAAGGCAAAACCACAGATGGGGAAAACAGATCTGTGGTGTCCAGGGCCGCTGCTGAGAAATGCAGTTGACCACAAATGGGCATAAGGGAACTTTTGAGGAGGATGGAAATGTCCTAAATCTTGGTTGTAGTGGTGGTTACAGGAATATATGCATTTACCACACACTTAGAAATGTACACTAAAAAGGGTAAATTCTACTACATATAACTCTTAGCCATAAGATCCTAATATATGTCCCCACTACTGACTCAACTTCAGTTCTGTAAAAGTCCACCAAACACTCAATGGCATCTCAGAAACCCCAATTCCAATCCCTAGGAGAGAGGCCCTGATAGGCTGAGTTGAGTGGAAACTATTCTTGAAGCAAGTATCTAAAAAACATGACTTTATAAAAAAAGTAAAACCCAAAATCCTTATAATCTTTAGCTATACATGTACCAAGGAGCTCTGGTAGCATAGTGCCTAAGGCACTTGACTGCTAACCAGAAGACTGGTGGTTCAAACCCACCAGCCACTCCTTGGAAGGAAGATTGGGCAATCTATTTCTGTAGTGATACTGCCTCGGAAACCCAAGGCAGAGTCGCTATAAGTCGGGGCCTACTGGACGGCACATAACAAAAACAACAACATACATGTACCAAAACTCTTTCAGATTACGATCTAAAAGTGGCCATGTAGGAGTTCCGGCAAGATGGCGAACTAGGCAGAAAGACTGCACAGACCCTCTTCAACAAAGAAAAGGGAAACCAATTAACACAGACACACAAGATAATCCTGGACCCGTGAGCCTTGAAGGGAAAGATATAGAAGTGGACTAAACCCCAACTAGCAGAACAATTTGCATGAAAATACCAAAAAGGAGACATACGGAGCTGCAGTCTGGCAGCAATCCTGAGCGATTCTGATAACACAGAACCTAAGAATTAACCAAAAAATCAGCCCTGCTAGCCAGGGACTGCATGGTGGACTGCTGCTGTGGCTGGGGATAAACAGAGAAGGTGAAGAGAAAGGCAGGCTGAGCTATGGACTTTTGCTGGTATGGAGGGCACCACCATTTTAAAGGTCTAAAAGCAGCTATTTTGGATATTTAAAGAGACAGCGATCTCACAGATTCCTGGGGCTTAAGAACACATTCTGCTTTCCAGCAACCCCAAGGACCTTTCAGACCTGCAAGACTGAAAAGTTTTTTGAAGGTTATTCAATTATATTTTGTGTCTAATTGAGTGGGAGACAACAGTCCCCATAAGACACAACTACACCCAAACCTCCTGCAACTTCACTTACTGAGCGACAGCCACTACCTCCTTCTCCACCAATGGGCCAATGATAAAAAACCACCAAGAAGAGCCTGAATCACCCTTGGCTGCTCTTCACAAACAGTTAACAGAGATCTAAAGACAACAACACCATGATGCCTCGGAAACAACAGACCATCACAGTCCATACAAAGAAGCAGGATAAAGTGGTAGAAACAAGGCGGCAGTATACAGACCCAGAACACATCCCTGAGGAAGAAGCAGCACTGGAACTCTCTGATAAGGAATTCAAAAGAATTATCTTTAGGTATCTTCAAAGTTTTGAGAGATAGACCAAAGAAAACACAGAAGAAACCTTAGAAGAATTTTGGAAGAAAATACAAGAACAATATGACAAAATAAATGAAAAATTAGAAATGATTCTAAATCTACAGATAGAAATCCAGA
>NW_006921788.1:1130143-1132959 GCF_000298275.1 Orycteropus afer afer
TAGTTGGGGTTTAGTCCAAATCTGCATCCTTTCCTTCAAGGCTCAGGGGTCCAAGATTATCTTCTGTGTCTGTGTTAATTGGTTTCCCTTTCTTTGTTGAAGAGGGTCTGTGCAATCCTTCTGCCTAGTCCGCCATCTTGCCCCGCCTCCAAGCCATGGTATTTTCAATCACCTCATATGCAATGTGAGACCTGGACAATGAAAAAGGAAGATGGAAGAAGAGTCAACGCTTTTGAGTTTTGGTGTTGGTGAAGAATGCTAAAAGTGCCATGGACTGCTAAAAGAACTAACAAATCTGTCCTGGAGGAAGCACAGCCAGAATGGTCCTTGGAAGTGAGAATGCCCACACTTCGTCTCACCTACTTTGGTCATATTGTCAGAGGGACCATTCTCTGGAGAAGGATGTCGTGCTTGGCAAAGTGGAGGGACAACGAGAAAGGGGAAAGCCCTCAGTGACATGGATTGACACAGTGGCTGCAACAATGGGCTTGGGTATAGCAAAGATCATGGGGCTGGCAGAGAACCAGGCAGTGTTTTGTTCTGCTGTACATGAGGTCACTATGAGTCAGAGACGACTCTATGGCACCTAACAACAACAACAACAACCCCTCTCATTCTGATATTCTTCTATGCAAACTAAGATTTTTAAGAAATAAATTGTAATAAGGTGCCAGTGTGCACATATTCATGTTTTAGACACTTAAAAACCCATCTCTTCTACTTTTCTTTGCTGCTTTTTGACCTTGACAATTGGTGGCATAAACCCAATACACAGAGGGCTAGTCATGAGTAAGTAGAAAATGTCTTTTAATAAACAAGACTAGTCATAGCTTGTAATTGAACTCAACCCCCATGGCTCAACTTTCAGCCAAACAATAGACAGGCCTAAAAGGTAAACAATAATACCAGGAAGATATGCCCTCACTAGAGCAATCAATCGTACAAGATCAAAAGGGCAGCATTTGCCCAAGGATAAAGCTCAGAAGGCAGGAAGGAACAGGAAAGAAGGACAAAGGGAAATGATGGGGATTGCAAGGAATGTCACAAAACAAAATGTGTATGAATTGTTAAATGGAACACCAATTTGCTCTGCAAACTTTCACCCAAACCACAATTAAAAAAAAAAAGAAAGAAAGAAAGAAAAGAAAAAAGGAGAATGAATGAAAAAGAAAAGAAATATCTGTCTTTAAAGCCAAGAAAAAGAGAGAGAACGAGCAAGAGAGAGCAATGAAAAAGAAACACTGGCGATTTTTTAATCTACATAGATTAAAAATATGAAGATAATGCTTTATGTTTTTGAAAGCACCACATCGGTCACACAATTCATGTGGCCTGTAAGGCTGCCTGGATGATGAAAATGGTTAAGTTTTCATCAATGATGAAATGGTCAGCTACTAACAAAAAGGTTGGTGGTTCAAGTCCACCCAGCAGTGCCTGAGAAAAAAGTCCTGGCAATCTACTTCCAAAGTTTATAGCAACTGAAAATCCTATGGAGCACAGTTCTAGTCATGAGGTTACCATGAGCGAAAGTGACTAAAAGGTAATGGGTTTTTGTTCTTTAAAAAAGATCTTTCAAGAGGATTCAAAATGGAGTCTCATCAGTGATCACCATACTATTTCCCTCTAACATCTTAGTGCTTGAAAAACTAGGTACAGCAGTCTGAATTAGGGTTTCTTAGGCTCTGAACAGCTCCCTGAGTCAGACTGCACCAAACTCAGAGGAGCAGAATTAGAAAGGAGAAAGGTATGGGGGCGGGGGGGAGATAACAAGATCAGAAGATCTATCCTGTGGAGCACTGACAGGCAGCTGAGCAAGGCCATCTGAGACATCCCTGGGTTAAGGAAGAAGACACACTACACCAGCATACCAAGAACCACTCCAGCATACCAGCGATTTCCCCAAGCATCTACCTTCAGCACCTGATTTTATCAGTAACTTGGGTTAGCTAGGTGCAAATTGGCACGTCCAGTGCTGCTGATACCTGAGCAGAGAGTCCATTGGTGCTGCAAGAGGGAAGGCCTGGGGAGGTGTCCCCACAGCAGGTCACTGATCAGGCTTGGGTCAGTTTAGTGGCACTGAGAGGCCTGCACTTGACTTCATAGGTGATGTTGGGACTACAAATTACTAGCAGGCACTCTCCTGACTCCAGTGCTGCTAAAACCGAGCGCATCTTTGGCACTGTGGGTAGACGGACCCACAGAAGAGCTCCCGTGACAGATCTTGGTCTGGGCTGGTTGGGCTGGTGCTGTGGGCAGGCAAGACCAGAGAGAGGAACCCCTTGGCAGATTGAAGAGCTGGGCAATGTTCTTGGGTTGGCTTTTTGGTGCTGAGGGGCCTCGGGAGTGGGGTTTTTGCAGAAGGTAGCGACCCCCTAACAACTGGAGTCTTTGCTGAAATTGAGCCGCAGGCCTATGAATAACAGTACAATGTCATCATTAGCAGCCTGTCCAAAGCCCTAGAAACTGTCCCTACCAATAGGGAACTTCCCTTCTTCCAATCTTCCACTCCCACCTCCGCCAATTACTTCATTCATCCAATAGAAGAAACCACATTCAGCCACCATAATACCTACCAGTTCGAACTCTAAATCCTCTTTACAACATAACCATATCCACATTGCACATAGTGATTCTACCATCACAAAGAAAACTGTAGCACAACCCAACATACTTGAATTAATAACTAAAAAAATAAAATACACCAGCTTCACCTTTTCAAAATATTAAACCATAAAACCAAGATAAAACAAATCAGTACATAACCAACAGTTAAAGACAACCTCAAAATGTCTAGGAAACAACAGGCAACCTCAAAT